>NC_073625.1:18115000-18430625 GCF_029407905.1 Bubalus kerabau
ATAGCTGATTTCTTACTAACATCATCCCTCTAATGGGTTGATGTCTTGGTATAAATGCAATGATAAGCTTGAAATTTGTAAATTAATAAATTGGTTAAAGTGATCCTTTACTTAAGTCTTTTCTTCTTCAGTTTCTGCTGTTTGTGTATTATTAAAATACTTTTTTACTGTATGGGAGAAAATCAGCAGGTGCTTTTTCATTATTTAAACTCCTCTGGAAACTGAATTACTTAATGTAATTACATCTGGGATTAAAAAAAGTTACTAATAAAAGCCATTAACAGTTCTTAGGGAATCTGACATATATATTCACTATTTTGGAAAGAGACAGAATTGATCTTTTTTCTTTATATTGATTTTGTTTTTCATAAGAATTGCAGAGCAATAGTCAGGAAAAGATGGTAATATTTAAGTTAGTGATAAAATGTACTGTACTCAACTATGTAGATTTTATCCATGAAAATCCATTTTGTTTTGCTGTATTTTCATTCGATTGCATAGATAATGAGGGTTCCCCATGTTATCTCTGGCACAATGAATGATGTTCCTACTGGAATAAAAGGACATGTTAGAACTGAAGCAAAACAGATGTAGATACCAATCATAAACAACCAAGCAGGGACTTCCCTGGTGGCTCAGTAGTAAAGAATCCACCTGCCAATGCAGGAGACACAGGTTCCATCCCTGATCTTGGAAGGTCCCACATGCCCCAGAGCAAGTAAGCCCATGTACCACAGCTACTAAGCTTGTGATCTAGAGCCCAGGAGTAGCAACAACTGAGCCCGTGTACTACAGCTATTGAAGCTCCCACGCCCTAGAGCCTGTGCTTTGCAACAAAGGAAGCCACCGCAATGAGAAGCCCACGCACTGCAACTAGAGGAAAGCCCAAGCAGCAACAAAGACCTAGCACAGCCAGAAATAAAATTAAAAAGACAACCAAACAGGACAGGAGAGAATGCCCAACTACTACTATGAGAAAAAGACAAGTGAACAATGAACAACATAATTTGCGTGTTTTGAAACAACTTTGTTTTCTTTGAAAAAGCCAGAAACTTACGAAACTGCTTTTCCAGTTATACCCTGATTTTGAATAAACAGGGAGGTGTTTTGGGATGGAAAATTTAAGTGCAGCTGTTTTGATATGGAAACCTCCATAATTTCATCCTTGAGCCAACCAATAAAGTACCCGTCACCCTTTTACAACTTCAGAAAAAGCCTTGAGCTAGCATTTCTGCCCGCCTTGATATGTAAAGGCTGCACTTGGCTGGGATTTGACTCTGGGGAAATTATTCTGAAAGGAGAAAGTTAGGAAGGTATAAGCACACAGACTTGTAACACAGCAGAAACATTTGCTTTCTGGTGCAATGAAAGAGCAGCTGCACATTTCTCATGGCCCTCAATTATGATCTATGTATACCAACACCACACAAAAATTCTGCTTTTTATATTAGTGCTCCTACAACTGACAACAAAACCTTGTGTCGAGCAGCTAAAACAAGGCAGAAAGTCAAGCTCTCACGGTCCCAACAGCTCACACAGAGGTGACTATGAAGATAAACGGTCCTTCCAAGCACATGCCTTTTGGATAATAATTTGTTTTTAGTCTACAACTTCTAGGACTTATCATAAATTGAGCCATTTATTTTTAAAAGTTAACCCCTTGGCTTCTCATTGAGAACTGTTGTTTCTAATTAAACAATTCAATTGATTTGCTATCCTCTTTATGTCTCATTTAAGATTGAAATTTGCTCACCTTGATCACTGCTTTTACAAAGCCCTGGTATTTCACTTCTCAGCCAGTTTCTCCTCATAAATAGATTTATTTTTCTGTCTATTTTGATGTTGGTCAGTTAAAGACGCTCTTTCGGCTCCCTCTACGTTATCTTTAAGACAGGATATATATGATTTTCATTGTTCTTCATTTAGACTAAGAGAGAATGTCCTGGTCACATTGCTTATAATTCTAGGCACAGACATCAGACACTGGTTCTCAAGCCAATGCCAGCACATGACAATATTAACACTGCTTTTTTTGCAAAATGAAAAGACAAAAACCAAAGGGGGAAAACACAGGTTTTTATAATGCTGAATTTACTCCATTTGAGTGGCCATCTTTTGATTCTGAGAGCAATTTTTCTTTATGGCTAAAATTCTCTTTTTTAAAATGAAGGTGACTGCAAATGGTAACTGTTTTTAAAGCCCTACTTGACACAATAAAAATGCTCTATAAATTTCCATTTTCTGTGAACTTCTGCTTGTATATGAAATTTTAAAATCTGAACTCATCTAAGACAAGCAGGCCCTTGACTCTCTGGAATGGCAGTGTTAAGTAACAACTAAGAAATGGAGTCAGACATTTGCTATGGGCAAGTAGCGAAGGCTTCCGACTAGCCTTTAGGTAAGAATGGTTTGAATTGACAGCACTCAGTTCAATATTATATGCTAATTAGTTTTCCTATCTTAACACTTAGTCGAGTAGCGCAAAATAATCACCCATTATTTTTGTCTTCAAAATCTTATGTTAACTATAAATTTGCTCATCAAATTTTTTGTAATAAATAACAAATATTCCAAAGACAAATTTCATCTCCAGTACACCCAAACAACATCTATCAGTGGAGTTAGAAGAAATGAGTTCACTGGAGCTGGCCAAACTTGGTTCAGGCAGAGAGACCTCAGTTTCCTCAGAGAATCACTGGTTGCCATCACAGTCCTTCCAACTATTACGGGTGACATTGGCATCTCACTACTTCCATACACCTTGGATTCCTCTTTCTTTAGATGGAACCTACAAGAAGAATCCCGACCCACCTAACAGGATGTGAACTGAGCTTTACATTATAAAACTGCAGCAATTGTTTTAGTAGTATTTTAATTCCAAGTTTTAGGTCAACACATATAATTTAAAAGCTAAAAAGGTAAATAGCTATTCCTTCTCTCAGGGATGGCTTTCCTGGGAGGAAGCCAGTTTAATGTTTTGAATAATTTTTGGTTGTAGGATCAGGAGGGAATATGAAAAGTACTGAACAGTGACAATTAACATCAGTTTCTCCAAAATCTACCCTTTAAGCTCATACAACTGATGTACTTCTATATAAACCCACACTGTATCTGTGAAGCCAAAAACACAACAGGAAAAACCGACGTCATCAGTATTTTATTACATCTGTGGATATTCTCTTTGTTTGCTTTTGCCTCATGAGATAACATTTTGGATCCAAGTGTTACACATCCACTAGCTGGATTTCCTATGTTCTGCAATTCTCTGAGTAACCTCCATTAATCTAGATTCCTCAAGGGGCTCCAAGGCCATTAGATCCTTTAAATTGAGAGCTGTTCTTTATGAGCCTCACAAAGACACACATTGAATTTCTATCCACAGATTGGAGAAAGATACTGATTTAAAACAGGTGTAAACATAGGTGTTTTTTTTTTCCTGGTTTCTTTGATACGTTAGTGTGATGATTGGTTCATCCCTAAAAGAGCATCATCTAGACTTATTTTTTTTTTTCTCAAAACTGCCTACTTAAGTGGCACAGCTTCATTCTGTATTATTAGGAAAGAGTATATGCATTAGGAAACATACACTTGTGGACAGACTAAGGTAAATATACCTATTGTGCATGCCCGCTCAGCTGTGTCTGACTCTTTGTAACCCCATGGACTGTAGCCTGCCAGGCAGCTCTGTCTGTGGAATTTTCCAGTCAAGAACACCAGAGTGGGTTGCCATTTCCTTCTATAGGGGATCTTCCCAACCTCCGGATCAAACCCATGTCTCTTGAGTTTCCTGCATTGGTAGGTGGGTTCTTTACCAGCTGAGCCACCAGGGAAGCCTGGCTTCTTTACAAATACACCTAACATTGTCTCTAACAAAAATGTCTATTTTAAAAGTACTTGAATGCAAACTAGTTGGAGAAGGCAATGGCACCCCACTCCAGTACTCTTGGCTGGAAAATCCCATGGATGGAGGAGCCTGGTAGGCTGCAGTCCATGGGGTCATGAAGAGTCCGGCACAACAGAGCGACTTCACTTTCACTTTTCACTTTCATACATTGGAGAAGGAAATGGCAACCCACTCCAGTGTTCTTGCCTGGAGAATCCCAGAGACAGGGAAGCCTGGTGGGCTGCCGTCTATGGGGTTGCACAGAGTCGGACACAACGGAAGCGACTTAGCAGCAGCAGCAGCAACAGCTGTGAGGTGATATCTCATTGTGGTTCTGAGACCCTGATGCTGGAAAACATTGAAGGCAAAGGAGAAGGGGATGGCAGAGGAAGAGATGGTTGGATAACATCACTGACTCAATGGACATGAATTTGAGCAAACTCCGGGAGATAGTGGAGGACAGAGGAGCCTGGTATGTGCAGTCCACGGGATCACAAATAGTCAGACATGATTTAGCGACTGAACAACAACAACCATTAGTGATGATGATCAATAAATATGTTTGCAAAACTAGGTATCCACATGCAAAAGAATGCAATTGGATCTTAATCTTATACCATGCACAATAATCGACTCAAAATGGATTAATGATATAAAAACTTAATTTGTAAATCTTCTAGAAGAAACAAAGAGAAAAAGCTTAACATTGGCCTTAGCAATGATTTCTTGATATGACACCAAAAGCAAAAACAACAGAAACAAAAATTGAAAAGTAAAAAAGTAAAAAGCTTTTTCAGTTCAGTTCAGTTCAGTCACTCAGTCAAGTCCGACTCTTTGCGACCCCATGAATCGCAGCACGCCAGGTCTCCCTGTCCATCACCAACTCCCAGAGTTCACTCAGACTCATGTCCATCGAGTCAGTGATGCCATCCAGCCATCTCATCCTGTCATCCCCTTCTCCCCCTGCCCCCAATCCCTCCCAGCATCAGAGTCTTTTCCAATGAAGTAAAAAGCTTCGGAATAGAAAAAAAATCAACAAAATGAAAAACAACACAAAGAATGGGAGAAAACATTCATAACCCATATATCTGATAAAGGGTTAATATCCAAAATATATACATAAGGAACTCCTACAATTCAACAGCAAAATACAAAAACAAAAGCCACAAATGTCTGAACAGACATTTCTCCAAAGGAGACATACAAATGGTCAACAGATAAATGAAAAACACTTTTGTGTAGGGAAAATACAAATTGAAATGACGGAATTTCTAAAAAAAAATAATGATAATAGATATATTGAAATTAATGTTTAGAGGAAAACTCACAGGCTTCCATTTTTGTTAGTCAAAAAAATAAAAGAATGAAACCAAATAAAGTAAATACCAGCTCAAAAAAACCTATAAAAAGAATAATAAAGTAGTAAGAAGGCACAAAGGAGGAAAAAAAATAAAATGTGGAAATTAAGGAGGAAACAAATTTTAAAATAGTAGGCCTAAAGAAAATTACTGTAGGTTGAAAGAAATTAATGAAATAAGAGAAATCACAAATATGAAAAATAAGAAATAAGAAGGAAAATAACCATTGAAATGGAAAAATTAACACCAAAAGAGATTATTTTGCAGACCTCTGATCAAATAATTTGAATATCTGCCTGACATGTACAATTTCCTAGGGTAATACAAGCTAACAATATTTGACTCTATTATCAATAAATAATATTTTTCATCAGATCAGATCAGATCAGTTGCTCAGTCGTGTCCGACTCTTTGTGACCCCATGAATCGCAGCACGCCAGGCCTCCCTGTCCATCACCAACTCCTGGAGTTCGCTCAGACTCTCGTCCATAGAGTCAGTGATGCCAGCCAAATAAACTATACCACTATAAAAAGGGGGAGGGGGACATTTTGCCCAAATAATTTGAGAAGAATTTCAGAAGAAAATTCTATCAAACTTTCAATTAACCACTATTTCAAATGCTTTATGAATTGTTCTAAAACATTGAAGAGGGCTTCCCTGGTGGTCCGGTGGATAAGAATCTGCCTGCTAATGCAGAGGACATGGGTTCGATCCCCAGTCTGGGAAGATTCCACATGCGGTGGAACAACTCAGCCCGTGCTCCACACCTATTAAGCCCACTCATCCTAAAGCCCGTGCTCCACAACCAGAGAAGCCACCACAATGAGCAGCCCGAGCACCACAAGGAAGAGGAGCTGCCACTTGCCACAACTAGAGAAAAGCCCAAGGAAAGCAATGAAGACCCAACGCAGCTAAAAATAGATAAAATAAAACATTGACGATGCAGGGAAATTTTCTAATTTTTCATGAAGTACTACGCTGATCAATGTGAAACAACCCCAGGGCTGTCTTCACAATGAAGGCCTACTATTGCTAAGTCGCTTCAGTCGTGTCCGCCTCTGTGCGACCCCATAGACGGCAGCCCATCAGGCTCCCCCGTCCCTGGGATTCTCCAGGCAAGAACACTGGAGAGGGTTGCCATTTCCTTCTCCAATGCATGAAAATGAAAAATGAAAGTGAAGTCGCTTAGTCGTGTCCGACTCTTAGCGACCCCATGGATTGCAGCCCACCAGGCTCCTCCATCCATGGGATTTTCCAGGCAAGAGTACTGGAGTGGGGTGCCATTGCCTTCTCCAAGGCCTACTATTAGAAAAGGTAATTTTGAGCCTTGTCTCAGATGGGCGGAAGGTCATTCCTCAAACTGTAGATTTCTGTAGGGGCTTTTCCTCTCATTTAAGAGAAAAAAGTTAACAGGGGTCAGGGCTTAAAAAAAATAAGTTGGGAACACTGCAGCCAAGGAAGGTAGTGGGTGGGGGCGGGGGAGGGGGTGGCAAGAAGAAAAAACTTAAAAGCTATCCCAGTAGAGAAACAATTGTGCAGGTGTCAACCAAGAGACACAGACCCACTAAAAGCCTGAGATTTCATCTTCAGATTATAGACTGTTTCCCGAGAGTTGGACCACAAAGAAGGCTGAGCACCGAAGAACTGATGCTTTCACATTGTGGTGCTGGAGAAGACTCTTACGAGTCCCTTGGGCTGCAAGGAGATCAAACCAGTCCATCCTAAAGGAAATCAACCCTGAATATTTATTGGAAGGACTGATGCTGAAGCTGTAGCTCCAATACTTTGGTCACCTGATGTGAAGAGCTAACTCACTGGAAACAACCCTGATGTTGGGAAAGATTGAAGGCAAAAGAAAGGGGCAGCAGAGGATGAGATGGTTATATAGCATCACTGACTCAATGGACATGAGTCGAGCAAACTCTAGAAGAGTGTGGAGGATAGAGGAGCCCAGTGTGCTACAGTCCACGGGATTGCAAACAGAAACTGAACAATAATCTTCTCCCCTACCTTTTACCTTCATACCAATAGAGCTGCAGAAAAAAGAACTGCCAGACTTTTTCTAAGGAGGAGTACGTAGCTATGAAGCCCAAAGAGAAGGGGAGAGACAAAAACAAGGACAGTGGAGGGATCAGAAGTCTCTGACAGCATACGCAGCAAACATTAAACCCAGATTTGAACAACTGTTCTTACTGAAAGCCCATCTATCAGTCCCTAGCACCCACCACAAGTTCAGCCTCCTACAACATCTTGTAAGAAATGCCAAAAGTCAGGGAAAAGAAAAGTCTATGCAGTCACCAGACTCAGAAGAAATTATCAGACAGAAATTTAAAGCAGCTATGATTAGGATGTTAAGGAAAAAATAGACAACATAAAAGAGAAATATAAAGAGATAGATGGAAACTTTAAGAAAGACACAAAAGGAGATGCTAGAAAGCAAAAAGATAGTAGAATGCCTTTGGTGGGTTCATCAGCAGACTTGATGCAGCCAGGGAAAAAATCATAATTGGTGAGCTTGAGGACATGTCAATAGAAACTTCCCAAACTGAAATGCAAAGAGAATGGAAGGAAAAAGAAATCAATACAGAATATCTAAGAGCTCTGGGATAATTTCAAAAGGTGAATATATGCATAATTCAAATACCAGTAGGATAAGAATGAGGGAATGGAACATAAGAAATGTTTGATCCAACAGAGAACTTTACGGAATGAATCATAGAAAAGCAACGCATATATCCAGAAGGGGCAGAGAACACTAACTAGGGTAAATACAAAAGAATAAAGAGAAAAACTCCCACAGCTAGGCATATCATATTCAAACTGCAGAAAACCAAAGACAAAAGAAACTTCAAAAGAAGCCAGACCTCCCCCCCCACCAAAAAAAACCCCACATCACTATAGGGGAACAAAAATAAGAATTACAATGGATTTCACGTCAGAAACCATGCAAGCAAGAAAAGAGTGGTGTGAAATATTTAAAGTGTCAAAAAAAAAAAAATCCACGCAGAGGAATTTCAAATAATTTATATGGATATTCTCAAGGAGGAAAGGCATAACTTCTTAACTCCTCGAGTACTGGCTTTTCATGGTAACTATTTCCAAAAAGCACATATGAAAAGAGAGAGGAATGATTTAATAGTGGAGAAACCTGACCAAAACTATCTCAGCTAGCTGACAGGTCATGTTGACAGTATGTATGTACCCTTGGTATATGCAGTCTTCCTCCCTAAACCAATAATCCCAATCTAATCATGATAAAAACATCACATAAATCCCAACAGAGGCACATTCTACAAAATACCTGACCAACACTCCTCAAAACTATCAAAGTTTTCAAACACAAGGGAAGTCCAGAAACTGCCATAGCCAACAAGGGCCTAAGGAGATACAACTACTTGTAATATGATTTCCTGAATGAAATCCAAGAACAGGAAAAAAGAATGACATTAGGTAAAAACTAAAATAATTTAATTAGCGACTTTATGATACTAACGTTAAGATGTTAATAACAGGGAAAACTGAGTATATCAGAGCCCAATGCCAGGGGGTGAAGTAGGTAACCCCTCCTAGGATGGAAGGGTACTTGTGAAAAGTTTGGTGACAAAAGACAGGACTATAAAGATAAGGAATTATAATCTCTTTTCAATATGACATTGACTTAATTTACAGGTTTTCTTCCCATCTCTTTCATTTTGTCCTTAACATTTACTTGATTAATGCTATTTTTCCTGTGAAGACTCTCAGAGTATGGATTTTGCAGACTGAATCCTCATGGAGTATTCAACATATCATCTGGCTGCTGGATTACCTGTAAACTCAATGCTGGATCCAGATGCTAGATTGGATGTAGGTTCCTGCTTTTGATATGACTCTAGGAAGTGGTGCATTCTTTAGACAGAAGACACATATTCAGCTTTCTCTGTTTTGGAGATGTTCACAGCCACTGATGCTCACTGCCAAGATGTGAAGGAGTTGCACAGGGGTGGTATTCTTTGTTTTAGCTGAACATTAAAATGTTCTAAAATCAATTTTATGGAGGTATAATTTACACACAATAAATATCACCAGTTTTAAGTTGCAGAGGGAAAAAACCTATCTGATAAAATAAAAAATCCGTGGTTGTAACAATTCCTTGGACTTCTGCTATTCTACATGCAGAAGGATAAATGACTGACATCTTCCTTGGTAATCTTTTTCAAAAGCATGTTTTGGTGGCATCTCTCCCATAAACTGAATTAAACTATTTGATGTCTCTCTATTAAAATAAAGTCCAAAGTCCTTGGCCATCAAGCATTGCGTGATTTGTCCCAACTCTTTGCTCTCCTTTCCAACTTCAGTTTACTCCGTTCTTTCCACTTCTTACTAAATTCCAACCACAGTAATTTAGCTCCAGGTATGCTCATGTTCTTCCTACCTTGAGATCTTTTCCCGTGTTCCACTTTTATCTAGAAGATGTTTCCTTCCCTCTCTATATTTCTAATGCCTTTTTTTTCCTCAAATGTTGTCTTTTGGGACCTCTCTTCAAGAAAGTTGTTTGTTACCTTTCAGATTAGGTTAATCCTAGTGTTATATGCGTTATAACACCAGGAATTTTGCCTTCATTTAGCTTTTTCAACTGCACAGTTATAGGTTTTGGTTCAGTTCAGTTCAGTCGCTCAGTTGTGTCCAACTCTTTGCGACCTCATGAACCGCAGCACACCAGGCTTCCCTGTCCATCACCAACTCCCGGAGTCCACCCAAACCCATGTCCATTGCGTCGGTAATGCCATCCAGCCATCTCATCCTCTGTCGTCCCCTTCTCCTCCTGTCCTCAATCTTTCCCAGCATCAGGGTCTTTTCAAATGAAGTCAGCTCTCTGCATCAGGTGGCCAAAGTATTGAAGTTTCAGCTTCAACATCAGGCCTTCCAATGAATATTCAGGACTAATCTTCTTTAGGATGGACTAATTGGATCTCCTTGCAGTCCAAGGGACTCTCAAGAGTCTTCTCCAAAACCAGAGTTCAAAAGCATCAATTCTTTGGCGCTCAGCCTTCTTTATAGTCCAACTCTCATATCCATACATGACTACTGGAAAAACCATAGCCTTGTCTAGATGGACCTTTGTTGGCAAAGTAATGTCTCTGCTTTTTAATATGCTGTCTAGGTTGGTCATAACTTTCCTTCCAAGGAGTAAGTGTCTTTTAATTTCATGGCTGCAATCACCATCTGCAGTGATTTTGGAGCCAAGAAAAATAAAGTCTGACACTGTTTCCACTGTCTCCCCATCTATTTGCCATGAAGTGATGGGACTGGATGCCATTATCTTAGTTTTCTGAATGTTGAGTTTTAAGCCAACTTTTTCACTCTCCTCTTTCACTTTCATCAAGAGGCTCTTTAGTTCTTCTTCACTTTCTGCCATAAGGGTGGTGTCATCTGCATATCTGAGGTTATTGATATTTTTCCCAGCAATCTTGATTCCAGCTTATGCTTCCTCCAGCCCAGGGTTTCTCATGATGTACTCTGCATTTAAGTTAAATAAGCAGGGTGACAATGTACGGCTTTGACATACTCCTTTTCCTGTTTGGAACCAGTCTGTTTTTCCATGTCCAGTTCTAACTGTTGCTTCCTGACCTGTATACAGGTTTCTCAAGAGGCAGCTCAGGTGGTTTGGTATGCCCATCTCTTTCAGAATTTTCCACAGTTTATTATAATCCACACAATCAAAGGCTTTGGCATAGTCAGTAAAGCAGAAATAGATGCTTTCCTGAAACTCTCTTGCTTTTTCCATGATCCAGCAGATGTTGGCAATTTGATCTCTGGTTATTCTGCCTTTTCTAAAACCAGCTTGAACATCTGGAAGTTCATGGTTCACATATTGCTGAAGCCTGGCTTGGAGAATTTTGAGCATTACTTTACTAGCATGTGAGATGAGTGCAATTGTGCGGTAGTTTGAGCATTCTTTGGCATTACCTTTCTTTGGGATTGGAATGAAAACTGACCTTTTCCAGTCCTGTGGCCACTGCTGAGTTCTCCAAATTTGCTGACATATTGAGTGCAGCACTTTCACAACATCATCTTCTAGGATTTGAAATAGCTCAACTGGAATTCCATCACCTCCACTAGCTTTGTTCATAGTGATGCTTCCTAAGGCCCACTTGACTTCACATTCCAGGATGTCTGGCTCTAGGTGAGTGAGTGATCACACCTTCGTGATTATCTGGTCATGAAGATCTTTTTTTGTATAGTTCTTCTGTGTATTCTTGCCACCTCTTCTTAATATCTCTGCTTCTGTTAAGTCCATACCATTTCTGTCCTTTATTGAACCCATCTTTGCATGAAATATTCCCTTGGTATCTCCAATTTTCTTGAAAAGATCTCTATCTTTCCCATTCTATTGTTTTCCTCTATTTCTTTGCATTGATCGCTGAGGAAGTCTTTCTTATCTCTCCTTGCTATTCTTTGGAACTCTGCATTCAAATGGGTATATCTTTCCTTTTCGCCTTTACTTTTTGCTTCTCTTCTTTTCACAGCTATTTGGAGGCCTTCTCAGACAGCCATTTTGCTTTTTTGCCTTTCTTTTCCATGGGGATGGTCTTTCTCCCTGTCTCCCATACAGTGTCATGAACCTCCAACCATAGAAAATCCAGCACTCTGTCTATCAGATCTAGTCCCTTAAATCTATTTCTCACTTCCACTGTATAATCATAAGGCATTTGATTTAGGTCATACCTGAATGGTCTAGTGGTTTCCCCCACTTTTGGTTTTGGTGATATTTATTAAATATCAACCTCCTCTATAAGCTAGTAAATTCTTCAGCATAGTGAAAACGTTGCTGTTTCTTGCTATATCCACAGTACCTGTCACAGCTTCCAGAACAAAGGCACTCCTAAACATTTTTATTTGTTTCTCTGATGAATAAATGAAACCTTTCATTAGTATGTCTGCCTTGTCTCACTTTCTCTCCTCTAATCCTATAGGAATAGTGCTGCACGTGGATTTCCTCTCTGGTGTTGTCACACACTTGGAATAGATTGTCTCCATGTCTTTGTATTTTACCCCTGGGCTCATCTAGGACAACATTTCAAACTGCAAAACTTTCCTTTTTTAGTGTCTTTTGCCCACCTTAATCATTTTCTTTCCCTTCAGGTAGCCAGTGCTCTCATCCTGTGAAGAGGTAATTGCATTTCTAAAAATGACCTTGAGTTTCTACTAAATTCTAGACTTACTTCATCAAGAGGCCCTCTTAGCAACAGACAGTGCATAAACAGAGTGGAATTGTCCACACCTTTGACAGGCATGGAGGAAAGCTAATTTTGGAGGGAGCTTTTCCACTAGTCTTCAGTAATGATGCAGAGTTCCTCCTATTCTGTTTCATTATTTTTTCATTCCTTCATTCACTGCAATATACTACTACATGAACAGTATACACAAGAACTAATGGATGAAAATGATTTGATCCTCATCTTTAAATTCAATCCAGCAAAAGAGATGGATACTTGAATGAACAATTACAATACATTAACAATTATTAGTTCATTCACCAGACATATTGAGAGCTTACTCTGTGTCAAGCTGTCAGGCTGTTGGGGAAACAAGGTTGAAAAGAAATATGCTTACTCTCAAACAGATTACAGGATAAAGGCTAACATATTTGCAAGCAATTATTGTTAAAATACATGGCCCAGGTCTCACAGATGTAAGAAATAACTGCCTCATATAATTCTTTCAGAGGCAAAAAAAAAAAAAAAAAAAAAAAAAGAAGCCTCATAAAGTCAGTTTCCATCCTCAAGAATATTTTGTGGTTGGTCTTTTTAACAAATGCAAGGAGACAGAACATTTTTTCCAGAATGGAACCTAGTACAATATAAAGGGGAAATTATGATGAAGAAAAGCAAAAGGACCTATAAAATACAAGAAAAGAAATGTCAAGAGGATAAAAGGTTAGAGTAAAAGCACACTTAAACTTTTAATAAGGTCGAACGGGAACCAATTAAAAACAATAATACTTTCTCTATTCAGTTCCACAGCTAAAGGGCTGATGGGACCTTGCCAGGTCACTTGGTTCAATTTTCTGCCTCTAGGCGATACTAAATTTCAACTATCCTGTGATGTTCCCACCTGCATCCCTTGGCTTCTACACAATAGCTTTATTTTCACCAATTAAACAAATTCATTTTTTCACCTTGGCAAAAGGAATCAACAGAACCAACACTTATTTGTTATTCATTGCTTCTTCTAGCTCTTCTCACAGGCAGTATTTAATACATAATTCAGTAACATATTTGCAGCGAGATATGGACTATCCAAAACATATTCCTTTAATCTTCATTATAAAATTGTTGGGAAGGATAGAGTGAGAACCAGACACAGGGATATATCTTAGCCAAGTGTTGGTACCTTGGTGAAGTGACACTTCGCAAACATTAGAATTTGTTTGTGCTGAGGGTCCAAATTATAAACTGTGTGATATTCAAGGACCCACTCAGGGTCAATAACCTATGAATCTATATATTCTGACATTTTATTTGACCTTACAAGGGGAACCCAAAATATCAACTGTAGTAGATACTGTGATGCTCTGCCCAGATCCCACCTCAATTTTTCAATAGCAAAGGTCCTTCATGCTTACATAACAGTCACTCCTTGTTACATTTCTTGAATGTTCAACTTATTAAATAATTGCCAATAAGATGTATAAATTGTTTCCTTAACTATTTCAATCTTTATTATAAACTTAGCTATATTTCCTTAATTAATTTAAAATAGACTTTAAAATGTTAAAGTTGAACCTATTTGCAAAGCAGAAGTAGAGTCACAGATGGAGAAAACAAACTTGTGGTTACCAAGGGGAAAAGAGGGGGAGATAAACTGGGAGATTGGGATTGACATATACATACTACTATATACAGAACAGAGCTTCCCTGCTGGTTCAGATGGTAAAGAATCCACTTGCAATGCAGGTTCAATCCCAGGGTCAGGAAGATCCCTTGGAGAAGGGAATGGCTACCCACTCCAGTATTCTTCCCTAGAGAATTCCATAGACAGAGGAGCCTGATGAGCTACAGTCCATGGGGTTGCAAAGAATCAGACTAGCAAAAGTGACTAAGAGTGACACAAACACGTTTAAGAACCTACTGAATAATACAAGGAACTCTGTTCAATCTCTCTAATTACCTATATGGGAATAGAATTTAAAAATAGTGGAAATATGTGTACGTATAACTGACTCACTTTTCTGTACAACAGAAAATAACACAACTTTGTAAATCAACGATATTCCAATAAAAAATTAATTTTAAAAAGTTAGCTTGGCTGATTCTTTTGAAACTTCAAACACCTTAATCAGTAAACAAAAATTACAGAAATACAGTGTTTTCAAAACGTATTACTATACTTAGACCTGGTTCTAAACATTAACAACACGTGCTTGATTTCTTTATTATTTCTATACATCCTCACATATGGCTAATGTTATGGATATACTAACTTTGATACCATCCCAGAGTTATGGTATTCTAATTAAATTACACAATCTTAGAAATCTAAGATTGCAGAATCTGGATTACCAACCAACTGATTCTAAGTTGCAAAACAAGACTTGATTGCTTCTCTCAAGATGAATTTAAAAGGTTATGCAGTCTCACAGTCTTTTACAGTAATAATTGCTTGTTAAACTAATAAGAATTTTTATAACCATGATTTCAACTGGATTTTAGCTCTGTTTAACTCCCCAAATGATGTACCCTTAAGATTCACTTGGTTGATATTCAGTGACGCATGCCCCATTACTGCAACATTAAAACATATGTGTGTGCAGTGATACCCCAGTACCAATGAGCACACCTAGCAGTCAGATCTTGGTTTCAAGATACCATTACCCAGTAAAGGAACTAGGGCTACTTGGAGAAATGGCTGACTCCAAGGCTGGGGGAGAGAAAGTACAAGATGAAACTGGAATATCTTATTGTGCCAGATAGTATGAAATTGTTCAAAAAATGATGGGGGGAAAGCCAACTAATAAGTGTGGAAGGGATGAAAAGGAATGAGAACAATTTCAACCGTACATAATGTATCTTAAATATTTGCAATATCTTACTGAGAGAGAGAAGCTTTTTACTACATTGATTAGATACATTACTTGACAGACTCACTTCTGACAATACGTCAGCGTAGTTGTCCCTTCTTTCTGGCACGCCCTTCCTCCGCTTCTCAGTCTCAGCAAACTAAGAATGCCCTCTCTGAGCCGACCCTGTCCCACTAAAGAGACGGATCTCCTTCTGTGCTGTCACTAACTTTCAAATGACGTTCTGATGTTTTTTCTTCCTGCCTTATTGCTACTTGATTATATATGGTATTTCAAAACTACACTCAAACTATTCCCTCCCATTTCACCACCTACAATTTTGAAAGAGGAAGATGTTATGCAGTTTTCTTCCTGGTATAACTCCTTCCTCTCCATTTTCTGAGCTCACTACTGACTCAGAATGTCCTAGTCACTAAGACCACAGGTTTTGGTGTCTGCCTCACCCCGGTTTGAATGCTGGTTCTACCACCAGCCAGGTGTCTGGCTTTGGATATTTACTTGTCTTTACCCCCAAGTTTCTCATCGGTACAATGGTAAATTGGTTTTGATAGAGATGTATGAGCATCGCATAAGTGCTAATGCCCAGCTCTTAGCACTGTAACTAGTAAAAACTGCTCAATGAATACTACCTGCTCTCAACACCGCCATCATCATCATCATCATCATCACTATAGCAGCATTGTTAGTAGCTGCCAAGAGCCCCCAGATCAGAACAAGTGATGAAACCTGAACATCTCTGGCTGCTGAAATTAAAGAGCGTTTAGTGAGGTGTTAACCATAGTTAGCCCTTCTGACCGAAAGCTCACACACTCTTACAGAGGAAAAGCCATTTTAGCCCTGGAAGTCAACAAAAGCAGCCATTAATTCTTAACCTTGTTAATGACCTTAACTGTAATAACATGTTCCAAGAGCAGAGACATCTATTAACCAGATAAAGTATGACTCATATATTCATTGGGGTATCCTTTGGCCACCATTTGTTGAGCATCTACTATGTATCATGTACTCTTTGAGGTGTCAGTGGTACTGCAATAAGCGGAGTAGACAAATTCCCCACCTCCTCAAAGTTCACACTGGAAACCAAGGTGGTAGATACAGTCATTCCATTCGCAAATGAATACTGTATATTATAAATCACACAGTAATGAGTACAGAGCCAAAAGGGATAAGGAGCAAAGAATAATGAGGAAGGGGCTACTTCAGTGGGGAAGTCAGAGAAGATCTCTCAGATAAGTGTTCACTTTTGAAATTCCTGCTTAAACTCATCTTCTCGTATTTTGAATAATAAAGACATTAACAATATACAGCAAACTCATATCCTTAACTATATCAAGCCTTGACCGAGACCATTGTGTCCAAATACATAAATAGACTAACATAATTACTGTTTATGGGCTAATTCCAATCCATAATATACCTACAGCTCTTGAACTCACATCCCAGCTGCAATTAGTTCCACAACGTGAAGTGCCACTCGTTTTCCAATGAAACAGAGAAGCCTGCCTAGGGCAACCAGTTTACGGTAGCCTCAGCTGCATTTAGGTAATTTACGGGAAGAAGTTTATTCCAGACTCATTCATCAGTCTACAAATACCATTCTCTTCTGGGTTCTGTGTCTGTTCAGTATGCTAATTGTGAGTGGTGTTCTTCTGCAATTAGAGTATGGCTGTGCATTTCTTTTTCTCCCCACCCATTTTTGTGTGTGTGTGATCCTTCACTTTAAATAGACTACAAATGACTTAAAGGTCTCTTTTTCCAAAAATATATAAAATATATTACTGTAATTTTGAGTGCTGTATCACATTATATAAGGGTTCCCATATTCCATTTGGCAGTTGATTCAAAGTAGCTCTTCTCCCAGGGGCTGTAAGTGCTGCGGGCAGCCAGTCCTCACTATCAGGCCTCATTTGGAAGTGCCTTGGTTGAGGAGAGCTTCCTCGTCCAAGGTTAGGTCCCTTCCCTAGACATCCTGTATCCAATACTCAGTCAACACAGGACTATAAAGGCCTGTCCCCTCACCCCAACTCGGGACAACTCTGCAGGGCCATTCCACTCCAAGAGCTCCTCAGGGGGTCAGCCATGGCATTCACCGAACAAGCATCCCAGCCTGACTTTTCCTGCTGCCCAAACTTGCTTCTTTCTCTTCCCTTCCATGGGTATTTTTTTCTAGAGCACTCTCTAAGAATCTATCACATGCCAGGGGGACTAGCATAAATTGCAAGACTTTTATTAAAGACCTAAGGGATAGAAGGATAATGATCTCCATCACATCTTCATTTAGCTCACTACTCGCCTTAAAAAATGAGACGAATTCTGAAGAATGACAATGGATAACCACAAACTCGACTAAGCAGCTGTAGTCCAATTGCAGCTGCCCGTCACGTGTGGCATCTTTGCTAGCAAATGCATCTATGACCTCATGGTCATTGATTTGTCCAATACATTCTTTTCTAACCATAATAGGAAAGAAGATCAGAAAAAGCTCACATTTACTTGGAAGGGACAATAGTATACATTTGCAATCTTGCCCAAGGGCAATGTTAACTCTTTTTCCCTGTCCTGATATAAGTTTAAGAGATCTTGACCAACTAGACATCCCACAAAAAATATCAGTGGTCCACTATATTTAAGATATCATGAAAATTGGGCCATATTTTTTTAAAAAAAAGCTTTAGCAAGGATGTTCTGGGAACTGTATGATTTAAGTCACATTTTCCAAAGGGGCAGTACTGCAACCAGGGAACAGAATGATTCTACTGGTACTATATAAGCTTTGCTGGCACCTGGTTAATTCTGGCACCTCAAGTGACAATCTTACAATAGAAGGAGTCACCGTCTTGGCAGTGCTGCAATTAACCCAGATTTTCAGGAGAAAGTAGGGCTTCTCATATATGATGAGAACAGGAAGAAATATTTGTGTCCGGCACTCATATGATCCACCTGCTTAAACATGATGGCAAATAGACTAACATAACTAAGGCTTGAAGAAGGAAGACAAGGTGACCAAAAGCTCAGGATGGTTAGGGCCAGGCCACCAGGAAAGATACCAAGACCAGCAGAGGTGATGGAAGTCTAGAGTGGATAATATAGGAGGGAGACGGTGAGTATCACTTGAGACCTTACAGCTAGCTCTATCAGCAGGGGTGCTCATTTATCCTACCAACCTTATTTCTGTAAGAAGCCTCCAGGAAAACAAACCCACTAGAACCCTGGACAATTGATTCCCCGTATTTATATGAAAAGTGGATCCAAGAGAGATACAAGTATCTCACTGATATTCTGCCAAGTTTCCCGGTTAGGAATGAAGATGTTATTCACCAGCTTCTGGAAATGCTGCCAGCTGTCAACCCTCTCTCTAAAGTGCCTAGGCGGAAGAGAGACAAGGTCCTTAATCAAGGTCATGGCTCCTCCCTGAGTGCAGCAAATAGTGACTGATCATGAGGGTTATAAGGCCTGGCCCCTCTGCCCCAACTCACGACAATCCCCAAGGGCTGTCCCAGTCTCGGACTTTCCCCTGCATCACCCGTGACCTTCATTAGATAGCATCACAGCTCAGTTTTCCTCTGTTCTCAATCCTGCCTCCTTCTCTGTCATTCTATAGGTGTTATTTTCAAGAGAATTCCCTACTAAATAAGCTTCCTGCCCACTCATCTCCATGTCATCTCAGAGAAGTTAACCTACCAAACTGCTAATGGTGTCACATGAAGTAAATTCATGGTCTGGACCAGAAATCAAGAGACTGGTTCTAGTCATATGTTTGCTTCTAATGTGTCTGCTGACCTCCATGAAGTCAGTACATCATTTGATCATTATTTTCATCATCATATCACTGAGAAGGAAAAGAAAGTGCTGTGGTCCTTAGTCCAAGGCTAAGAATCAGAATTTAAGTTCCTGAGTGGCTATTTCATTGGTTTTGTGACCTTGAAAACATCACTCCAAGCCTCTGGTCCCATCTCTTAAAATGAGAGGTAAACTAAATGATCTTGTGTCCTTTAGAGCTCTAATAGCCTGTGGATCTAAATATAAAAATCCCACAATCATTAGTTCCGTAACCTAGCATTTAAGATGGCATTTTCAATTTTATCTATAACTTTGTTGCCAAGAAAAAAGAAATACTTTTAAGTCCTTATGAAAAACATTTATAAAAGGTCTTGGCCAAAATTAATTTTTTAAGTCCTATTACTTCATTCTCTCTCATCCCTTTGTTCCTTCCTTATTGACCTTTTTTATCATTTTTTTTTTGGCATGTACCTTTTTCCCCCATCCCTAGGAGACTCTGAGCAAATGATAGGGGAGCAAAATGAGTTTTCAGCATTGGCAGACAACTCTTATAAAGCTGAGTTTCAAACACTCCCTGTTCTTGTCTCGCTATAGCCTCTGTTGCATCATATGGGCATTCTATCTTGTTTTTCTTACTCAATACTCATAGTTTACTGCTCAAACAGAAATGTTTTCAAGTTTCACAAAATGCTTTTCTTCCCCCAAACACCCTTTCTCAAGCACCTGCCTCATCTGTGACATTCAACATGCACTCCTTTCTGGTCACAAGCATGGGTGTTTGCTCAGTCGCTTAGTCATGTTTGACTCTTTGCAACCCCATGGACTCTAGCTCACCAGGCTCCTCTGTGCATGGGATTTCCCAGGCAAGAATACTGGAATGGGTTGCCATTTTCCTTCTTTAGGGGATCTTCCCGGCCCAGGGATCGAACTCAATTCTCCTGCTTGACAGGCAGGATCTTTACCACTGAGCCACCAGGGAAACCCAAGGTCACTACCACAGAGGTGGCTTAAAACTACCTGTTCTCCTTTCCTCTCCTTGCCTTCATATAACTGACTCCACACATTCTCACAAAGCAGAAAAAAGATGTCAACACCTCGCAAGAGGAGCGATTAGAAATGGGGTTGGCTGGCTTGTGCCCTCTGGTCCTCTGAAGAGGAGCCAAAAATAGACATGAGTGAGTCTGTTCAGGGCTTAGTGCTGCCACAGGAGTTTCCTGAGTTAGTTCTCCAAGGCTACATTTTCTGAGTCATCTTTCACAGCTCAGAGGCCAGAGCTCATAACTCATATGCCGCGCTCTCCATCAAGGCATAGTTACTGTCAGAAAGTGGTTCCTCTCTAAAGGGAGGTCTTTACTCATGTCCTGACTGACAGCCTGCAGAGTTTGTCAAAGGAAGGGCAAATTGCTCACTTGTCTCAAAGCTGCTGTGAGAATCGACTGCCTCATACAATGAGAGTATATCGCCTCTTCTCCCTCTGAATGCTCTAAAGCAACAACGAATTTTAAAATGAATCGTATTAAAAATATATACATTTGCATGGTCTGTGGATTCCACACTACGTGAAACAGAGATATCATGATAGGAGGGGGAGAAGCAGTGGCATTCCTCCTATGTTAACATCTCCCAGATGGTCCCTGTTGCTCGTTACCTTCTGAAAGGTTGCTTATTCTTCATTGTTCAATGAATGTTGAAGACAGTTTGGGATTTGTTTTCTCAAATGCTGCCATTAAATTGTACTGAATCAATAAGAAGATAAAGCCCAACTCCTTTAAACTTAAATGTCATGATTGTGAATATTCTTCTTGCTATGAACCTTTCTAAAAACCAAAGTTGTCCTTGTTTCCCTAGTCTCCATGCCTGGCCCTTGCTGCTTCTGCTGCTGCTAAGTCGCTTCAGTCGTGTCCAACTCTGTGCGACCCCATAGACGGCAGCCCACCAGGCTCCCCCGTCCCTGGGATTCTCCAGGCAAGAACACTGGAGTGGGTTGCCATTTCCTCCTCCAATGCATGAAAGTGAAAAGTGAAAGTGAAGTCGCTCAGTCATGTCCGACTCTTCGCGACCTCATGGACTGCAGCCTATCAGGCTCCTCCCACCATGGGATTTTCCAGGCAAGAGTACTGGAGTGGGGTGCCATTGCCTTCTCCGATGCCTGGCCCATAGATAGTTTTAAATGAAAGTATTGGTCTCGCCTCATCTCATAGGGTCAATAAATGAATCCAGAATGGTTTCTTCCCCCACCCCTTCCTCCCTTCCCTTCTTCCTCTCTCTGTCTCTTCCTCCCTTCACCTTTCTTTCTCTGGCTCCTCTATTTTAAAGAGTAGCTTATATTTGCAAAGGCCATAATGATGTCACCAAGGATTAACATTGATCAGAGACTTTTAATAAGGCCAGGGTAGGGCTGAGGAGCCTACTGACACATCACAATCTACTCCTCCTGCTCTGTTGTTTGTAACACTAACGTGAAGTTAAAAGGCAACATTCATGCCACTGTGCATGCATGCAGGCTGTCACTTTAGTTGTGCTGGACTCTTGCAACCGCACGACTATAGCCCACCAGGCTCCTCTGTCCATGGGATTCTCCAGGTAAGAATACTGGAATGGGTTGCCACGCCCTTCTCCAGGGGATCTTTCCAACCCAGGGATGGAACCTACATCCCTTATGTCTCCTGCATTGGCAGGCTGATTCTTTACCACTAGCGCAACCTGGGAAGCCCATAATGCCACTGTAGGTGCTAGCAAAGAAACAAGAATCTAGCTATGAAATTTCCTGAGGAGAAGACAGTGTTTCCTAGTCTCCCTCAAAGCCTTTCTGTTCTTTGAAGGATGTTTTTCCAGCCTGCTCATCTGGCGCAGGAACAGAGAGAAGGTTGGAGATACTGTGTCTCACAATCAAGGCTCTCAGAACAGCTCAAAAAGGGGACATCAGCACCACCAAGGGACAGAGTGATCTGTAACTAATAAAAATCGGCATACAATATCTTGCACGTGGAGGATGCTGGGTTAACTGCCATCACCTAAAGTTGAAAATATATTGGCTGCCATGTTGATTTAAATGACAGGAGAGGTGTTGCATTACAACCATGTCTTTGAAATTCACACTCAATTTCTTCCATGAATTTTGGCCGTGGCATACGGTATTAGGTGCTAGAAAAGTTTACATTTGTTATTTATTGAAAAAGTTGGTCTCTCGATCATACTGAAAATGTAATGTCTTCAAGAACAAAGATGATGGATAGACCCTTAACTCCACCAGCCACAACATGTTCTCAGCTCTGCAAGGGGAAATGAAGCCATTTCTTCAACCACCGAGAATAAATGATTTTCATGGGAGCACCATCATGGTGCACCACAAGATGCCCCCTCCACTCCACCCACTCCGCCCACCATCCATCTTAACTGGGGAAATGCACTAGCTATTAACCTCATGAGAACCGTGTTTAACAGGAAATTGACAACAGCACATCATTTCTTGGAAAACTGCGAGCTATAACATTTCCAAGCACCATGTGCCCACTAGACATCGCCACGGGGTCCCACTTCTGATATTATTTAGGCTTTATGCCTTACCCAACAATGACACCGCATTTTTTAGTTCAGAGACAAGAGTTTTCTTTTAAAAAGGTGTCAACTACCTAACATTCTATCAAGTCCGTAATTATAATTCATGGCATTTGTATATTTATATAATGGCTTAGAGTTTTCAAGTTGTCTGTAGGTATATTCTTCCTTACTTAAATTCATTCAATATTTTTTTAGAATCTTCACTGTGAGCCAGAAACATAACCCTCACACATAAATATACAACAATAAAAACAAACTAGGTATTATGATCTCTGGCTTGCAAATGAAGAAAAGTAAGGCTGGGATGTAAAATAATATCCCATCACAAGAAAAGGTTGATAGGCAACAACAGAGAGAAAGATTTGTCAGGATAGTCAAGGTCACTTACTAGATAACTCTCAAAGTAATGAATAGGGAAAAGAAAAAGGATAATTCAGAAGCTTAAATGAAATTAACTGCTTCCAATTTAGTATTTGAAATTAAGCTTCTAAATTTAAATTCTTTCCATTTTTCCTGCTTTTTTTTAACTGCTGGAAGTATGAGCAAATTAAAAATTACCAAATCTGATAATCATCAACAGAGACTATCTTTTTAGGGTCTACGAACCACCTCTCAGACTAATGTTTTGAATGTATAAAATAAAATTATGTAGGGTTACAAAAAACAATTCCATTGAAATACAATTATAAAAATATCAAAGAAATTTAATTTAATGATATGCATGCTTCCATATTAATGCATTAAATAATAAACTCTAACTGAAAGCCCAATAACTAATTTAAAAAATAGTAATAAAGCTTAAATGGCATTTCCAGAGATCTACAACAACTGTAATGTGACATGAAAATATCAAAGTTTGATTCAGGATAAGGTTACAGCTACTCTTGATACTACACTGATTTGTGCCTACTTATTAAAGGAATTGTTAAATTTTAATGATCAATAATTTAAAAGATGGAAATTTTACAGGCTGTTGGAATTCTATCCAGTAGCTTCTGTGGGACCATGGACCCTATATTTAAAATAAAACAAAAGGATATAACAAAATAAAAAGAGACTCACAGATACACAGAACAAACTAGTGGTTACCAAGTGGGGAAAGGGATGAGGGGTGGGGCAAGGTATGGGGAGGGGATGAAGAGGTATAAAATACTAGGTATAAAAAGAAATAAGTTACAAGGATGTAACGTACAACACAGGGAATATAGCCAATATTGTATAATACATTTATATGAGGATGATCTATAAAAATGTTCAATCACTGTGTTGTACACCTGAAACTAATATACTATTGTAAGTTAACTATACTTCAATTTGACTTCCCTGGTGGTTCAGACAGTTAAGAATCTGCCTGCAATACAGGAGACCCGGGTTTGATCCCTGGGTTGGGAAGTTTCCCCTGGAGAAGGGAATGACTACCCACTCCAGTATTCTTGCTTGGAGAATTCCATGGACAGAGAAGCCTGGCGGGCTACAGTTCATGGGGTTGCAAAGAGTCAGACACAACTGAGCAACTAACACACAAACATACTTCAGTTTTAAAAATAAATTAAAAAAAAGAAAAAACTCCTCCATAGGAGGAAGGAAAGGGTAAGCACATTTAGAATGCACAGAAAGTATTCAGAGTAGCCTGAATTAGCATGGGGTTTCATCAACCTAGATAAGAATGCTGTTTTGTGGTTTTCTTACAGATCTTAAAAAACAATGTTTGATAAATAGTAGTCAGGTGCTCAGGAGCGCTTGTTAACTGACTCCTGGGTGGTCAGTCCTCTTGGCTGGCTCCCAGGGCAGGATCTTCCTTCCTGAGCTGAGACCCTTCTTGACAAAATGCACACGTGGCCTTAGTGAGCCAAAGGAGGAAGAATGAAATGGTCTCTTATCACCACTGGCAGGTGGGAAAATTACAATAGCAAGATGGGGATAAAACAAATTAAAAACATATCAGAGAGAATGTTTCACTTAATATAGTTCTACTTGACAAATTGTTCCTCCTTCTAGTGGAACTCTTTATTTTATGTGACATTAAATGGCAAAAATAAATCAAAAGCATTGTTTAGTTGGGGTAAGGAGAAAAATAAACTTGAATGAATTTAAACTGTAAGTCAAAATGGTACAGATACCCTGATGAATGACAGCGATTTACTCTCAATGGTTTCATTATGCAAATTATGGTATTTGTTTTCAAGCTTTAGTTAGAACAAACGATGATGCCGGAATCAAAGCAAATCGTTTTCTTATCAAGTGTCTCATCAATATGACTTAAATATTACAAAATTACTCTGTGCTGGCCTTCTTTATATTACCCACTGATCATTTAATTTCAAATGCCGATGTGAAATGGTTAATACCATCACCAAAGTTTGTTCTTAATAAACATTCTGGGCTTAGAGAGGTATCATGGCAGATTAGAGTTTATAGTTAAGAACAAAATGAATGTGATTGTTCTAGTCTTTCTGTCATTTAAACAAGTTAGGTCTTGTTTTGTACCAGTAAGTTTATATTTCCTATTATGCCTCCATAGCAACAGTAAAAAAGCCACGTATTCCTGAGTTAATGAAACAGCAATAGGAAGTGTATTAAAACAAATTTTTCTCTGGAGCCATCAGAGTTCCTTGTGTGGTAATTTGCTTTTTGCAGTTTGTGCGTGCAGGCTTAGTCACTAAGTCATGTCTGATTTTTTGAGACCCTATGGAGCACGTCAGGCTCCTCTTGTCCATGGGATTTTCCAGGCAAGAATACTGGAGTGAGTTGCCATTTCCAACTCCAGGGGGTCTTCCCGACCCAGGGATCAAAGCCAAGTCTCCTTCATCTTCTGCATTGGCAGGTGGATTCTTTACCACTGAGTCACACCGAATTCCCTATTTTCCATCCATCCCTTTCTTTCTTGGAATGCCCACCATTTCTCCTCAATTTCGTTCCCTCTCTCCTCTGCTTAGACTTCTCTCAATTTTAGTACCATGATACTTTTTCTTCTATGTCTTCCTTGCTTCAACTCGATTTATTCTGAGAGTAATCACACTGAAAGCAGCATGAAATAGTGATGAATTTAAATCATGAAAAGTGTGATTTTGTAAAAAATCAGGAATCAGAGTTTACTTAAATCCTCATATAGACAAGTGAACATCAAAAGGATATGAAAAATATATGAAAGAAATATTTCAAATTCAGCAAAATCTATCATTAACTTTTCTCCTCTAAGGACTGGGAAAAGTCTTGGGATTTAGCTGTAGAAGAGCTCACATTTCAGCTACTTAGTCGTTGTTTTATAAGTAAAATCTTCCCTCCTCCCGACCCTGATCTCTATACCCTGACCCATCAAAATAATAATCTTCGTGAACCAGAAAAACATGTTTTCTTAGAAATCAGAGCAATATAACTGCCAGCATCAAAGATCAAAGTTAGAATTGAAGAGTAAGTTTTCAGCACTAACAACAGCTATGAACACAAAAAGGCAGTCATACCATCTCAGTCTGTTTACTATAGTATTCAAATCAATGAATATTTATAGAGCACTTGTTTATGCAATGTTTTCAAGGAATATGAAATTATTGGCAGTGCTGGTACATAGAGCACAGACTGCAGATTAGAAGAAATGGAGTGATGGTCTTCATCCTTACTGAGAGACAGAGTCTACATAGCCTGCCTTGGGCTCATCCCCTCGTGTGCGAATAGCTTTCCTTCTTTCAGGCTCAAAGAGTACTTTGTTTCTGCTCAAAGTGTGTGTGTTATATGTACCTTGCCAATCTCACTAGTTCTGTCTACCATGGTCCTTCCCCTACGAGAGAGGGGTATGAGGCAAAATGCCCCACAGTGGCCTCTGGGAGAGACCTACCGGCCATGGGGGATGGAATGCCTACTACTAAAGATGATGTTGCTCTGGCTCTTCTCTATGTGAGCAAAACATTGTTCCATCCAGTGTTTGACTGTGTTACATTTTCCTCGTTAACTCTAATAACCATCAGACAGTGGGCAGAAGTGGGCAGAGTCTTCCTCAGGGATGGATAACCAGTATATACTACTGTATGGGACTTCCCTGGTGGCTCAGACGGTAAAGCATCTGTCTGCAATGCGGGAGACCTGGGTTCGATCCCTGGGTTGGAAAGATCCCCTGGAGAAGGAAAGGGCAATCCACTCCAGTACTATTGCCTGGAAAATCCCATGGACAGAGGAGCCTGGTAGGCTACAGTCCAGGGGGTCGCAAAGAGTCGGACGCGACTGAGAGACTCCACTTCATATACTACTGTAAGCACTGTAGCACTGGATGATTTTCTAAAGTACGCACAATTACTGCTTTAACAAACACAAACTTTAGTGTGAGAATTATTTCAATAACAATGCAAATACTACTGGCATCAGCTCCTTTGATAGTGGGATTATAATCAGCATTATACACACTTACACACACATTAGTTTCTATAATGAAAATGATGCTGTGTTTACCTACCATTATTACCAAACAATATATTTGGCTTCCCATAGGAAAAAACCAGAATCTCTGACTATGCAGTTTCCTAAGACTGAAGCTTTTTTGTGGGTGCATTTTCTAAATCCATGCATCAAGGAATGCAGCAAAACTGATTAAGTTACATGGTAACAGGTGGTTGGGAAGAGAACTGTTTTAAGCAAGGACCCTAGTCCATAAGTTTGCAGATGGTGGACTAAACAAGACATACCTACCCAGAAGAAGAACATGGGTTCAGGAACTCGGAGTAGGAATTTGGTGATGAACTGAAGATAGGAAATGAGATGTCAAGAAAGACAACTTGAATTTGTTTTACTTGATGTGGTTGGTGGTAGTGATGTTTTCTGAGAGAAGGAACATGGGAGAATGGGTAAATTTGGAGAATTGTAAGAGTGAAGAGTTCTGTTTTTAGTCTGTCTGAGATGCCTGGTAGTACATTGGATTTACAGGGCAGAGCTCAGGAAAAAGATCTGGACCCACACCAGAGATTCAGAAAGATGGTGAGTGAACTCAGGAGCACAAGTGGATAAGAAAGGCCAGATCAATGAAAAAGGGTGTGGAAAGTTGAAAGAAAGGAGAGATGAAGAATTTTGAGGAATACCAACATTTCAAAGATGGGAGAAAGAGGAATCAAAAAAAAAAAAAAAAAAAACCCTGGGTGGGCGAATCCAAAAAGGAAACAGGAATATCAAGAGAGTGTGACTTGTCTGACAACACCCAAAAGCAGAGATAAATTCAGGAATGAGAGGGTAGCTAATTGAACTGAATGCTATTAAGAAATGAAGGATGGGGTCATGGTGTCAGAACAGGAAGTTCACTAATGATCTCAATGGGAGAGATTTTGGTGGTCCTGTGGAAAAGGAGGCCCTTTTTTACTGGGTTGGCAAGAGAATGGAAAGGAGAAATTGGCAACAATGAACATAGACAAGTCTACAAATGAGAGGAAACTGAAGGACTTTGGGTCCTTGCTGAAATAAAAAGCATTAACATTAAGCAAACAAAACATTAAACCCTTCTTTGCTTGGCTAGGCACCTGATTGTCTACCTCTTCTTTTGATGACCTGCTTTTTAGAAAAACTGGTCCTATTTTCAGAAATCCTAGGTGCTGTCCAATGTCTTAATCCAAACTGAAAAGACCACCCAAAACCCGTACTGGTGAGTAGTTGAATTTCTAGAATTATTGGGTCGGCCAAACATCTTCCATAAGATGTTGTGGAAAAACCCAAATTAACTTTTTGGCCAATCCAATACGACTGCCAGTGACTCTTGTTGATACAGGTCTCATTTATACACTGCCTCCTTCCTGACACTGACCTACACCCACACAATGAGTTCACCCCATTGTGTTTGACACTCTTATTTTTGATGGCTGGCTGGTCAGCTTCACAATTCTGGAAGGAATCACAAGGATTCCCCCAGCCAATCCTCCTTCCTCAATGACCAGGGCCATTAAGTGTCTACCAATGTGTTAACCAATACAGCGCTTGTGATGATGATAGTTAACCATTATTTAGTGCTAGTTACATACCAGGAACCATGAAGCTAAGTGCTTCAGGGGCATTAGCTTCTCTAATTCTTTCCCCCACAACAGTTTTATTAATCTTTTTATTTCCAGATGAACCAATTGTTGCTTTAAAAAATTTTTTTTAAACTTGCCCACATTTACATTTCATAAGTGATGGATCCAGGATCTAAACTAGGTTTATCTGACTCCAGGACCATCATCTATGATCATACAAATTAGAATAGACCCTCATAGATGCATTTATATCCCAATGAAACCAGGCCTCCTGGAGCAAAAAGATTATGGCTTGAGGTTCCAGATCATTGACACATAATAGTTCCTTCCTATACAAGCCATTGGGCTTTGCAGGTGGCTCAGTGGTAAAGAATCCGCCTGCCAAGTGAAAGCACCGAGTCCTAAACACTGGCCCATCAGGAAACTCCCCAAAAGTTTTGATTTTGATGGAATCAATTTTTTTTTCTTGTATCACTTGTGTTTTGGGTATCATAGCTAAGTAACCATTTTCTAATCCAAGATCACAAACATTTATCCTTATGTTTTCTTCTAACTTTACAGTTTTAACTTTTACATTTAGTTCTGTGGTTCATTTTGAGTTAATTTTTGTATATGATTAAAGGTAGAGGTCCAACTTTAAAAAAAAAAAAAAAAAAAAAGAACACATCTGCCAATGCAGGAAATGCAGGAGACACATGTTTGGACCCTGGGTCAGAAAGATCCCATGGAGGAGGAACTGGCAACTCATTCTGGATTCTTGCCTGAGAAATCCCATGGACAGAGGAGCCTGGCTCCTCCTTGGGGGAGTTCATGGGGTCACAAACAGTCAGACACAACTGAGCAATTGAGTACACAAAAAAACAAGCCAATGGGCCTCTCATACGAGTGTGTGAAAATGAACAAGGCTGCCCTAAAAGACTCTTTAATCTAGCTAAGGAGATCAGACAAACAGCACTGAAAATTCAATGAACTATACAAAATAGCATATGATTAAGGGTCAAATGACTAAGAGAGATTAGAAATACTGCTCGGAGGTAAGAGGAAAAAGAGATTCAATCAAGCTGGGAGGATCAGAAAAGACTTCCAAAGAAAGACCCAAACTAGACCTTGAAAAATGGCTCCAATTTTAGCAGGAAGAAAAGAGGGAGGAGGATATGAAGCCCATCAGCCGATACGAAACTGGGACTGAAATGTTAGTGATAGCAAAGGCGGACGTGAGCAGGTCACTGCCATCTGATCCGAGCACAGCCAGTTTTTCTCTGTCTGGGAACATCTACCACCAAACTGGGGACGTTATCATTCTCAAGCCCCATTAAAGACTTCTAGCCTGATGATGGTTTTATTTTCTTCAGAGTTAATAAAAAGCTTTCCTTTGATGAGATGCTGCTTCATCCTACCATTCGCCAAACCCCAATTCAGGTTATTTCAGAATGTTGATTTCTATTTCCTGAAATGACTCATGCAGTAGCAGCTTGAAGGAATAGGCTTAGAATTTCTAATGGAGGCAGCAAAGAAATCATGAATTAAACCTTTTGTATCTATATTGTTGCCAGCATTTTATGGGAGAATGAAATACACATATTCATGTTTATATACATTATGAGCCAGATCAGCTCATTAAATTTTCACAGAGTTGAAGCAAACGAAAACTTTTTTAAAAAAAATTTAACTGATTCATTCATCAAGACTTCGAATTTGACAAATGAATGGAGAATTTCAGAAAATTATCTTCTTGAATGAAAATCTTGTCTCTTTAGGAGGAGGCATTATTATACTCCTGACTATTATAAGAGTAATAATGATTGTATTTATTTAAGAAATGATGATTAAATAATAAGGCGACATCTTTGCTCCAGCTTTTGTTTTTCCAACTGAGTAAAAATGAGACACAGGAAAATATTTGACTCTGCTTGAGGGTGGAAGGGTCAGAAACAATGCAGGGACCACTCATGCTTGATATATACGAGATACTCACATCCTGAGTCACCCCTTAAACATCATTCTTGGCATTGCTGATTAAAGTAAATGACTATAACTAGTAATATTCAATACTACCTTTTGGCCTATATAGACCTTGCATGTACAGCTCTGGATTTTTAGAGAGGATGTAATTTTTGAGTGTCTGGAAATCTCAACACATGAAGAGATCTCGCGCTCCCCACTTGCATATACTGTCACAACCAGCTCTACTTCATTTGCTATCAAATGTCCACTGTTAGTTGCCAGACATCAAATATTTATGCACTTAGATATAGAGGGCAAATATTTGTGCCTGGAAAATAAAGAGCTGGATTCTAGTGAATTTGAAACAAATAATGACAAAACAAATAGGCTATGTGAAGTCAAAGCCTGTCCTAATTTCAAGGCATTGAGAAGATTACATTTTTGCTTTTCATCTGTATTCATTTCAATGTCCCTCACTGTATGATTCTGAGTCTTCAGTAACCGGCTGTTGCATTGGCTTTGCAAGTAGAAACCAAACTGGCTGTCTCTAGTCAACTGAGCAATTGCTGTGTAGCTAGATCTCCAACTTACAACAAATGTTTATCACTGGTTTGTGGGTGACCCTTGCAGCTTCTCTGGTGGCTCAGACAATAAAAAGTATGCAGTGTGGGAGAACCAGTTTGATTCCTAAGTCGGGAAGATCCCCTGGAGAAGGAAATGGCAACCCACTCCAGTACTCTTGCCTGGAAAATCCCATGGACAGAGGAGCTTGCTAGCCTGCAGTCCATGGGGTTGTGAAGAGTCGGACACGACTGAGTCACTTCACTTTCACTTTTCACTTTCATGCATTGGAGAAGGAACTGGCAACCCACTCCAGTGTTCTTGCCTGGAGAATCCCAGGGATGGGGGAGCCTCGTGGGCTGCCGTCTATGGGGTCGCACAGAGTCGGACACGACTGAAGCGACTTAGCAGCAGCAGCAGCAGTCCATGGGCTGCCAAAGAGTAGGACATGACTAAGCGACTAACACTTTCACTTTCACTTGTAGGTATAAGCATAATGGTTTTAGTGTTTTGATTAAGGGGGAAAATGTTTGGGTTTTGGGGTTGTTTGTTTGTTTGTGGTATGACTGGTTAGAGAAGATGAGAGACATGGCAAAGATGGCAAAGTGGAGAGCAAGAAGGTTTCCATTCTCCCCTTCATGTGACCCTTGTGGAGGGAAAGCTGAAGGAACCAACTTCAGGAAAGACTGTGCAAGACTCTGACCACGACCAGCGATGCTTTAGGGTGTAAATGACAAAGCCCTTCACAGAGTCCAGCACCTAAAGCAGTGTCCCTCAGGAACACCAGTAGACCACATGCACAGCAGAAACACTGACATCTGCCAGGACAGCAGTACTGGCAGAAGCAAGTGAGATCGAAATGAAAAGGCAGACATAGAGCAATGGGAACAACCTTATACCAGGGCACAACTGAGAAACCACCCTGAACTACTCCAGAACAGACTGAGGCAGGTTTTAAGAGGAAGCTGAATTCCTAAATAAACAGGTGGTGGGTTGGGAGGAAGTGGTAGAGAAATGAGTTCATGAGTATGCTCCTGCTCTGTTCTTGCAGAAGTGGCTGGTGTTTGGGTATTATATAAATATAATGTGTTTATACATTTAATGTTAAGATGTCAACATCCCCTCCAAAGGGAGGTGGGCAAAAAGATTTATCCCAGACAAGTTCGTTTGAAGATTAGTCTAAGCATGAACCTCTCTCAGCATGAACATCAGTGAACATAAGTGATGAATTATCTGATAGGCTTACTTAACTTTCCTCCACACGATGATTTTTGCAGGACATTATGATTCTTCCACATGCTAAGGAATTGGTTATTCCATCGTCACTTTGGAACAGTTTCTAAAGGATGTGAAATATGCTCTCTATCAAAGCTAGGAAGGAGGTAATTATTCACAACTTGTTCCAACTACTGCTGTATCCGGTACTGATGCAAAAATGAATATAAGCAATTGTCTCTTAATGTATATTTTTCATGTTGTTACTCTAGAGGTTTCATTCACCTACTGTAATTTACTAACATCTTACTTAATGAAAGACCAAATGCTACTCCACTAGGCAGTCTAGATTGGGAACAAGGGAAGGATGTCTGCTCCCAGCACTTCTATTCCAACTGTACTACAGCTTCAAGCCATTGCAATATGACAACAAAAGGAAATAGCTGGTTGGTCAAAAAGTTCATTCGGGTTTTTCTATAACATCTTATGGAAAAATCCCGAACAAAATTCTTTGGCCAACCCAATAAAAGGCCTGTAGATTGCAAAAGGAGTAGAGCAGTTTTTTGTTCATGGACGATATGATCATGAACATAGGAAATTCTAAGGAATTTAGAAAAAATCCACTATGACTAATAAGTGAGTTAAGCAAAGGGTCAGAATATTAAACCAATTGACCAAAATCAATAATTGACTTCTATATACTAGCAATAAATAGTCTAAAGGAAAACTTAAATATGTCATTTAAAATAGCATCAAAGATACATCAAATACTTAAGGACAAATGTGTCCAAATGTTTTTAAGTCTTGTATCAGCTCAGTCCTGTCTGACTCTTTGCAACCCCATGAATCGCAACACGCCAGGCCTCCCTGTCCATCACCAACTCCCAGAGTTCACTCTTGAATACTGAAAACTAAAAAATATTGCTAACTGAAATGAAAGAAGATCTAAATGAACAGAGTGGTATAACATGGCTAGTGGATTAGAAGATTCAAGATTGTTAGTATATCTATTTTCCCATATCTATAGATACAACACAGTCCCAGTCAAATGTAGTAGAGACTTTTTTTTAGTAGAAGTTCACAAGAAAATGCTAAAATGTATCATATTATTCATGGTGGATACTATGAAGTACCACCAAGCTCCCTTTCAGAAATAAAGGAATCCTGCTTTTTAGCCATTGGTAGTACCAACTGCAAACAGTTCTCAGATGCCAGTCCCATTTGGGATTGCTTCAGTGATAAAAAGCTGCTTCAGAAAGGTCACAGCCCCTTCCGAGGGCTGCTTGTATCCAGCAACTAATAGTTTAAAGACCTGGCTTTCTCATTCCAACTCAAGACCATTTGAAAGTCATTCCATCTCCTAAATTCCTTGCAACATCAGTTGAAACATTCCACTGTAACTGCATTGCAGACTACTTATGTCTCTGACAAATTCTGTTTCTTTCTCTTCCTTTCCATAAGTGTTGATCCCCAAAGCATTCCCTAATAAACCTCCTGTAAGTTTATTTCTATCTTATAGTCTGCTTTCTGGGGAATCCCACCTGTGATGGAGTCAAGGTCTAGAAGACACAGGAACCCAGGGTCCAATTCATTATAAGAAATGACTGCCTAAAATTAGAGTGGTTCAAAAATAAATCGCTCTGCTCTGAAAACCTCAGTCATTGTCTTAGCATGGAAAGATCTCACAATGATTGCCAGATAGGTTGCAGAGAATTTCACTTCAGTAAGAGATGTAAGTATATAACTAAAAAGTCTCTTCCAATTTAAAAAGCCTCCAGTTTATTATATCTCAACTAGTTTTCTGACTTGGGACAAATCATTTGTTCACTTGAGGCTGTTTCCTTTTTAGGAAAATAAGGGTGTTCGATGAACACTTAAGTCCTTGGTAGCTCCTGTGATTTTATAATCCGTTATGTATTTTTATAACAAGTTTTTAAGAAAGGGAGGGTTATTATAATCCCAGTTTCACAGATAATGAAGAGGAGGCATGAAAGAGTTAGAGAATTTCTGATTCAGTAAAAGATGCAACTATATAACTAAAAAGTCTCATCCAATTTAAAAAGTCTCCAGATCAGTATATCTCAACTAGTTTTTTTGACTTGGGACACATCATTTGTTCATGCCTTCTACAGCATAAAGAGAATGCAGACCACTCTCTGCTAAATTGCTGATTTTCCCTGGGAAGCTCCAGGTTCCTCCAAAAAGTGTGTTTGCTTATTATTATAATTGATTCTAGTTTAATTACTTCCTTAGAGTCACCAAACGTACTCATAACTTATTTTTTTTAAATTTCATGCCAACACCTTATCCTCAAGCCAATAGATATATGAAACCATCAACTTGTTTGCTGAAAAGTTTTCTGGTACTCAGCTAGAAAGTTCAGGAAGTCTTTTATTTCCTGATATTGAGAAGACCCAGATACTTACCAAGTGAGAAAGGAAGACACACACACACACACTTTCTCATTACTTTTTTTTTTCCCTTGGAGTGACTGCTTATGAGTATGGGGTTTCTCTTTTTGTTGTTAATTTTTTATTTATTTTAATTGGAGGCTAATTACTTTACAATATTGTAGTGGTTTTTGCCATACATTGACATGAATCAGCCATAGGTGTACATGTGTTCCCCATCCTGAACCCCCCTCCCGCCTCCCTCCCCATCCTATTCCTCAGGGTCATCCCAGTGCACCAGCCCTGAGTGCCCTGTCTCATGTATGGAACCTGGACTGGTGATCCATTTCACATATGGTAATATACATATTTCAATGCTGTTCTCTCAAATCATCCCACCCTCGCCCTCTCCCACAGAGTCTAAAGTCTGTTCCTTATCTCTGTGTCTCTTTTGCTGTCTCGCATATAGGGTCATTGTTACCATCTTTCTGAATCCCATATATATGCATTACTTTTTAATCCAAAGTCTTCAGTATTGCTGGTAACAGGATATACTAATGATAATGCTAGCTTTAGATAATATTTTTGAAAAGTGCTTTTCGCTTATAAACAACTTTCATGTGCATGCCTATATTTACAAGTAGAGAGGTAATGCCCAAAAAGTAGTCGAAGTAATTATTATTATGACCACTAAGGAAAGAATAGAGGAATTAAGCTATGCTACAGCATAAAATACTGAGATGAGGCAATGGAAATAATGACAGTCACATGGAATATTATCTAATATCTTTCTCTGAAGGATTTTTAAAATTTAAATAAAAAGTCACATGTGACAATGAGGATCTGAGGTGGGTGTGTATAGAGGCAAACACCCACTGAACAATCTATTAAGTTTCCTAGAATAAAATCACACACCCACCAACACTTCATGGATTATTTCAATGTTGATATGTCAGAGGATCAGCCCAGAAAAGGTTTTGTGAATTTTTCTTACAAGATCATTGAACACAATAAAAATCCCCTATTAAATTCCAGGGATATTTTTTTACATACACCAGCAAAATAGCCAATACTGAAGCTCTCTTTAACCAGCCTTCTAAATCATCACATGGCTTCTTTGTATTTGAGCCTCATCAGCAAAGTTCCTTTGGGATCATTAGTAAACAGCTCTCATCAATTTCAATATTACTTAGGGATGTATTCAGAAGACAAAATGCAAACAAATTACATCTCATCCTTTAAAGACACAGCTTAGATATGTCTAACTTCTCAGCAAAGATACTTTTGTTGTTTTGTACTTTCATTTGGCTGAATAACAGAAAAGAAGACATTTCAATTGCCAAATGAATGAGAAAATTGTCAAACACCTCATGTCCATTTCAATATTCTCTGAGCCTAAAAAATACACAGGTACAGCCCTAGATTTATTTTTCTAGAATGTGAGAACATAGGATGAAAATACAGAATGTCTAAACATAACTAAAAATGATAGCCCTAAGTGGCTGCTAGCTGATTCATGTTAATTCTGGCTACCACCCTTAGACTCCGCGAGCCGTGATTTAGAAACAAAAGCAAAGCTCCAAACAAAACAATCCTTGTAGGATGTTAAACAGATGACTGAATTTTTGCTATTTTTGTTTAAGAAAAAGTATCCACTCCAGTATTCTTGCCTGGAGAATCCCATGGACAGAGGAGCCTGGCGGGCTACAGTCCATAGAGTCACACAGCATCAGACACAACTCAAGCGACTTAGCACGCATCTTAAGGGAGTGAAGAGTGATCTTCGCTCAGGATGGTGAGTTGAGAGTAGGTTGCTGCCTCCTCTTCTGGCACAAATCCCTTTAGAAGCTAAAAGGCACAGAGAACAAGATAAATAAATTCATCTCCACAGTAGGAACAAAGAAAGGAGAAACTATGAGGACTTCAGAAAGCAGGGGACTGGACTGAAGAAGGAAGGAGGACAGGGTAGGCAAAGGAAATGGGCAGCATGGGTGCACCCAAGACTGAAGACAGCAGATACTAGGAGCAGGAAAGGGTCTGGAACACACACATCTTCCTACTCCACCCTTGTCTCCCCAGCCTTTCCAAGGGCCAGGCAAAAGAAATAATCCTCCTCCAGGTCAGTGAGAATCAGTGCAGAGCAGGGTGGTGTCCCAGGCAACTCTCAACACTCAGGAGAATGGAGAGCCCGGGGCACAGAATTCTGTCTATGATCTCACTCAAAAACTGGTCCTGCTTCTCCCATCAAGCAGGCTGTAAAAACAGATGCATCCTTTTCTGAGTTTAAGAAAGATTTTCAGTTATAAATGTGCACGACTCATCAAATATTTAAGGAAAACCAGCATCATGAAAGTGCAATATGAAATTCAACAAAGAGAAGGAATTTGCAAGCAAAGAAAGAAAATTGATAGGGTGAATGAGCCAGGACTTTTGATCGTTGTAGATAATATTCCAACAAAAGATTCAAGAGACTATTTCAAACTGAAATAAAGTCAACAAGAGGTTGAGGATATTGAAACTCTGCCTACAGAAATAAAGACTAACCAATGAATAAATAGAGAATTTTCAACTTATAGAAATGCAGGAGGAGAGAAAAAAAGACTGACAGTATTTACTGCTTGCAACTGCTGTGTGAAATAATTACTAAAGAATTCAATGAGTAGGGGATGGGGAGAGAGGGGAAAGAAAGAAAGGAAAAGGAAAGATTAAAAATACAAGAAGAAAAAGTGGGATTCAAAAAGTAATGATGAATAACAGCAACAACAAAAGAACATTTAGACTTATCTAAACATGCTGACCAGAGAAGGCAATCGCACCCCTCTCCAGTACGCTTGCCTGGAAAATCCCATGGACGGAGGAGCCTGGTGGGCTGCAGTCCATGGGGTCGCTAAGAGTCGGACACAACTGAGCGACTTCACTTTCACTTTTCCCTTTCATGCATTGGAGAAGGAAATGGCAACCCACTCCAGTGTTCTTGCCTGGAGAATCCCAGGGACGGGGGAGCCTGGTGGGCTGCTGTCTATGGGGTCACACAGAGTTGGACACGACTGAAGTGACTTAGCAGCAGCAACCACATTCAAAATTACTCTTAGGTCAAAGGGGAAGCAAAATGAAAATTACAAACTACACAGAAATATTGAGCATGTGAGAAGGAGAGCGTGAGGCTATACCTACAGCATTATATCAAAGCAGTATTCTAAAACAGAAAGGCTGAAAATTGTTGAACTAAGCTTCCAACTAGTTTTACAAACTCTCAGAAAATTAGGGCATAAATATTTGATGTTAAAAAGGAAATTAATAAGACTAGAAAATAAGAAAAATTTCTCAATAAAACCAAAAGGTGGTTTTGGGGAACCATGTTGTGAATGAAAAAGTGGAAATACAGGGAATGAGTTTAAAATTGTATTAAAAATACTATACTACTTATCTAGTTGAAAGCAGACACTTTAAAAAAATTAAAATTCTCAAAATGGGCTCAAGAAAAAATAGAATATATATATAGATTTAGGAGAAGTTGACATGTCAATTGAAGAACTATTTTTAAAATTATACAGGATCAAGATTTATATATAAACTTCATAAACTTTTAAGAAAAATAATTCCAATATGTATAACAATTACTTCAAAACATACAGTAAGTGAGAGAAGCCAATCTGAAATGGCTACATGCTGTGTGATTTCAACTAAATGACATTCTTGAAAAGGCAAAACTTTGGAGACAGTAAAAATCAGTGGTTGCCAGGGGTTAAGTTATGGGGTAGAAATAAATAAAACATAGAAAGAAGATTTTAAGAACAATAAAAATACTCTGTGTGATACCATAATGTCATTATACCATGTCATTATACATTTGTCCAAACCCAAAGAATATACAATACCAAGAAGGAACTTTAAGGTAAATTATGGATTTGGGGTGATTATGATGTGTCAATGTATTGGGTTGGCCAAAAAGTTGGTTTGGGTTTTGGCCAACACAACAGTTTCATCAGTGATAACAAATGTAGAACTCTGGTGGGGGGTGTTGATAGTGAGGGGGTAGGGGCGTCTATGCATATGTGTGGGTGGGAGTATATGGAAAATCTCTGGACCTTCCCCTCAATTTTGCTCTGAACCTTAAACTACTTTTAAAAAGTCTTAATCAAATTTAATTAATTTAAAAATGCATACGTTTCCTAGCCCATTCCTCAAAGATCACATAACACTAATATCAAAACCAAAAAGATAGTATCTAGAAAGGCATTTATGGGTCATTTCCACTGACAAATGTATATCGACAAAATCTGTAACTTAGCTTACTCAATACTGAGATATATTAAAATCATAATGCATTATAAAATATAAAGCCATATAATAATTTTATATAAACTGTATCTTGCTATTGTGAAGGACAGGGAAGCCTGGCATGCTACAGTCCATGGAGTCACAAAGAGTTGGACATGACTGAGCAAGCAAACAGCAATATCTCACTATGTCCTGGGAAACTGAATGATTTTATGTAGCCATTCAGTGAGGGTCCACTTAGGATACACGATTTAATACAAAGAATTGTTAACCAGACAGATACTGAAGGACTGAAAAGGCAAAAGGGAGTACCAAAACATGGCATAGGAAGTTGTTAGGAAGCAGCTCTCACCGTGAGGGCAGAGAGAACAAAGAGACGAGGTTAGGATTATTATAACTTAGAAGCTGAGTAACTCCTCAGCGCTGGGGCCCAGATCTCACAGGATGGGTGCTTGCCAGCTAGGGCTGGTACTGAAGGATCCAATCAGACTAGTTCTAGGGATATTGTCTGAACTGCAAAGTGGGACCCACTGTTGCTATTGAAACACACTATTATAGCTGGTATGGAAACCACTGCTAGGATGCCCCTGAAAGGCGCAAGGAGCAAACAGGAAGAAATGTGCTCCTTCTTCCCGCTTCAGCCTTCCAGTCTGCCTCCAGCATCTCCTAATGAGCAGAGCCAGGTAGCTGGCTGGCACAAGGGAAACGTGATTTACGGAGTCCTGGGTCTGGCATCATAGACAGAGGATACCAGGGTGTGACTGAAATTAAGGCAACAGCTTATTGACAGCCTGTGGACATCTGTACATACTATGAAGGTCACACTGTATTTCCCATAGACTGGGTTTCCTCTTTATGCCCAAATCAAAACAGTTTTGTTTGTTTTACTGGTCTTTATCATTACACTGAAACATTAAGGAGTAAGAATGATAGCCCAATTAAGATCATTTTGATAGTTATATTCTACATAAATGTTTTTACAAAACTCAGAATTTGAACCATAGTTTCCTTCACTTATGCTGCATACCTTTATGTGAATACATTTCTTTCAATTTCACCCTTCAGTGGTTCAGTTATTCAAATAATTCATGCATGGGTTTCTTAAAGTAAACACATTTTTAATAAGGTCTTTTTGTGTGTTTAATTTTCATTCAAACTGTATTTACATTAACATACTCTCAAGAGGCTTTTTGTGAATTGTGTGATTTTTTTTTTTTTTTTAACTATTTGGTGTGTTTTTCCTTTTCTTCCTGTTTAGCCAGTTCCTAGTCCATTCTGAAGGAGATCAGCCCTGGGATTTCTTTGGCAGGAATGATGCTGAAGCTGAAACTCCAGTACTTTGGCCACCTCATGTGAAGAGCTGACTCATTGGAAAAGACTCTGATGCTGGGAGGGATTGGGGGCAGGAGGAGAAGGGGACAACAGAGGATGAGATGGCTGGATGGCATCACTGGATGGCATGTGAGTTTGAGTGAACTCTGGGAGTTGGTGATGGACAGGGAGGCCTGGCGTGCTGCGATTCATGGGGTCACAAAGAGTTGGACACGACTGAGCAACTGAACTGAACTTGGAATGTGGAGGAGGAAGGTCCTTGGATAGAGAAGAAAGCAAAGAGTGACTAGAGATTTTGATTCACAGGGGTAAGTCTGCTTATCCAGTGAGCTTTCCTTCTGCACCTACAGGGACCTATTTCTAACACTTGGCCAGACAAGGCAACTCTCTGTCATTTAGTCACCCTTCATTTTGCAATAAATTCACTCTCATCCCACTTTCATCCTTGCCATTACTGTTCCTCACCTTTTTCTCCCTCTTTCTGTACCCAACGAGATGGTGGCCATAGACTACAATTATCACTGTGGCATTCTTTTCTTTTAATGCTAAACCAAGATGTTTGTAGTCTTTCTTCAACTCTCAGCTCCTCTGAAATACCTCTTTCCTCTGCCGCCATTTACAGAAAAGTTTATCTAAAAATTTTCTACATAAACTTTTCAATTTTCTCCTCATATTCATTCTGTTTGTCTAAAACTTTGTAATGGTGTGAAATAGTATTTGAAAAGAAAACATATTTCACTGAAGAAAACATACAAATGGCCAATTAACCCATGACAAGATGCTCAACATCCTTAGTACCTAGAGAAATGCAAGTCAAAACCACAGTGTAATACCACTTCACATCTACTCAGATTAGATAAGTCACTCAGTTGTGTCCGACTCTTTGTGACCCCATGAATCGCAGCACACCAGGCCTCCCTGTCCATCACCAACTCCCAGAGTTCACCCAGACTCACGTCCATCGAGTCAGTGATGCCATCCAGCCATCTCATCCTCTGGCGTCCCCTTCTCCTCCTGCCCCCGATCCCTCCCAGCATCGGAGTCTTTTCCAATGAGTCAGCTCTTCGCATGAGGTGGCCAAAGTACTGGAGTTTCAGCTTCAGCATCATTCCTTCCAAAGAAATCCCAGGGCTGATCTCCTTCAGAATGGACTGGTTGGATCTCCTTGCAGTCCAAGGGACTCTCAAGAGTCTTCTCCAACACTACAGTTCAAAAGCATCAATTCTTCAGCGCTCAGCCTTCTTCACAGTCCAACTCTCACATCCATACATGACCACAGGAAAAACCATAGCCTTGACTAGACGAACCTTTGTTGGCAAAGTAATGTCTCTGCTTTTGAATATGCTATCTAGGTTTGTCATAACTTTCCTTCCAAGGAGTAAGCGTCTTTTAATTTCATGGCTGCAGTCACCATCTGCAGTGATTTTGGAGCCCAGAAAAATAAAGTCTGACACTGTTTCCACTGTTTCCCCATGTATTTCCCATGAAGTGGTGGGACCAGATGCCATGATCTTCGTTTTCTGAATGTTGAGCTTTAAGCCAACTTTTTCACTCTCCTCTTTAACTTTCATCAAGAGGCTTTTGAGTTCCTCTTCACTTTCTGCCATAAGGGTGGTGTCATCTGCATATCTGAGGTTATTGATATTTCTCCCGGCAATCTTGATTCCAGCTTGTGTTTCTTCCAGTCCAGCGTTTCTCATGATGTACTCTGCATAGAAGTTAAATAAACAGGGTGACAATATACAGCCTTGATGAACTCCTTTTTCTATTTGGAACCAGTCTGTTGTTCCATGTCCAGTTCTAACTGTTGCTTCCTGACCTGCATACAGATTTCTCAAGAGACAGATCAGGTGGTCTGCTATTCCCATCTCTTTCAGAATTTTCCACAGTTTCTTGTGATCCACACAGTCAAAGGCTTTGGCATAGTCAATAAAGCAGAAATAGATGTTTTTCTGGAACTCTCTTGCTTTTTCCATGATCCAGTGGATGTTGGCAATTTGATTTCAGGTTCCTCTGCCTTTTCTAAAACCAGATTGAACATCAGGAAGTTCATGGTTCACATATTGCTGAAGCCTGGCTTGGAGAATTTTGAGCATTACTTTATTAGCATGTGAGATGAGTGCAATTGTGCAGTAGTTTGAGCATTCTTTGGCATTGCCTTTCTTTGGGATTGGAATGAAAACTGACCTTTTCCAGTCCTGTGGCCACTGCTGAGTTTTCCAAATTTGCTGGCATATTGAGTGCAGCACTTTCACAGCATCATCTTTCAGGATTTTGAATAGTTCAACTGGAATTCCATCACCTCCACTAGCTTTGTTCGTAGTGATGCTTTCTAAGGCCCACTTGACTTCACATTCCAGGACGTCTGGCTCTAGGTCAGTGATCACACCATCGTGATTATCTGGGTCGTGAAGATCTTTTTTGTACAGTTCTTCCGTGTATTCTTGCCACCTCTTCCTAATATCTTCTGCTTCTGTTAGGTCCACACCATTTCTGTCCTTTATCGAGCTCACATGTACTAGAACAGTCATAATCAAAAAGACAGAAAATAACAAGTGTCTACGAGGACATGGAGAAATTGAAATCTTGCTGGTGGGAATAGAAAGTGATGTAGCCACTTTGAAAAATAGTCTGGCAGTTTCTCAGATTAAATGTAGAATTACCAAATGTCCTAGAAATTCTAGTCCTAGGTATAGGCCTGAGAGAAATAAAAGTATATGTTCACACATTGACATACAAAACTTGTACATCAATGTGTACAGCAGCCAAATAGACAAAAAATGGAAACAATCAAATGCCTACCAAGTGATGAATGGAAAAATAAATGTGGTAAAACCATACACTAAATATTATTCAGTAATAAAGAAGGATGAAATAATGATACGTATTACAACATGGATGAAATGTGAACATATTATGCTAAATGAAAGGAACCAGACCCAAAGACCACATACTTAATGTGCTGTAAAGGCAAATCTAGAGAGAGAGAAAATAAATTAGCGGTTTCACAGGGCTGGAGGGTATTGACGATGGGGAGAAGTAAGAACAGTTGCCAAAGAATATCAGATTGCTTTGGGGGTGCTAAAAATGTTCTAAAATATATTGCAGTGATGGTTACACAACTGTGAATAAACTAAAAACCATCAAGTTGTACACTTTAAGTGGGCAAATTGCATGGTATGTGGATTATATCTCGATAAAGCAGTTTTTTAATAAAGGAATGCAAACAAATGTATATATGGTCCAAAGATTATCTGGTTTAAGAAGTCTGGTATTGTCAGAATGGCTGCGATCCAAAAGTCTACAAGCAATAAATGCTGGAGAGGGTGTGAAGATAAGGGAACCCTCTTCCACTGTTGGTGGGAATGCAAACTAGTACAGCCACTATGGAGAACAGTGTGGAGATTCCTTAAAAAACTGGAAATAGAACTGCCTTATGATCCAGCAATCCCACTGCTGGGCATACACACTGAGGAAACCAGAAGGGAAAGAGACACATGTACCCCAATGTTCATCGCAGCACTGTTTATAATAGCCAGGACATGGAAGCAACCTAGATGTCCATCAGCAGATGAATGGATAAGAAAGCAGTGGTACATATACACAATGGAGTATTACTCAGCCATTAAAAAGGATACATTTGAATCAGTTCTAATGAGGTGGATGAAACTGGAGCCTATTATACAGAGTGAAGTAAGCCAGAAAGAAAAACACCAATACAGTATACTAATGCAAATATATGGAATTTAGAAAGATGGTAACAATAACCCTGTGTACGAGACAGCAAAAGAGACACTGATGTATAGAACAGTCTTATGGACTCTGTTGCAGAGGGAGAGGGTGGGAAGATTTGGGAGAATGGCATTGAAACATGTATAATATCATGTATGAAACGAGTTGCCAGTCCAGGTTCGATGCACAATACTAGATGCTTGGGGCTAGTGCACTGGGACGACCCAGAGGGATGGTATGGGGAGGGAGGAGGGAGGAGGGTCCAGGATGGGGAACACATGTATACCTGTGGCAGATTCATTTTGATATTTGGCAAACTAATACAATTTGTAAAGTTTAAAAATAAAATTAAATTAAAAAAAAAAAAGAAGTCTGGTATTTCTGCCATGTCCTCTGCATGTCCCTTGTTTATCTACTTCCATTGAAACATATCAGTTATTTACATAATCCATTTTGTTAATCAAAGGTGTGGCAAGTTTCTTCTTCCAGTTTGCCGCTCACGTTTCATACATGATCTAAGGTCTCAATTTTCTTGAGTCTAATTTACCAATCTTCTCATTTTGAGATTATGCTATATGTGATTTCTTAAGAAATTCTCTCCTGCTCTGCAAAATATTCTTAGCTACTTATTCTCTAAAAATTTCAAAGTCTTGTTTTTCACATATAAGTTCTAGTTGAGTCTAGAATTGAATTTCATATATGGTACAAAGTAGAGATTCAGTTATGCATTTTCTATGTAAGTAATCAGCAGCCCTGGGCAACATAATAAATAGCTAATTGACCAGAAAACTTTGACAAAGATCTTGTATTTCCACACCTGTGCAAGGTCTTTCCGAAGTCCCTGCCCCTCCCCTTTGTAGGCCATGAGAATCACTGCTCTGGTGACAGCCTACATCCTACCAGCTATAATCTGTAAATACGTATCTATTTACTTTCTGCTTACTAAAACAAAATCTCTGCTTCTCTTTGAATTACTTTGTTCCACATTTTCTGACATTTTCTCTTTGGAAACAATTTCATCTTCTTTCTTTAAATTTCTCCTTAAAATATTCCATTAAGTTTTTCTTCTGCTAGTCTTTTCATTGAACTATTATTATCCTTCAACTATTGATTATTTCCAATCTTGGTAACTGTATTACCTTTTTATAATTATTATGTGAAATAAGGAGCATGATGTCTGACACATAAATTGCACTTGATATATACTAATTATCTAATTAAATTCAAGCTAGTTACATGCTGTTTACAACATTGACATTTGGCTATTCAAACCAATATATTGTTTTACCTACAATTCATATTCTGGGATATATCCAAAAGCTACTATTTCTCTCCATCTTCCACCACTATGAATATGTCATACTCTGTTCTCTTAGGATTCCTTCGTTTGCAGCCTGTTTTTTCTTTCCTATTCATTATTGCAATCTCTATTAGTAAATTGGCCTCTTTCCTATCCCTGATAAGATCCCAGCTGGTTGGACTTACAAGAACTTTGTAATCAGGGCCAAGACTCAAGATTAGATAAGGAAGTATTATTTCTGCCCAATAAATTTACATTTCAGGTTGCCAATGAATGAGGAATTTGCTGCCAAGTTTTTCTAGAGTAATGTTTTGAATCTTCTACCAAGGCGATACATAATAAAATTACCATTTGAAAATATTACACAGTAATAATTCTAACGGTATTAAAATCGAAGCTAATAAAACAAAAATGAATATGACCAATTAAGGTCCTTAATAAAAAAAAATCATAATAAAAACTCTGAGACAGATTTCAAAAGTGTGAACTTTTAGCTGAAATAAAAGTGACCTCAAAACATGATTTTCAAACACTTAGTAAAACTACAGAGTATATGAATCTAGGTCATTTCCCTGTGTATGTATATAGAGAAAAATAAAGTTTAGAGTGAAGAGTAGCATGTAAACACGTGGAGTAGAAAACCGAATATATTTTAAAGAAAACAGCTAAAAGAAAATCTATCATTTTTCGCATAAAGATTGGCTTTCCTACCTTCATTTCTGATCTCTACTCTCATGAGCCACCAGCCTTTTTGAGGGCATGCCTTTTAATTTATGGTAGGCAGACGTAGTTCTAGTATTTTCCAATTGACTCTAACTTAATAGTTCTCACTCCACAGCAGCAAATATTTGGTCACCCAATTTCTTGACTCTATATGTACTTGGTTACAGCTGTCTACAGCTGATAATTTAAATTGCTTGCTATTGAATGCCACTGACAAAGACAGTCTCATTTACCGCTGGAAACAGGACCATTAGTTTCCTTTTAATTTGAATTAGATCAATGAACTTTTCAGATAACCTAGAAGCAACTGAGAACAGAAATTCTGCTATTTGTAAGACAGCATCAAATAGCTTTACATATGTATAAATGAAGACCCAGAAAGAGGGGAGAAAGAATGAGGCTGAAGAAATACTTGAAGAGATAATGGCAAAAACTCTTTCCAAAATTGACAAAATAAGTCAACCTATCGAACCAGGGAACCCGGTGCAGGAACTTTATGCAGGTTAAATACAAAGAAAGACACATCTAGACACACCATAGTCAAACTGCTAAAAGAAATTAATAAAGGACAAATCTTAAGAGCAAACGAGAGAAACAAAAATACACATCACAAACAGAACAATTATATTCATGGTTGACTTCTCACCAGAAAGAATAAAGGTTAGTTAGACACAATGGAATGACATCTAGAATGTACATGAAGGAAAAAACTCTCAAACTAGAATTTGGTATCCAGAGAAAATAAGCAAAATATAAGCAGAAATATAAGCAAAATAAAACATTTTCAGAAAGATAAAAGTTTCTTACATTATAAGAAAGGTTAAAATAAGTTTCTCAAGCTAAAGGGAAATAAAAACTCAGGTAAAATATTGGAACTTCAGAAATAAAGAATACATTTTTTTTTATAAATAAAAAGCTTATTTTTAAAAGGATCTTTATTATATATAAAGTATTACAAAATTCTTAGGGATTTTTTAGGATACTTTTAAGCTTTAATAACTTTAAAAACGTAAATGTCACAAACATTAAAAAAATTCATTTGTAAGTTTGTTGATTTACATTTAAAGGCTTATTTTTTGAGTTTTGATTTTTAATTTTTTGTGTATGACAGCTTCTAGATAATTGGAATTAAGAGATATCTAGTTTGGCCATATTAGCTACTTGATTACTCTCCATTAGGCTTTTTCTTTGGGGATATATAAAGAAAAAATATCTTTAGGTAACTCATATGTATCATGTAAATATCAAAACAATTTTCTTTGGATGACCTTGGGTCTAGGATTACAAATGATCACTTGACCATTCTGGTCACTGAACAGCAGTTGATCAAATTTTTATGAAATCCAAATTTGACTAAAATAATGACTAGTATAAGATGTTGCTTATGTGGAAGTCGAGTAAAAATATATTAACATCAAAAATGTTTAAATAACTTTTAAAATGTTTTAAAAATAATTTTTCAGTATTTATTAGTGCTTGAAACTTCACTAAAACATACATACTTATTTTGTTTTAAAAAAATAATAGCAATATACTGAGGGGGTTATAGTATATGAAGAAGTAAACCATAAAAAAGATCACGAAAGGCGAGAAGGAACTAAGAAGAATACTGTTGTAAGTTTCTCACACAGTCTGTGAAGTAATATGTTAAAGATAGATTGTGATCATTTAAACTTGCATAGTATAAGCCATTTAAAGCCACTACTATAAAAAAAATTGACACAGAGATATAGATTAAAAATTCAAATAACATGGAATATTTAAAAATATGTGATTTAATGAAAAGTAATCAGAAACAGAAAATGAAAGAACAAAGAACAAATGGAATTTTAAAAAATTAAATACCAAGACGGGAGTCTTAAACCTAGCCAAATCAGTACATGTGTATGCATTCTTTCACAAATTTCTCTCTCATCCATTTGCCCTTTGTCAGTTTATTTCACAGGCCCAGCCACTGAAACTGAGGGTAGAAGAATGTTTTCCAGCCCTACAGTGGCTACAAATGAAACACTCCATCCCAACCACTTATCTAGCTAACCCACACCTGTAGTTCAAGTTTCAGCACAAGTGTACTTTCTTCCAGTAAGCATTCCCAGACCCCCATAACTGTGGTCAGCTCCCCTTATCTGTGCTCCCCTAGCATCCTCGAAAACTATGCAATGGGTCACCTTTCATGATGCATGGAAGCAAGCCCTTCCCAGATTCTTCTCATTTGTTAAGTCCTGCTAAGAACTCGGTCCTTAGCAGAGACTGGTGTCTCAGTCCTAGCCCAGGGCTGGCACAGGGGAGAGCCTCCTTCAATGTTATTAAACAAGGTGAGACTGAAGAAAGGCAACAGAAAGAGGAAGAGGTAAAGAAAGAAAGGAAAGAGGAAATAATAGAAGAAAAAGCTGTCACCATTTACTGAGGGCTCCATTCAGATAGAAAGCCCTAGGAAATTTCCATCCTGAATTCAGAAAGAATAAAAATTAAATTTGTAAAAACTAAAAGGAGAAGAAAATATAGTCAAAATCTAGCAGAAGAAAATATGTCACACTTGGGTATTGTGCAGCCATAAGATTCCATTTCAGAGCACCAAATTTCGAAGAAAAATAAATTTTAAAATATCTCACAAAAATGTGGCTCAGAAACATGTATGGTTTTTCTTTTTTTTTCTTTTTTTAAAAATTTATTTATTTTAATTGGAGGCTGATTAGTTTACAATATTGTGTGTTTTTTTTTTTTTTTTACTTCTTAATTTTATTTTATTTTTAAACTTTACAATATTGTATTGGTTTTGCCAAATATCAAAATGAATCCGCCACAGGTATACATGTGTTCTCCATTCTGAACCCTCCTCCCTCCTCCCTCCCCATACCATCCCTCTGGGTTGTCCCAGTGCACCAGCCCCAAGCATCCAGTATTGTGCATCGAACCTGGACTGGCAACTCATTTCATACATGATAGTATACATGTTTCAATGCCATTCTCCCAAATCTTCCCACCCTCTCCCTCTCCCACAGAGTCCATAAGACTGTTCTATACATCAGTGTCTCTTCTGCTGTCTCGTATACAGGGTTATTGTTACCATCTTTCTAAATTCCATATATATGCGTTAGTATACTGTATTGGTGTTTTTCTTTCTGGCTTACTTCACTCTGTATAATAGGCTCCAGTTTCATCCATCCTTTTTCAAGAAAATGACTTGGGACCATTTTCCAGTGCTGTGTTTACTATAAACTTGTATGAAAGTGTGTAAGTGTTAGTCGCTCAGTTGTGCCCAACTCTTGTGACCCCATGGACATTAGCCCCTCAAGGCTCCTCTGTCCATGGAATTCTACATCAAGAATACTGGAATGGGTTACCATTCCCTTTTCCAGGGGATCTTCCCAAGCCAAGGCTGAACCCAGGTCTCCTGCATTTCAGGCAGATTCTTTATCATCCAAACCAGTATATCATTTATTAATAAAATAAAAAACATCTTCAGTTATGAACACATGTATTTCAGTTGAATGTAAACCTTTATGTGTCGTCCCAGTGCAGGATTCATTTCGATATTTGGCAAAACTAATACAATATTGTAAAGTTTAAAAATTAAATTAAAAAAAAAATAAACCTTTATGTGGTTTAAATGATGGGAAAGCTCTGGACAATCAAGTTAACATGTACCTGAGAACATTGTGAATCAGATAAAATAGATATGTGCTCAGTTGCTTCAGTCCTGTCCAACTCTTTGGGACTCCACGGACCGTAGCCTCCAGCCTCCAGGCTCCTCTGTCTATGGGATTCTCCAGGCAAGAATACTGGAGTTGGTGGCCATGCCCTTCTCCAGGGGATCTTCTTGAGCCAGGGACTGAACCCAGGTCTCCAGCATTGCGGGCAGATTTTTTTTTACCATCTGAGCCACCAAGGAAGCCCCACAATAGATACAAATGTCACCTAAGTCCCAGTAAAAGAAGTATCTTGCCAATATAAAAGAAAGTATTTGGGAGAAATGGGTGGAAAGGGAGGAAAAGATCTTCAGAACTTGGAAAGGAAGGTTGGTGTGATGGCAACAAAGAGGATAGCGGGACTAGTTCATTTTTTGCCCCAAACTAACCCTTTCACTTCAGACTTTTATTTGTAAATTGAGGGGGTTGCAATAAACTATAATTTCATATACTTCAAAAGAAGAGAGAGACTTGAAAACCCTGTTATCTTCCCATCTGTTCTCCAGATTTTTTTCCCTAGTCATTTCTTTGCCTCTCCTATCACCTTCATTTTAAAACAATTAAGTGTGCATCACAGGCACTAGATTATAACTTCAGGTGCAAAATGAATAAGCAACTCTTTAAAAAAAGAGAGAGTGCACAAGGGCCGGCTGCGTGCAGTATAACAAAAAGAGATGCGGGGACTAGGCTAGAGTTTCCTTCCATACTTCCCTTAACATGGAATTGGCCCTCCAGTCTCCACAAAGCCCCAGCCTCTGCGCTTCATAAGTCATCCCAGATCTATTCTATTTCTCCTAAAATGGGTACTGAAGTGAGCCCAGAAAACGTGCTTTTCTCGAATCCCTCCTGAGGCAGACACCAGGGCTCCAACTCGGCACAGTGCAGAAACTCTGGTGTTCCTTGGAGGGCATTGAGTAATTCATTTTCGCTTTCCCCACCCTCTCCTTCCACCATCCCCTCTTGATTCGTACCTAAAATCCCTCCACTAAATATTTACTCTCTACTGTTCAGGAGCCAGGCTTCCTCTCGTCTAGCGTTTCCTAAGCATGCTCTGTCACATGCATCACCTGGTGTGCTCTGTAACACACAGGTTCCCCCAGGACTCTGCCCTCGAGATTAGGATTCAAAAGGTCTGGGAAGGGGCCCAGTCTGTTCCACTGAATGCAAAATGTCCCAAAGGAGGGATAACAGTTTAAGCTTTTGTTTTACTCATTTTACAGTTAAGTCCCCTACATATGAACAAGTTCCCTTCTGAGAGTGAGTTCTTAAGTCCAATTTGTAAGTTCAACAAAGTTAGCCTAGATATCCAACTAACACAATCGGTGTATAGTACTGTGCTGTAATAGATTCATAATACTTTCCATACAAATAACACATACAAAATAAACACAAAAAATAAAGAAAACCTTATGAATCTTACAGTGTAGAACCTTGAGGGCTTCCTAGGAGGCACTAGTGGTAAAGAACCCGCCCTGCCAATGCAAAAGACATAAGTGACCTAGGTTCGATCCCTGGGTTGGGAAGATCCCCTGGAGTGAGACATGGAAACGCACTCCAGCATTCTTGCCTGGAGAACCCCACAGACAGAGGAGCCTGATGGGCTACAGTCCATGGGATTGCAAACAGTCAGACACGACTGAAGCAAGTTAGCATGCACGTACTCATGGTACCTTGAAAAGTACAGTAGTATGGTACAGCAGCTGGCACACAGGGGCTGGCATTGAGTGAACAGGCCAGAAGAGTTACTGACTGCAGGGAGAGGAGGTGGGAGCTGGTAGAGCTGAACGATCATCAGCAGTAGGAGACAGATGGCAAACTACAATTTCATCCACACCTGACACTGATGCAACGTGTGTTCGCATCTTTCAAAGTTCAAGACTTGAAGTTCATATGTAGGGGACTTAACGGTATTTGTTTATACCTGGCCTCTTTCAGAGATGCATTTGAGGTGCCCAGCTACAGGGTGAACTAAGAGGCTTCACTGATTCAGGAGGTGATGAGTCACATCCAGGCTCGTGTCCCTGCTTTCCTGGGCAACCATAGACTCCTTGTGCCCCTCAAGGTTCACCAGCTCAGCATGAGTAGGAAGAGCCCTAGGCTAGGAGTGGATCACATGCTCAGCCCTTCATCCTCAGCTGTATGAATTTGGCAACTTATTAAAACTCTGGGCTAACACATTTCTTCCACAATCAAAACTATGGTGTTACATTTTATGATCCTGAAATGTGGCTGCATACCTTACACGTAAAACAAGCCCATTCATCCTGAAGTCTTACAAGACTTCCAGGGAAAATTACTAAATAACTGTCCTTCAGCCTTATTATTTAGCCTTCTTTGAGCAAATGCAAAAATGAGACATTCTCTTTTGCACTTTATTATGAATTGAATTGTATCACTGGAGAAAACTCTTGAGAGTCCCTTGGACTGCAAGGGGATCAAACCAGTCAATCCTAAAGGAAGTCAACCCTGAATATTCATCGGAAGGACTGATGCTGAAGCTAAAGGTCCAATACTTTAGCCACCTGATGTGAAGGACTGACTCATTGGAAAAGACCCAGATGCTAGGAAAGATTAAAGGCAGGAGGAGAAGCAGGCAGCAGAGGATGAGATGGTTAGATGGCATCATCGACTTCAGCTCAGTTCAGTTCAGTCGCTCAGTCATGTCCGACTCTTTGCGACTCCATGAATCATAGCACGCCAGGCCTCCCTGTCCATCACCAACTCCCGGAGTTTACCCAGACTCACGTCCATCGAGTCAGTGATGCCATCCAGCCATCTCATCCTCTGTTGTCCCCTTCTCTTCCTGCCCCCAGTCCCTCCCAGCATCAGAGTCTTTTCCAATGAGTCAACTCATCTACTTAATGGACATCAATTCGAGCAGACTCTGGGAGATAGTGGAGGACAGAGGAGCCTGGTGTGCTGCAGTCCATGGGGTTGCAAAGAGCTGGACACAACTTAGAGTTTTAACAACAACTACTGCCCCCCCCCCCAAAAAAGATACGTTGAAGTCCTAATCCCCAGTATCTCAGAATGTGACCTTATTTGGAAATGACTCCTTGAAGATGTAATCAAGTTTAGGTGGGAGATTATATCAGATTAGGGTGGGCCCCAGTCCGATGACTGATGTCCTTATAGAAAGTGGGAGATCTGGAGGCAGAGACACAGGGACGACAGCCATGGCCATGTGAGTACAGAGGCAGACAATGAGGGATGCATCGATATGCCAAGGCATGTCAAGGATGGCAGGCACCACCAGAAGCTAGAAAGAGGTAAAGAAGAATTCTTCCCTAGAGAGGATGACCCCATCAACTTCAACTTCAGATTTCCAGCCTCCAGACTTCCAGCCTCCAGAACTGTCTGAAAGAACACATTTCTGTTGTCTGAAGTCATGTAGTTTGTGGTACCCCATTACAGCTACGCTAAGAAATTGCGCTACCATTCACCTTATAAAACATCACCATAGAACTGTAATGATTAGGACTATATTTAACTTAGAGTTAATGCTCCTCCACTTAGCCACCTCTATAAAAAGAATTTTAAAAGAGAGAAAGTGGAGTTTAAAAAGTCTAACCAGAGAACAACATCCTTCCCACCCCCGCCTCCCTCCATCACCACTTCCACTCCCTGTGACATTAAATAAAATGTTCACACGCCTCCCCAGCAGTTTACAAACAGTGGGGGAAAAAATGGAACTAAGCATGGAGAAATGGAAACATTTGGCAGGCTAATCAGTTGCAGAAATAGCTTTATCAGACTAGAATGAGATTGGGTCTTGCCTATTTGCCTGCCAGATAAAAATATCTAATGTTCTAGGACACAAAACGAAATACTCAGGAGTTTTGCTATAATGTTACACATTATAATTCAGAAGTCAGTGTATGGATCCATTCTGGATGTCATCCAAATTGGGCTTATATGGAAGATCCCCCAGTTGACTTTTTCAAACACTCACAAACCTAAAACCCAGGAACAAAGATTGCCTCCAAGCAGTCAGACATCTATAGAACCAGTCTCATTTTGGTCATTGTGGAAACACTAAAGTATTAGAAATAGGCCCCCTACATGGGGAAAGCTTAATCTTCCAAACTGGAATTGCTATACATCATTTCTTTTCTCTCTACAAGTGTTGGCTGCTAGTCATTGAATTTTCCAAAGATAGACAGAAGTGATCTATTCCTTCTGTTTTTTGCACTACTGGACAATTCACTTGCTGGGGAATAAATGTTCCCATACATCCAGTCTTTCAGATGAGGCTTGGGGAGCCTGCTTTGTCAGACTTTCCTCCAGGAAGCAAACAGAAATAAAGGCAGGTGGGAGGGCAGGAGATAATGAGGAACTTGCTGGAAAGTGGTCAGGGCACGTGGTGACTCTGTTGGTTTTGTATGTGATTCCTGAGGAATACCCCAGCCCTGTGTTTATCTCAGTGAAGTGATGAGAGCAATGATTTCAATCTGCAAGGAGTTTCTTTTAATCAGCCATTTGGAAGATTTTGAAGAATAATACAATTTCACATTACTTTTAAAACCACACTAAATCAATACCTTTACTGTCATCCCCTTTCGTATTCATCCATGAATGACTTAATTTGAATGCACAATCATCCACCTTTTGAGGGGATGGTATAAACTATAGAGCAGAGAAAGGTCAAAAGTCCACAGTCGCCAGTTCATGGAAAAATTGTACTGGTGAATTCACCGAGAACTACCAAAATGTGAGAGCCACTGACTTGACAAGAATTGACTCTAATTTCCGCCCCTAGACTCAGCAAAATTGTCCTGCAACTGAAATTCAGCTTCCACAAAAATCACCGCATCAGTAGAAGTCATAATTAGGCAATTACAGTTTCTAATGACATGATTGTTCATATTTATCCTGATGGTATAATTGGTCCTAATTATATTATGGGTTCAAATAGACTGACGATTTCTACTTTAAAAAATTTTTTTTAAGTGCTCATCATGCCAGAATTATTCTAAGGGCATCACAGTGTTATTACCTACAGGATAAAATATGCCTGTAGTCATCTCCATATTTCTTAGTACATAAAGGATGAAAAAACACTCTACATGAACAGAAAACATTCTTCCTGGGTTCCCTCCCCTGTTTAACAGGGACAGACACAAACATATACATGCACGTGTGTGCGCACACACACACACACACACACAGTCCAAAGGCTCCTCAGCAGTCCCCATTAACGACTTTTGCCATTTGACTTTTCTTGCTAACCTGCCCCTTCAATATAGAAATGTGCTATTTCTCAAGAGCACTGGGATCTTCAAATACAAAAGAAGCAGACACTAGGCATATTTTTTTTGCTGTTTAGTCACTAAGTCATGTCTGACTCTTCTGCGACCCCAAGGACTATAGTCTGCCAGGCTCCTCCTTTATTCAAGTCTGAATTCATTCCTATAGTATCCAATAGCCCCAATAGTCTTAATCTCACTAGATAGACTGGTTCTTCCTGGACCATCTGATGAGATCTTTCTCTTTCCTATAAGTTCAATTTTTTTCCCATATCCTAACCATGAACTGAATTCTCCATATTATCCCTTGGGCTCCAGAAATGTAAAAATCATACATGTAAGAAACACAGATCCACCAGGCAAATTAACATGAAACTCTTTCTTCTAAGACATTTGAATCTCAACTCTAGAAGCTCCCTATTCTGACTATACTGTCCATTTTTACCCTCCAGGTCTGAACACATGACAAATTTGATCACCATATCATGTCCAAAACAAACTCTTTGAAAGAACTGTCTGTCCTCCATTATGTCTTTCAAGAACCACACATTCACACATAAAAGAAATCTTCATGTAATGTATAGTTCAGTCATGTATCCTATTATTTTTAATACAACAAATAAAGAAATAAATTCAGAGAGTAGATGAGACAAGGACTCTGTAATCAGACTGCTCTCAATTCAGATCCCAACACTGAGAGGTACAGTCAGAGTGATCTCAGGTGTTTTATTTAACTAGTCTGCTTCTTAGTTTCTTAAACTGTAAGATAAAACTGGTTTATATATCTTTCTCTGAGATCACACATGTAGAGCAATTAGCGTGGTACCTGATAGACAGCAAGGCTGAACAAATGCTACCAATTATCTTCCCTGGTAGCTCAGACCATAAACAATCTGTCTGCAATGAGAGAGACCTGGGTTCAATCCCTGGGTCGGGAAGATCCCCTGGAGAAGGGATAAGGCAACCCACTCCAGTATTCTTGCCTGAAAAATCCCATGAACAGAGGAGCCTGGTGGGATACAGTCCATGGGGTCACAAAGAGTTGGGCATGACTGAGAGTCTAACACTGGAGAAGGCAATGGCACCCCATTCCAGTACTCTTGCCTGGAAAATCCCATGGACGGAGGAGCCTGGTAGGCTGCAGTCCATGGGGTCGCTAAGAGTCGGACACGACTGAGCGACTTCACTTTCACTTTTCACTTTCATGCATTGGAGAAGGAAATGGCAACCCACTCCAGTGTTCTTGCCTGGAGAATCCCAGGGACGGGGGAGCCTGGTGGGCTGCCGTCTATGGGGTCGCACAGAGTCCAACACGACTGAAGCGACTTAGCAGCAGCAGCAGCAGAGAGCCTAACACATCATCATTATTATCACTTAAGCACCAGTGTGTGTGCTCATCATTATTCTGGTGGCTAAGACTCTGTGCTCCCAATGCAGAGGGCCCAGATTCAATCCCTGGTCAGGGAATTAGATCCCACCTGCTTCAACTAAGACCCAGCAGAGCCAAATAAATAATAATTTTTTAAAAAATTAAATGGAAAAAATTGGAAAGAGAGAAAGCCGAATCTAAGGGCCTTAGAAGGAGACAGAGCTACAGTACCTTTCAAGTCTGCCCCATGTGTATAAAAGACTTCACCCTGAAGACCCAATACACTGCCCTGCGCCCCACCAGAGACCAGTGTGCCAGTTATCCCCTTTCTGCAGAAGAGGAACCTTTCAAGTGAATTGACATAATAGCTCACCTAACCTTTCCCTGGTCAGTAATCAAGGTGAGGAGTCAAGATTCTGATCTCCTGTCTTGTTTCCATTTGAAAGCAGTGCCCCATTGGATATCAAGGACTTCTATTGTGCCGAAGTGCAGGGAACTAATTGGAATCATTCTGGCTTTCGTGACTCATAAACTTAATGCTCTTTTAGCATCATTTGGGCTGAGCGGATTTCCTAACCACGGTTTAATAGCAAAAGACATTTAAAATAACAATCTCAAAAGTCTTGCCAACCTCTCCAATTAGAGTAAAATAAATTGGCTCTTAGAATTAGAGGCTGTGCCTTCTCAGGCTCTGGAACATCTTGTCGGTTTCTAATATCTTAACTCTGAAGGAAAATGACAATTACTAATACTCCATTTTCATCTTGCTCCCAGATATGGAAAGATTCCCACAAGACCTGAAGTCACCTGCCTGGTCATGTAGGTTAACTTGGATCAGGCAGGAAGACCTGTGGTTTGGCTTGGCTCTCATTCATTTTGTTAATTAGTTATTTTAGCTTTTATTGGGTTTCTGGGAAAGGCTTTGAGGTTTAGTTTGTCATCTCTGGAGTAGCCAAGAAGATTCTCATGTTATCACTGTCAGCTAATATTTATTGAATTCTAGGCTCAAATGACAGACAAGATTCTCCCATATTTTTATATTCTAAAAAAGAATAGATAATCAGATTACTTTAGAGTGTCTTTGTAATCATTTTGCTCTTATCATTTACAAAATGGGAACAGTCCCTAATCCTAAATCAGTTCAATAACAAAGATCTGATTGGTGGGCCAGCAGGTCTGAGGCTTGATCCAAAGAGACCCTGTGATTATGCCTTTACTGTTTTCTCCAAGTTTACTGCAACCTTTATTTCTGGTCCAAAGGTTCATGAATGGAGTTCTTTTCTGAGACTTTACAGACAAAATAATTAACTAAGAAGAACCAAAACAAATAGCAGCGATCCACCAATTTGACACACACACAATATACTATACACATGTGTGTATTATGTATACATGTATACACATGTGTGTGTTAGTGGCTCAGTTGTATCCAACTTTTTGTGATCTCATGGACTGTACTCGCTAGGCTCCTCTGTCCATGGAAATAATACAAACATATTCACCATTAACCTTTCTTTAGTAGGATCGCTAATGTCCTTCCAACAATATTCCTCAGAAGCCACTTGCTGCTTTAGACTCTCCAGGAGTAAACACCTCTGTGCATGGAGGAAAGAGGAATTAAAAGTCATTTGAAAATTCAAGATACTGGAAAGCTAAATTCTGTCTCAGCTCAGTGCATGCACTTTTGGCTCCCACTTGACTTTATGGTTCTTTGACTTGCCTCTTCTGCCACTGGATTGTCCCCGCATGACAGCACATTGGCTTTCTGATACCTATTTCTGTTGTTTTTCCTTGTTTTTATGTAGTTCCAATACTGTGGTGTTGGAGAAGACTCTTGAGAGTCCCTTGGACTGCAAGGAGATCCAACCAGTCCATCCTAAAGGAGATCAGTCCTGAGTGTTCATTGGAAGGACTGATGTTGAAGCTGAAACTCCAATACTTTGGCCACCTGATACAAAGAGCTGACTCATTTGAAAAGACCCTGATGCTGGGAAAGATTGGGGGCAGGAGAAGAAGGGGATGACAGAGGATGAGATGGTTGGATGGCATCACTGACTAGATGGATGTGAGTTTGGGTGAACTCCGGGAGTTGGTGATGGACAGTGAGGCCTAGCGTGCTGCGGTCCATGGGGTTGCAAAGAGTCAGACACAATTGAGCTACTGAACTGAACTGAACTGAACTGAATTCTCAGTTTGTGTAGCTGACCACAGCCTGTTTTGTTTTGTTTTTTAATTGGAGGCTAATTACTTTACAATATTGTAGTGGTTTTGCCATACATTAACATGAATCAGCCATGGGTGTACATGTGTCCCCCATCCTGAACCCCCCTCCCACTTTCTTCACTTGGCTCAGCCTCCCAAGCTTCCACAATTTGGACATAAACTTCTCCCCATCCCCAGCAATTCCCAGTGCATGGATGCTCTAACAGAAGGCTGGAGACAGAACCACAGCTGTGCTCCTCAGCATCAATATTTTTCTTTTATATCAACATATGGAAGATTGGACAGGAATCCTGTTCCTTTTCAATCTTGAGTTACTCACAGATAGATTCCCTCTGATTTGTAATTTCCGGGACATTGTGCACATACAATATGTGTGTATAAAGTTTGGGCTTTACCTACTCAAAAAATTGATAATTTTGCATTTCTGCTTCCTTTTTCCAGTCTTTTCCTTTTCTTTCACTTTACAGGTATCATTCTCAGAATCTCCCTGTCTATTAAATAAAAGAATCCAAGGAAGGACCTCTTCTCTGAAGTTTGTCTGTAATTCTAGAGACTATAGTTTTAATCTCCCCACCACACTCCTGACAAGTCACAAAAGAAAAATTAAAGTCAGCTCCAGAGGTAGGCAAGAAATGTCCCTTCATAAGGTTCATATTTTGTACAACCTGTGTCATTTCAAAGTAAGCAACTCATGGATACCCCTAGTCTGCACATGTACCTTTCTCAGTTTTGGAAGAGCTGAAGTGTTCCACTCAGACATTTCATTAATGTATGCATGGGATCACAGTGGTAAGGGTCAAGAAACAAGATCATCATGGTTCTAAGCCAGTCCCTCAATACTTGGATATATTATTTAGGTAGTGGTCAAGAGCAATGAGCAGGCAATGTAACGTAACACCTGTGTTATATGTGGATTCGTTCATACATTTCCTTTTGTCATGTCTTAGCTGCTAATCCAGGACCAACCAGGAGAAGGCAGTACAGGCTAAACAACAGAAGCTTTCAGTTTTCTTTAAAGTGAAACAGAAGTAAGCTGATGGCTATTCCTTATAATATAAACCTCCATCCGTGCTGGGGAACAAAGGAAACTTCTCCAACGCTGTCATCGCCTCCTGCGCATACCTTCACCCTCCCTCACCTCTGTCGCTCTATTTTCTCTTTCTACCATCTCCTCCTCTCTTCCTTATAAGTTAAAATTACACATAATATATTAAGTGGAAAAACATCTGAATTGCAAAGTTTCCTAATCCTGCCTTAAACCCTCAAATTTCTTTCTCCAGCATTATTACTTAAGGCAAGGTTTCCTTTTCAGATGGCATTTTTGAAGGGCCCATGATGTTTTTCTATGACAAGGCATACTTATCATGAGTCCCCAAGGCCATTTGCTTCATTGCTCAAATACAGAAACATTTCATACATCAAAAAAAGAGCTATTTTTTTTTTCCTCTGAATATGGAATTCTCTTCCCTAAGAACACTAAGAGTGGCTGAAGGCTGCTCACTAAAAGCCAGAAGGAGGATTCTAAAGGACCCTCAACCTCTGGCACCCTGGGAATCCAATCACTCTACCAGCCATGTGGGGTGATGGAGGGGGAATCCCCTCTGTGTTCTGCAGGGCCCTGGGGAAAAAGGACAAGTAGCCATCTGGACATTTAGGCAAGTCCGTCTCTTCTACTCAGCCAAGTAGCACAGGCTTCATCAATCATCCAGCCACACTTCCAAGCACTCTTGTTTGGGTGATTGGGTTTTTTGAGGTGGTTATTACCAGAATGCTCTGTGCAAAAGTATGAAGTTGCCAAATTGGGCCTCTCTGCCTTCCATCTGCAATTCCTTCTTTAATGTCACCTTTATCCTTTCCCCCAAGGGCACAGCATCTCCACACCAACCCGCACCAGCTAGGGCTCTCCTTGGAGCCCTCCCCCTGAGATGTTCCCTATGTCTTCCCTTCCTCTGTCCTGACCCTTCTCCTCCCTCTCCAGTGGAAACTTTTTTCTACCTAAATCCTTGATGCGAACAGTATCAGGGTCCTGAATCTTTGGACACCAGAGCTCATCATACTACTAAAAACGACACTAGATGTAGAAGGGATCTTGAATATTAACAGCTAACTAGCACCTTGACCTCAGTTTGTGTATGACCTCCAAGCCCAGTGACCAGGCTGAACCGAACAGGAGACATGAGAATGCCCTATGCCTCTTAAGCTATGAAGCCAAACCAGGGACAAACTCGTCTCTTCCTGCAGACCCACTCAATGGTCTTAGATTCCTGGGTCTTAGCATACCCATTTCCAGATAAAGCAAGCAAGGACATTAAAAAGAGCACCCTTCTTTCTCAAAAAAAGAAAAAGTAACATGAAGTATATTAAACCTATAGATTAAAAAAAGAGTAATAGAATGAAGTGTTATGTACCTAGTATCTTGCTTTATCAAATATTAACATTATTCCACATTGCTTCAGAATTACCTTTTTTAGAAAATAAAATATCACAGATAGAATTAAGCCTCCCCATTTATAACACCTCATTCTTGTCCCTACTTTCCTCTAAAAAAGCGCTCAATCATGAACAGCTCTATATATTTGCTCCATATTTATAACTATGGACATTATTGAATATATTTAATAATTTATATAAATAAATTTGGGGCTTCCCTTGTAGCTCAATTGGTAAAGAATCTGCCTGCAATGCAGGAGACCCGGGTTTGATTCCTGGGTTGGGAAGATCCCCTGGAGAAGGAAATGGCAACCCATTCCAGTATTCTTGCCTGGAGAATCCCATGGACAGAGGAGCCTGGCAGGCTACAGTCCGTGAGGTCGCAAGAGTCGGACATGATTTGGGAACTAAACCACCACCACCATAAATAAACTTATATATTTATATATAAACATAAAATAAATTTATATAGAAGTATATTTTAAATAATATATTTAATATAAATATTTAAATATTTTACAGTCAAATCTCTATATAAGTGGAAGCATTGTATTCATAATTCCATAAAGAGTATTTTCACTCCATATTATACTTTTATAATATAGAGTTTTAAATTATATAATTTTACAATTACAAATATACCTCTAGTTTATTCATCTTAATTGTGGCATTAAATTAATTCAGATGACTGAACCATAAATTATTTATTCTTTTTCCATTTGGTGAGCATTTATGTTGAGTGTTACAGAAATATTCTGTAAGCTTCTTTTGAACCTGCAAAAGAGAGTCTCTGGCAGATATACAGAAAGGGACTTGCCAAGTCAAAGAGTGTGTTCATCTACTATTTGAATAGATCACCAAATTGGTACCCAGAGTGGTTATATTAATTTGCACTCACACCAGCAGTTTGAGTTACCAAACTCAGTCTGAGTACCAAACCAGCAGTTTGAGAGCAGTTTCCCCTTTCCATGTATTCTATTAATCTTTGCTGATGAGTATAAATCACAGCACCTCACCGTGTTTCTGACCATGCTCCTTAGCAAAAAATGATTTTGACTATCTCAGCACAACCACGTGAGCCACATAAACGCAGCTTGTAGTTTCCGACATCTTACATATACGTGTAATAATGTACGTCAAGTGAAAACAGAATAAACTATTTGAAATTGGGTGTACTCTAAAAATCCAGGGTGCACGTTTGTACACATTTATGGCCTCGAGTTTCACAACAATGTGAATGTACTTAGCGCCACCAAACTGTACAGTTAAATATGGTTACAACTGTATGACTAATATTATGTGACTTTTACCACAACAAAGAAGCATTTTTAAAAAGGAAGTGACAGTATTTTGGAGATTGGTAAAAAGGCTCCACTGCTGTATGGGGGTGTCAGAAACACTAAGTAAACTACAATTGAGGTTATGGTAACAATCAAATCAGTTAAAAAAAAAAGTTAAAAAAAAAACTGTCCATCTAGAAGGAATAAATTGATGTTTTCTCAACTCACAGTATGAGCTCACCCAAGCACACAACCTGTACGAAAGTGACATCTGAGAAGTCTTCTAGAATTACCTTTCATGGTCTATGCTTGCTGCGTCGCTTCAGTCGTGTCCGACTCTGTGCGACCCCATAGACGGAAGCCCACTAGGCTCCCCCATCCCTGGGATTCTCCAGGCAAGAACACTAGAGTGGGTTGCCATTTCCTTCTCCAATGCATGAAAGTGGAAAGTGAAAGTGAAGTCGCTCAGTCATGTCTGACTCTTAGCGACCCCATGGACTGCAGCCTACCAGGCTCCTCCATCCATGGGATTTTCCGGGCAACAGTACTGGAGTGGGGTGCCATTGCCTTCTCCATTCATGGTCTATAGATGCTTCATTATAACAGATCAAGTCAGCTCGACTGGTTCCCAGGTTTCAGGCATTAGGTCTAAATTCTGAGCTGAGACTTGGTTTCCTACTTAGTAAAGAAAAACTGTGGCCAGTGTAAGGGCCAGATGCTTGTCTCACCGCATCTCAGTACCTTAAAAATAGCTCCTATATTCTAGGCATAATAAATGTGCCACACACCATGGCAAATGATTTATCTGAATTATTTCCCTTAATCCCTATAATGACTATAAAAATTGTCCTATGATTGCCCCCATTTGAGAAATAAAGAAGCTCAGAGTCTGAAAGAGTAGGGAAAATCAGAGAGTTTATGAATGACAGAGGAATCTGGGTTAAATTCCTCCTGATTCAGAAATCCCAGATCATCACAACATTACCAAGTGGTCTCATCTGAGGTTCAGAGGTCTATATTATTGTTCTAAGAGAAGGCGATGGCACCCCACTCCAGTACTTTTGCCTAGAAAATCCCATGGATGGAGGAGCCTGGTAGGCTGCAGTCCATGGGGTCGCTAGAGTCGGACACGACTGAGCGACTTCACTTTCACTTTTCACTTTCATGCATTGGAGAAGGAAATGGCAACCCACTCCAGTGTTCTTGCCTGGAGAATCCCAGGGACGGGGAGCCTGGTGGGCTGCTATCTATGGGGTCGCACAGAGTGGGACACGACTGAAGTGACTTAGCAGAAGTTCTTTTTAATATTAGAAATGAACGTTTTTTCCTCTATTTCTGTTCTGGTTCTAAGCTCAAAGGCAAAGCAATACTGCACGAATTCGAAGACATCTCTCATATCCCCCAAAAGCACCTCTTCCCCTAGTTAGACACTCTTACATCCTTCAGCTGTTTCTGCCCTTATGTTCCCCACTTTTATATCCCAGTTACCATCCTCCAGGTGAGCTTCCGAGCTGGGGCCCCTCACCTGAAAGTAGGATGCTTGGAACATATTGCAACAGCGTATCTTCAAGGTATATTCAGTACAATGGATCTATCAGCCACCATGTTCTGTGCCTTATATTCTGCTTAATGCTGTCCTAAATCACACTGACCTTTTAAGCAGCCATATCACACTGTTGACTCATTCTGAGTTCATGCTAACAGTAATTCCCAAGTGTTTTTTTTAAACCTGTATTTCTGCCATGCCATGTCTTTCTCAGCCTGCATTTTTACAGTTGTTATTCTATCCAAATATGGAGTGCTATATTTGTACCCATAAAGTTTTATTTCTTGCAGCCAGCTGAAAATATTTTAATTCTTGACTCCTTCAGTTTATTGGAATTCCCTCCAACTTTACATGACCTGTATGCTATTTGTCTTCATCAAATTCATTGATTAAAATCAACCTGGTGGTCTGGATAACAAGATTTCTGCTATACTCACAGAAACATTTCTCCAGACCTACGCTGATCTCCTTAGAGAGTCATCAGAGTCAGAGGTTAAGATCCTTTGACACTGTAAATCCATCTAAATGCATCAGCCTCAACCTCACATTTCTTCATCTTGACAAGGATACCAAATTTTTGTCAAATGTCTTTCTAAATGTCAGATAGACTATATCTATCTTTTGTGACCTTGACAAAAAAGGAAAAAAGAAAGCTAGATAGATGATAGAAATGGAGCTATTCTATCGAGAGTAATATATTCTGAATGATCTTCTGGTAGGTTTAGTTTACTGTATACCCCTTTATATTCAATAGTAACTCTCCATCTGCCTTATAAACAATGAATTTTAGAATTTTGCTTAGTATCTAAAGTAAACTTACTAGTTTATAGATATCAGAATTCACTTCTCTTTTTCTCTTTAACAAAAAATGAATTTCACTTCTGGGAAAGATGTAGTAGGTTGTGGCAAGTCAATGTTTTCCTGGCAACTAGAGGAAAAAACACGTAAATTACAAAAATTGTATGTTTCGAGATATCACAAAGTTGTGGAGTTGATGATGAATAGGAGAACTAAAATTTCAGAGTTGGAAGAGCCTTTCCCAGGAGAGTTGAAAATCACCAACCATTTTCTTTCCTGGGGTCATTGAACAATTCCAAAATAGACATGAAGTTTGAAGTTGGTCCTTGAAGAGGGACTGTACCAAGGAAGGGAGAAAGAAGTTGTGAATTTAGTGGTTTAACAGCTGCTGACCTGTATTAGTAACTAAAGAAGCCCCATATGCAAGGTCAGTTTTGGCCATGGGTCAGTGCTTAAGTTCTGAGGCAGCATGGGAGGCTGGGGTGGGGGCTAAGTTGTGAAGGCAGAATAAAATCTTTCATAATGTCATGGTCCTTAAGATTTAAAAAAAAAACACATAAGACAGTCTTTTCTGACATATATTACTGCCTTTAAAACATTTCCCAGACTTTAAAACTATGTAGGGCAAGAATCACATTGAAAGCCTCTAGAGGTCAGAGTCGAAGCCTCTAGTAAATAGCAATGCCAAGGAGATGGGGACCACAAAGAACTTAGCCCAGGGATGAACCAGAGGTAAACTAGATCTTAGGAAAAACTCTAACCCAGTCCCAACAGAGATCTTTCATGACTAGACTGAAGTGACTTGCCCTTCAAACTGAGTTCCTAACAGGAAAAAAAAAAACAAAAAACTAAGAACTTTCTTGAATGGAAAATAGCATCACATACAGCTTTCAGTTTCTTTTATTCACATGGTTATACTATAAAAAGCTGCTATGTATGTGGAGTGAGAATAATGTGACCAAAAGAAAAAACATTAAAAAAAAAAAAAGATAATTCGGATACTATACCATAATATATGTCACATTTTTAAAAAGACTAAAAAAAATGCTTCTATGAGGTAGTCAACAAAATGTAAAGGCAAAGAGACTGGAAAGAGAGCATTTGTATATTTCTGATAAGGAATAAATACTCAAAATACATATAAACAATTCAGATAACTCAATAAAAAAATCCAATTAAAAATGGGTTCAGTTCAGTTCAGTAACTCAGTCGTGTCCAACTCTTTGCGTCCCCATGAATCGCAGCACACCAGGCCTCCCTGTCCATCACCAACTCCCAAAATTTACCCAAACTCACGTCCATCGAGTCAGTGATGCCATCCAGCCATCTCATCCTCTCTCGTCCCCTTCTCCTCCTGCCCCCAATCCCTCCCAGCATCAGAGTCTTTTCCAATGAGTCAACTCTTCGCATGAGGTGGCCAAAGTACTGGAGTTTCAGCTTTAGCATCATTCCTTCCAAAGAAATACCAGGGCTGATCTCCTTCGAGGAACTGAATAGATATTTTCCAAAAAAGATACTCAAATAGCCAATAAGCACACAGAAAGGTGCTCAACATGATTAATCAGCAAAGAAATGCAAGTCAAAACCACAATGAGATATGACCTCAAACCTGTTAGAATGGCTGGCATCAAGTGGTGTCATCAACAAGTGCTGAGAAGAATGTGAAGAAAAGGGAATTCTAATGCATTGGAGGGAATGTAAATTTATGTAGCCACCATGGAAAACAGTATGGAGGTTCCTCAAAAATTTCTAAATAGAACTACCAGAAGATCTGGCAGTCCCACATCTGAGTGTATATCCAAAGGAAATGAAAACAGGATCTAAAAGAGGTATCTGTACTCCCATGTTCACTGCAGCATTATCCGCAATAGCCAAGATATGGAAAAAATATGTACCTGTCAACATATGAATGGATAAAGAAGATGTGGCATATATATGAAGGAATATTATTCAGCTATGAAAGACAGAAAGTGAAGTCGTTCAGTCGCGTCTGACTCTTTGCAACCCCATGGACTGTAACCTACCAGGTTCCTCCATCCATGTGATTTTCCAGGCAAGAGTACTGGAGTGGGTTGCCATTTCCTTCTCCAGGGGATCTTCCCGACCCAGGGATCAAACCCCTATCTCTTGCATTTCAGGCAGGTGCTTTACCCTCCGAGAAAGAAGGAAATTCTACTGCTTGCGACAACAGGGATGGACCTTGAGGGCATTATGCTAAGCGAAATTAGACAAAGAAAAACAAATACTATAGAATGTAACCTATCTGTAGAAACTGAAAAAGCCAAACTCATAGAAACAGATAGTAGAATGGTGCTTATTAGGAGCTGGCAGAGGGTGGAAGGTGGATGGAAATGGGGAGATCAAAGGGTTGGTAAAAGGTTGCAAGCTTCCATTTATAATATAAGTTCTGGATTTCTAATACAGCGTGGTAATTACTGTTAATACTACTATATTGTATATTTGAAACTTGCTAAGAGACTGTCTCTTGAATGTTCTCACCACAAAAAAGAAGTGGGAGTTACGTGACACGATGGAGGTGTTAGCTGACACTATGGTGGCCATCATTTTTGCAATATATAAATGTATCAAATCAGCAAGTTGTACACCAACTTATACAATGTTGCTTATCAATTACATCTCAATAAAGCTGAAAAAGAAAGGAATGAAAACTTTTCAAACCCATATGAGCGTTTACCAAAATAAGTACTGGGTAGTAAGGTAGGCCTCAAAAAATGCTGAAGGATCATGCAAAATATGCTTCTAATCACATTGGAATTAAAGTGAATGAAAACGAAGAAAGAGCAACAGTAGCAGGTGTCATGCAGCTACAGCAGTGCTTTAGGGGAAAATTTTTATCTTCAAATAGATACTTTAGGGGAAAAAGATTGAGAGTGATGGACCTAAGCTTCTAACTCAAGTGTCTACCTAAAGAATAGCAATATTAACCTAAAGGAAGTAGAAAGATGTGAATAGTAAAAATAAAAGCAAAAATCAGTAAATAGAAAGTAGACAGACGACAGAGAAAAAGACATAAACAAGACCAAAAGTCACTTCTTTGAAGAGATTAATGGACGTGATAAACACCTACCAAGATCAATTCAGCAAAAAGAGAGAAAACCTATTACCAATATTAGGAATAGTAGAAGAGACTTCACTACAAATCTCGGACATGAAAAATATAAGAAGGGAATACTAAGAGCAACCTCCTGCCAAAAAAATTTGATAACATAAATTAAATGGGCAAAGTCTTTGAAAAGCACTATTTAACAAAACTTACCCAAGAAGTAATAGGAGGTCTATTAGTTCAATATCTATTAACAAAATTGAGTTCTTAATCAAAAGCATTCCCTCAAAGAAAATTCCAGGACCAGGTGACTTCATTGATAAATTCTGTTCTATACAACTACAAATCAAATTTAAATCAAATTTTAAAACCCTAAAAAAAAGAAGATACGCTTTCCTTTGCATTTGACACTTGGCCTATTGCCGGGGTCCAGCCCCGGTGGATCCAGGGAATTCAAAGGGGAGACGGCTTCGGTGATCAGGAAACAACAGCTTATTTAAATGTTAATTAAAGATATAAAGAGTGGTTAAATAAGGATAGCTCAGTGAGGAAATTTAATGGAGAAAAGAGGCTGAATAACTGGGTTTACGAGGAAAGCTAATAAAATTCCAAAATAAGGAATTTTGTGTCACCTACGTAGGCCGCAGGCGTCCTCCCGTTCTCCTGAAGGAGAGGAGACACTAAGGCCTCCCAGGTCAGATCTTAGAAGCCCGGGCAAAATTAGTAGGCTTGACGAGCCTCCCCGCACCAGATGAAAATTCAACCAGAAGGTGAGAGAAAGAACGACATGGGGAGACCAAATTTCAGTGAACAAAAGGGCATACTTTATTTTCCAAAGTAGTTTTATACCTTAAGTTGTGCATAGAGGATAATGGGGGAAGGGGTAGAGTCATGCAAGGACAGCAGTCCCTGATTCTAATCGAAGCCAGGCTTTCAAACTTATCATATGCAAAAGTTTAGGTGATTTACATCATCTTCTGGCCAGGAGGACTATTAACATTTTAAGAAATTTATTTTTCTCTAAAGGTGATTATTCTAAAGTCAGGCGCCAGCCTCCAAAAGCATTAGATAAAGTTGCATCCCTATAGGGCAAAGGTGTGGTGGGCTATAACAAGAAAAGAATTAACTCAAGGGTCCAAGGTTACAAACATTAAAGCTACTACTTACATTTCTATACACCAATTATATCAGTCAATACACTGCCAGGGACACAGTAGGTAAGGGATATGGAGACTTAGCAGCAAACATTGGCCCAACAAGTGAAAAACCCTTCACCAATACAATTTCTAATCAATCTTTTAACTGCTCAAAGGAATCTGTATTTAGACAGTTTAGAACATCTCATGCCTCTCACAGTTGGGAGGCTCTGAGCAATCACATGTGGCCGGAAAAACCTATTCAGGCAGGCTAGAGGACTTCCAAAGGAGTTTGTAGGTTGAAACACTATCACACCCAGGAACTTTATTAACTGGAGCTGTAAGTTAACTCTTTTTTCAGAGAGAGGTAGTGGGGGACAGCCCCCCGTAAAGTCAGAGGTGTAGGTGAGAGCACAAAGCAGAAAGTAGGCAGACTCTGGTTTTGGGGGTAGATGCTCAAGAATTTCCAGGGGGACTCCTGAGGCTCGATCCTGCCTTTGCGTATGCCGAGCCTCCTTCCTCATGACCTTTGCCACGGGCGGAGTTCCTCACACTGGCTCCTGGCAGCCTATAATTCTCCCTCTCCCCAAAATGCCATCTACTCCCCAACCTCCTGATACTAGTTCACCAGCTAGTACCTGCATCTCCCTTTGAACTCAAACTCAATGTATGTTCTCAGGGGGTCCTTCCTTCCTATACTCCATAGCATGCTGTGTGTGCCCTGAGAACACCATGTCAAACTGCTATTGCCTAGTCATTTGTTAGTATTCATGTCTCTCGATAGATAGAGACATATATCTATATATCTTTCCATATAATATATGGGTTGCAATATATAATTTGGGCTTATATATATAAGAGGAAGATCCACTGGAGAAGGGATAGACCACCCACTCCAGTTTTCTCAGGCTTCCCTTGTGGCTTAGCTGGTAAAGAAGCCACCTGCAATGCAGGAGACCTGGGTATAAACCCTGGGTTGGGAAGATCCTCCGAAGAAGGGAAAGGCTACCTATTCCAGTATTCTGGCCTGGAGAATTCCATGGACTGTATAGTCCATGGGGTCACAAAGAGTCAGACACGACTGAACAACTTTCGCTTTCATAGAGATGAACAATATGAATTACATACAAATATTACATATATATTTATATGGAATACTTTATACCAGATCTCTCAAGATCCTTCAGACATCCTGGCATACAGTAGGGCACATGATGTTGAAAAAAACATCCATGTAGAAGGGAGAGAGGAAGACTTTCTCCCAGCTCCAATCCTTAGCACAGGGAAGTGCCAATTTCCCAAGCTGTAACATGGAATATTAAAAAGCAGAGACATTACTTTGCCAACAAAGGTCCATCCAGTCAAAGCTTTGGTTTTCCCATTAGTCATGTATGGATGTGAGAGTTGGACCATAAAGAAATCTGCATGCCAAAGAATTGATGCTTTTGAACTGTGGTGTTGGAGAAGACTCTTGAGAGTCCCTTGGACTGCAAGGAGATCCAACCAGTCCATCCTAAAGGAAATCAGTCCTGAATATTCATTGGAAGGACTGATGCTAAAGATGAAACTCCAATACTTTGGCCACCTGATGCAAAGAACTGACTCATTTGAAAAGACCCTCATGCTGGGAAAGATTGAAGGCAGGAGGAGAAGGGGACAACAGAGGATGAGATGGTTGGATGACATCACCGACTCAATGGACATGAGTTTGAGTCAGCTCCGGGAGTTGGTGATAGACAGGGAAGGCTGGCAGGAGTCCATCAGGTTGCAAAGAGTCGGACACGACTGAGCGACTGACCTGAACTGAACACGGAATACCTGAATTCATTAGTCACGTGCCTTATAGAGCTAATTCTGACTTTTAGAGACATAGAATTAATAATTCATTAACAACTACATGTTAGTATTTGAAATGTACCTGTTCATTAAGTGCAGCTTCATGAAAACAAAACTACCTAACTATATAAATGTTTAAACTAAAAGTCTACAGTCACTGCCATGATTTCATAAGCAATAAAGTGAATGAGGTCAAAGTCAATTTCCACTCACCCAGCATAAATCGTTGATCAGTCTGGACAAGGAAAGAGGTACTGGCCCTCTCCCAGGCTGAGCTAATCGTTTCCGGTAGCACGTGCCATGACTCGCCCTGGGCAATGTGACTGAGTGCAGTACATCACCATGTCCCTACTAGGGATCATCAGATGGGTTCTCAGTCAGTGACCTGTGGCCAGGATCCCCATAACACACTTGCCTGGCCACACAGGACAGAAGGGTACAGCTAGGAGAGCTCTGGAATCAGCAGGTGCAGCCTCAGAGCACAAGACTTGATGCAGAAGAAACTTCTCAGCACAGTGCAAGTCATTCCCTCTGCAGGAAACACTCAGCCACCTCAACCCACTGACCTCAGGTGCCCTGTTGTCTGCATCATTCTTTTGCTGTATGGATGCCCTTGGGTTGTTATTTCATGGCTTGGCACCTAATTGCTGCTCAAAGCCACCCAGCTAACCCCCACTTCTTCAAAGAGGACTGGAATGTGTTGCCATTTCCTTCTCCAAGGTATTTTCCCAACCCAGGGATCAAACCTGGGTCTCCCGCATTCCAAGCAGATTCTTTACCATCTGAGTCACAGGTAGGATATCTATTATACAATTAAAGACAGAAACTGAGGAAAGAGCACTAACAGACCACCATGGCTTAGTTGTTCAGTCATGTCCACCTCTTTGCGACCCCATGAACTGTAGCCCATTGGGCTCCTCTGCCCATGAGATTTCCCAGGCAAGAATACTGGAGTGAGTTGCCATTTCCTTCTCCAGGGGATCTGCCCAACCCAGGAATCGAACTCACATCTCCTTCGTCTTCTGCATTGGTAGACAGATTCTTTACCACTGAGCCACCTGGGAAGCCCAACAGACCACCATAAAGATGCTTAATAGATGTGACAGCCAAGGCAGGAAGAGAAGTTGGGAAAAGGTTCCAACCCAGGAGACATCATCTCACGTCCAGCAGCCCACATATTTTCAGACCCAGTACTTGTATGAATCCTACTCCCATATAAATTAGCTCTCACCCCTAATTCTTTTGCACAGAAATCTCATAATACTTCTAGTAGCCTGTTATTATATAATGAGTTGTCTGTTTGCTTCTGGGATAGCCTTTCCCCAACACACTCTCAGACTCACGAAGGCAGATTTCGTCAGTAATACACTCTAAGCACCCTGGAGAAGGGCATGGCAACCCACTCCAGTACTCTTGCCTGGAGAATCCCATGGACAGAGGAGCCTGGTGGGCTACAGTCCAAGGCGTCACAAAGAGTCGGACACGACTGAGGGACTAACACACACACACACTCTTAGCAAGGGCCTGGCACCCAGCAGGTGTGAGTATTTGTTAAAGGAATGAATGGATAGGTGTGTGGGGATTCTATGTGAGAGGGCTGTAAAATCTGAGGGATCCTTACAGCACAAAGTCTTCATGGGGCTTTGGAGCCTTTGAAGAGTTCTGAAAGGCTGCTTTGGGTTTTTGTTCCAGGGCCCTTTGGGGGAGACTGCTTTCCTTCTTAGCAACTTGAGTGCCCAGGGTAAGGTCCAGAGCAGATAAGTCAAAGACCTAACCACTTACAGATTTTCCCAGACTTGAGACACATAAGGACTTAAAAGTAGGGATATTTAAATTTCTTTCTTGTTTACACATCCCAGTTCACAGTAGAGAAAAAGAGGCAAGGATTCAGGGCGGAAGTTCAAGTCATGAAAGAAGAATGAGCATTTGGTTGGCATAGTCTTTGTAGAGTATTTTAAGAACTTTGCTTTGAGCATGGGATACAGGAGATTTGACTACTGAAATAAATAAAAAGTTTCTTTCTTAATTACTAAAAGAGTTTTATTTTTTAATTTTTAAAATTTTTAATTGGAAGACAATTGCTTTACAATGTTGTGTTAGTTTCTGCTGTACAACAACATGAATCAGCTGTATGTACACATCTACCCCCTCCTTCCTGAACCTCCCTCTCTCCCATCCCCGTCCCACCCAAATTAAAGTTTCTTGAGGACAAGAGATCTGTTTTACCCTATATGAAAGTGAAGTGAAAGTGTCAGTTCATTCATGTCCAACTCTTTGTGATCCCATGGACTGTAGCCCACCAGGCTTCTCTGTCCATAGGATTTCCCAACCAAGAATACTGGAGTGGGTTGCCACTTCCTCCTCCCTGGGATCTTCACAACCTAGGGATTGAACCCAGGTCTCCTACACTGAAGGAAGTTTCTTTACCATCTGAGCTACCAGGGAAGCCCTTTACACTATATGGCCTTCCTTAAATCATTTTATTTTTTCAAATTATTTCTTACTCCCATAAAAAACTATACAGTATACATTATAATGTATATAATATGCATATATTTAACATATACCTATATAACATATACATTATAATATACACATATGCATTTTAATATAACAAATATTTCAAATACTTACATTTCAAGGTATCTCTACAGGCTCAAGCCACTTGTGACTAAATGACCAAAGATGCTGGGAAAACACTTGGCCTGCACTCAGACAGGAGCTTCCCAGATTATATTAATAGAAGCGCCTGACAACTGAGGGGCTGCCTGCACTGCTGTTCCCATGGAAACCGACATTAGATCTCAGAAGCCCAAAGCATGAGGCCTTAAACTAATCATTGTGGCAAAAAAATAAAAAATAACAACCCATTTTCTTCTCACAATGTGGAAATGGTGATTAGGTGAATAGACCCTGATCCCTTTTCCTGGGGGTATGCTTTTTATAAAAAATAAGGACAGAAATCCATCCTTTGAAAACTTTTTCCACACCTGTTCATTCCAAACTACATCAATACCCTTCCCCCACTAACACTTCCAAATTCAATAGGACCCCCATCCAACAATTTAGTAGGAATTAGAATACTAAACCACACAGCCTGGCTCTGGATCTGTTTCTTTTGATCACTTTACTACAAGCATTGAAAGAGGAAAAAAGAGAATACAAAATTAAGCAAAAAACTGAGACCTCTCTGGATTAAGAGTTTAACTGTGTGTATTAGTTTCTTACTCTGCAGTTCTAAATGGAATACACTGGAGTTTATGGATAAAATATGATTCATAAGCAAGCTTAACTAGCTAGCATCTGTACTACATAAAATGCAAGGGTAGGCATTCATTTCCATTAATGCTACTTGTATAAGGAATAAAACCAGTCATGCTGGCCATCTGGCTGACCCCAATTTCATAGACTAAACAAGAGAGAAATCGTAAATGTGCATTTCCATCAAAGGAACAGAATTCCCTGGAGAAAAAGACACTGCAAATCTAAGAGTGAGGTTGCAGCATTCTTTTTCAGTAAATTGTGGAAAACAGACCAACTTCTAGAGTCTTATGGGCAGGAAGCGAAGACTGAACACAAAGTTGCTTGAATTTAGATATGAACAAAGCTCACAGGGACTTCCCTAGTGGTCCAGTAGTTAAGACTTGGCACTTCCAATGCAGCGGTCACACGTATAAACCCTGGTCAGGGAACTAAGATCTCATATGCCACATCGTGCGGCCAAAAAAAAGGAACCCACCTCATATATTTACTGTAACACTTACCTTATCTCTAGTTCAATCACACATGTCTTAACCCACCAAACCACCCTGTCCTTTGCAAACAGCAACAGTGATTATAGCCACTGCCTCTGTTTATCATCCAACCTAGCTCAGACGACTACTCAATTGGCAATTAAATATTTTGCAAAACATTGCTGGTTAATTTCATTTTGCTAAATATTATCTGCATTCCTGTATATCACTAACATATTTAACTGTCTGATTTACATTACAATTACACATACCAAGGGAATATTTCATGCAAAGATGGGCCCAATAAAGGACAGAAGTGGTATGGACCTAACAGAAGCAGAAGATAATAAGAAGAGGTGGCAAGAATACACAGATCAGATCAGATCAGTCGCTCAGTCGTGTCCTACTCTTTGCAACCCCATGAATTGCAGCACGCCAGGCCTTCCTGTCCATCACCAACTCCCGGAATTCACTCAGACTCACGTATATCGAGTCAGTGATGCCATCCAGCCATCTCATCCTCTGGCATCCCCTTCTCCTCCTGCCCCCAATCCCTCCCAGCATCAGAGTCTTTTCCAATGAGTCAACTTTTCGCATGAGGTGGCCAAAGTCCTGCAGTTTCAGCTTTAGCATCATTCCTTCCAAAGAAATCCCAGGGCTGATCTCCTTCAGAATGGACTGGTTGGATCTCCTTGCAGTCCAAGGGACTCGCAAGAGTCTTCTCCAACACCACAGTTCAAAAGCATCAATTCTTCAGTGCTCAGCCTTCTTCACAGTCCAACTCTCACATCCATACATGACCACAGGAAAAACCATAGCCTTGACTAGACAAACCTTTGTTGGCAAAGTAATGTTTCTGCTTTTGAATATGCTATCTAGGTTGGTCATAACTTTCCTTCCAAGGAGTAAGCGTCTTTTAATGTCATGGCTGCAGTCACCATCTGTAGTGATTTCGGAGCCCAGAAAAATAAAGTCTGACACTGTTTCCACTGTTTCCCCATCTATTTCCCATGAAGTGGTGGGACCGGATGCCATGACCTTCATTTTCTGAATGTTGAGCTTTAAGCCAACTTTTTCACTCTCCACTTTCACTTTCATCAAGACGCTTTTTAGTTCTTCTTCACTTTCTGCCATAAGGGTGATGTCATCTGCATATCTGAGGTTATTGATATTTCTCCCGGCAATCTTGATTCTAGCTTGTGTTTCTTCCAGTCCAGCGTTTCTTATGATGTACTCTGCATATAAGTTAAATAAGCAGGGTGACAATATACAGCGTTGACGAACTCCTTTTCCTATTTGGAACCAGTCTGTTGTTACAGAAGAACTATATAAAAAAAGATCTTCATGACCAAGATCACAACAATGGTGTGATCACTCACTTAGAACCAGATATCCTGGAATGCAAAGTCAAGTGCGCCTTAGGAAGCATCACTACGAACAAAGCTAATGGAAGTGAGGAAACTCCAGTTGAGCTATTTCAAATCCTAAAAGATGATGCGGTGGAAGTGCTGCACTCAATATGCTAGCAAATCTGGAAACCTCAGCAGTGGCCACAGGACTGGAAAAGGTCAGTTTTCATTCCAATCCCAAAGAAAGGTAATGCCAAAGACTTCTCTAACTACCGCACAACTGCACTCATCTCACACGCTAGTAAAGTAATGCTCAAAATTCTCCAAGCCAGGCTTCAACAGTATGTGAATCGTGAACTTCCAGATGCTCAAGCTGGATTTAGAAAAGGCAGAGGAACCAGAGATCAAATTGCCAACATTCATTGGATCATCGAAAAAGCAAGAGAGTTCCAGAAAAACATCTACTTTTGCTTTATTGACTACACCAAAGCCTTTGACTATGTGGATCACAACAAACTGTGGAAAATTCTGAAAGAGATGGGAATACCAGACCACCTGATCTGCCTCTTGAGAAATCTGTATGCAGGTCAGGAAGCTGAACTGAACAATGGACTGGCTCTAAATTGGGAAAGGGGTACGTGAAGGCTGTATCGTTGTCACCCTGATTATTTAACTTCTATGCAGAGTACAACGTGAGAAATGCAGGGCTGGATAAAGCACAAGCTGGAATCAAGACTGCTGGGAGAAATATCAATAACCTCAGATATACAGATGAGACTACCCTTATGGCAGAAAGTGAAGAACTAAAGAGCCTCTTGATGAAAGTGAAAGAGGACAGTGAAAAAGTTGGCTTAAAACTTAACATTCAGAAAACTAAGATCATGGCATCTGGTCCCATCACTTCATGACAAATGGATGGAGAAACAATGGCAACAGTGAGAGATTTTATTTTTTTTCTGGCTCCAAAATCACTGCAGATGGTGACTTCAGCCATGAAATTAAAAGACACTTGCTTCTTGGAAGAAAAGTTATGACCAACCTAGATAGCATATTCAAAAGCAGAGACATTACTTTGCCAGCAAAGGTCTGTCTAGTCAAGGCTATGGTTTTTCCAGTAGTCATGTATAGATGTGAGATTGGACTATTAAGAAAGCTGAGCACAGAAGAATTGATGCTTTTGAACTGTGGTGTTGGAGATGACTCTTGCGAGTCCCTTGGACTTGGATCCAACCAGTCCATCCTAAAGGAAATCAGTCCTGAATATTCATTGGAAGGACTGATCCTGAAGCTGAAACTCCAATACTTTGGCCACCTGATCCGAAGAACTGACTCATTGGAAAGGACCCTGATGCTGGGAAAGATTGAAGGTAGGAGGAGAAGGGGACAAAAGAGGATGAGATGGTTGGATGGCATCACCCAATGGACATGAGTTTGAGTAGACTCCGGCAGTTGGTGGTGGACAGAGAAGTCTGGCATACTGCAGTCCATGGGGTTGCAAAGAGTCGGACATGACTAAGCAACTGAACTGAACTAAACTGATACGCTGTCTGCAATGTGGAAGTAATGTTCCCTTTCTATCCAATACTATTCAGCCTTGTTTCATAAACATACAAATATACCCAATTATGATTTTATCATGTGTTAATTAAATAAGTAGTTGGCACTTTAAATATCTTAAAATTCTGGTCTATTTCTCTACAGATGTTTAAGAATATTTTAGCCATATTTGAAGAAGGGATGAGAGCTTTTATATGGGCTAGAAACACACTATTACTTAAAATAATGGGATATGTGATCCTAGTATTTAAATATTTACTATTTAAACCTACTTTTTAAATGGCAAACATTCCAAAATGTTCCTGTTTATAACATTAAAAAGTTATTTTCTAATTCTAAAGGAAATGCCTATTTAATATGAAAGAGCCATAAAATAGAAAAATCACAAAGAATAAAATTATTTATAATCCAATAGCCCATATCAATTGGTATAAATTTTGGAATCAGCTTGTCAATTTCTACCAAAAAATCACCTAAGACTCTGATAAGGGTCGTGCTAAATCAGTCTGGAGCATATTATCATCTTACCAGTGTTAAGTCCTCTGATCCATGAACAGAAGATGTTTTTTCCATTTATTTAGATCCTCTTGAATTTATTTCATCAATGATTTATGGTTCTGCGGTATACATTTTGCACTTTTTTTGTTAAATTTATCCTTAAGAATGTTATGATTTTTTGTGCTATTGTGAATTGGAATTGCTTTCTTAATTTCATTTTCAGTTTGTTCATTACAAATGTATAAAATTACAATTGACTTTTTTATGTTGATCCTCTACCCTAAGACCTTGCTGAACTCACTTATAGTTTTAATGAATCTCTTAGGGTTTTCTGTATGTAACATCAGGTTATTTACATATTGGAGGAAAAAGAACAGTTTATGATGCACATGAGTGAGTGAGTGTGAGTCACTCAGTCATGTCTGACTCTTTGTGACCCCATGGACTGTAGCCCACCAGGCTCCTCTATCCATGGGATTCTCCAGGCAAGAATACTGGAATGGCATGCCATTCCCTTCTCCAGGGGATCTTCCAGACTCACGGATCAAACTGGGGTCTCCGGTATTGCAGATGAATTCTTTACTGTTTGAGCTGCCAGGGAAGCCATAATGCACACACATCTATCATAAGAACTCCACCTTATAAGTCCCAGCATCCACCCATTATAGCATTGCCCCAGGCTAAAATTCAGCATGCCGATTAATGCTTAAGAGTAAGGCTTGGGACTTCCCTGATGGTCCATTGGTTAAGATTCCATGCTTCCAAAGATCCTGTTCCTGGTTGGGAAGTAAGATCCCATGAACCGTGCAGTGCAACCAAAAAAATTAAAGTAATAAATAAAATTTAGGCTAGGAAAACTCTGGGGGAAAAAATAAGGCTTAATAGTTGCCACTGCTGTTATGGAAGGTGAAGTGAAGTAGACAGTTGTTACACAGAAGTGCTCACTTCTGGAGCAGTGTGATAGCACCTCATTTGAAATGAGATGTATCATCGGTTTTTTTTCTCAGAAAGAAATCAGAGTTCCCTGTCATTGACATACAGGTGTCTTCTGTCTGACCTCTTTCTGTAGGTTTAATGCTGACCAGCTTTTCTATTGGTTAAATTAATATTACCAGGCTCTTTACAAAGAAATTATCTTGAGGGATAAACTATTATTGCCATTTGCCATTTTAGGCAATTGTCTTGAACTTGGGTCTCTCCTATAGCAATGGCAGGTGACCAGAATTCTACATTCAATCTTCAAAGGACCACTATGGGTTGAAGTTGAAGTCTTGGAGGGATACCAATAAATAGCACCCTTCTTCCCAAATGGGGATCTGAACAATTTGAAAAAGAAAAGACTAGAGATGGAGGCTAAAACATCAACATTTATAAAGATACAGCTGGGCAGGAAGACATGTTCACTGAATCCCAGCAACATGCACACGTCTGTCTGCATCCCAGGGAGTGGTAGTCAGTAGGGTAGACCCAGCCTAGTGGATAGAAAAGAGCAGAGAGGAACATCCACCCTCCCAGGGCAACCTCCTTCCCAAGAGGAAAACAAGCTGAAAAGAGCACACACAATTAATCTAATCACTAACTACAAGTAGTCTGATTTGCTAATCAGATCCTATTCCACCACCAAGACAGAATTGAGACAGGGGGTAGATGGCCCCTCTGGGTAAAGCAATTGGAGATTCATTCCATATTGACCAAAACTCCAAGACGAAAATAGCAGGACAATTAACAGAGGAGGCTAGGCCCTGCCCCAAAGTCAGGAGACCTCCTCGACCACACATGCATAGAAGGGCTCCTAGAGGTTATAGAGGGAGCAATGTTAAGGGAGGCTCCACCTATACAACTTTGGGGTAGAATCCATCTTGGCTAAGAAATATGTGCTCACAAATGGATCCTGAGATATACCAAATATGGATTATGAACCAAGAAAATCAGAATGATTGTTCAAACGAAAACCAGAAGAAATGCCCCACATAAATGATTTAAACTGCCATGAGGCACAAAAACAGAAATATAGACCAATAGAATAAGATAGAAAGCCCAGAGATAAACCCATGCCGGTCAGAAGGGCCATTATCAAAAAATCTACAAACAACAAATGCTGGAGAGGGTATGAAGAAAAGGGAACCCTCTTGCACTGTTGGTGAGAATGTAAACTGACACAGCACTATGGAAGACAGTATGGAGAGTCCTTAAAAAAGTACTAAAAATAAAACAACATATGAACCAACAATCCCACTACTGGACATATACCCTGAGAAAATCATAATTGAAAAAGACACATGTATCCCAGTGTTCATCTTAGCACTATTTACAATAGCTAGGACATGGATGCAACCTGGATGTCCATCAACATATGAATGGATAAATAAGCTGTGGTACATATATACAATGGAATATTGCCACTGCTAAGTCATTTCAGTTGTGTCCGACTCTGTGCAACCCCACAGACGGCAGCCCACCAGGTTCCCCTGTCCCTGGGATTCTCCAGGCAAGAACACTGGAGTGGGTTGCCATTTCCTTCTCCAATGCATGAAAGTGAAAAGTGAAAGTGAAGTCGCTCAGCCATTTCCGACTTGTAGCGACCCCATGGACTGCAGCCTACCAGGCTCCTCTGTCCATGGGATTTTCCAGGCAAGAATACTGGAGTGGGGTGCCATTGCCTTCTCCCACAATGGAATATTACTCAGCCATAAAAAGGAATGCATCTGAGTCAGTTCTAATGAGGTGGATGAACCCAGAGCCTATTATACAGAATGAAGTAAGTGAGAAAGAGAAAAACAAACATTGTATATTAACACATATATATGAAACCTAACAGAGAAGGCAATGGCAACCCACTCTGGTACTTTTGCCTGGAGAATCCCAGGGACAGAGGAGCCTGGTAGACTATAGTCCATGGGGGTGCTAAGAGTCAGACACGACTGAGCGACTTCACTTTCACTTTTCACTTATATGCATTAGAGAAGGAAATGGCAACCCACTCCAGTGTTCTTGCCTGGAGAATCCCAGGGATGGAGGAGCCTGGTGGGCTGCCGTCTATGGGGTTGCACGGAGTCGGACATGACTGAAGCGACTTAGCAGCAGAAGCAGCATGAAATCTAAAAAGATGGTACTGTGAACCTATTTGCAGGGCAGCAATGGAGATTAGGATTAGGGTTAGGGAATGCAAAAGTAGGAAGTCAAGAAACACCTGGAGTAACAGGCAAATTTGGCCTTGGAATACGGAATGAAGCAGGGCAAAGACTAATAGAGTTTTGCCAAGAAAATGCACTGGTCATAACAAACACCCTCTTCCAACAACACAAGAGAAGACTCTATACATGGACATCACCAGATGGTCAACACCGAAATCAGATTGATTATATTCTTTGTAACCAAAGATTGAGAAGCTCTATACAGTCAGCAAAAACAAGACCAGGAGCTGACTGTGGCTCAGATCATGAACTCCTTATTGCCAAATTCAGACTTAAATTGAAGAAAGTAGAGAAAACCACTAGACCATTCAGGTATGACCTAAATCAAATCCCTTATGATTATACAGTGGAAGTGAGAAATAGATTTAAGGGCCTAGATCTGATAGAGTGCCTGATGAACTATGGATGAGGTTTGTGACATTGTACAGGAGACAGGGATCAAGACCATCCCTGAGGAAAAGAAATGCAAAAAAGCAAAATGGCCATCTGGGGAGGCCTTACAAATAGCTGTGAAAAGAAGAGAAGCGAAAAGCAAAGGAGAAAAGGAAAGATATAAGCATCTGAATGCAGAGTTCCAAAGAATAGCAAGAAGAGATAAGAAAGACTTCTTCAGCGATCAATGCAAAGAAATAGAGGAAAACAACAGAATGGGAAAGACTAGGGATCACTTCAAGAAAATAAGAGATACCAAGGGAACATTTCATGCAAAGATGGGCTCGATAAAGGACAAAAATGGTATGGACCTAACAGAAGCAGATGATATTGAGAAGAGATGGCAAGAATACACAGAAGAACTGTACAAAAAAGATCTTCATGACCCAGAAAATCACGATGGTGTGATCACTGACCTAGAGCCAGACATCCTGGAATGTGAAGTCAAGTGGGCCTTAGAAAGCATCACTATGAACAAAGCTAGTGGAGGTGATGGAATTCCAGTTGAGCTATTTCAAATCCTAAAAGATGATGCTGTGAAAGTGCTGCATTCAGTCTGCCAGCAAATTTGGAAAACTCAGCAGTGGCCACAGGACTGGAAAAGGTCAGTTTTCATTCCAATCCCAAAGAAAGGCAATGCCAAAGGATGCTCAAACTACTGCACAATTGCACTCATCTCACATGCTAGTAAAGTAATGCTCAAAATTCTCCAAGCCAGGCTTCAGCAATATGTGAACCGTGAACTTCCTGATGTTCAATCTGGTTTTAGAAAAGACAGAGGAACCAGAGATCAAATTGCCAATATCTGCTGGATCATGGAAAAAGCAAGAGAGTTCCAGAAAAACATCTATTTCTGCTTTATTGACTATGCCAAAGCCTTTGACTGTGTGGATCACAAGAAACTGTGGAAAATTCTGAAAGAGATGGGAATACCAGACTACCTGATCTGCCTCTTGAGAAATTTGTATGCAGGTCAGGAAGCAACAGTTAGAACTGGACATGGAACAACAGACTGGTTCCAAATAGGAAAAGGAGTACGTCAAGGCTGTATATTGTCACCCTGCTTATTTAACTTCTATGCAGAGTACATCATGAGAAACGCTGGACTGGAAGAAGCACAAGCTGGAATCAAGATTGCTGGGAGAAATATCAATAACCTCAGATATGCAGATGACACCACCCTTATGACAGAAAGTGAAGAGGAACTCAAAAGCCTCTTGATGAAAGTGAAAGAGGAGAGTGAAAAAGTTGGCTTAAAGCTCAACATTCAGAAAACGAAGATCATGGCATCTGATCCCATCACTTCATGGGAAATAGATGGGGAAACAGTGGAAACAGTGTCAGACTTTATTTTTCTGGGCTCCAAAATCACTGCAGATGGTGACTGCAGCCATGACATTAAAAGACGCTTACTCCTTGGAAGGAAAGTTATGACCAACCTACATAGCATATTCAAAAGCAGAGACATTACTTTGCCAACAAAGGTTCGTCTAGTCAAGGCTATGGTTTTTCCTGTGGTCATGTATGGATGTGAGAGTTGGACTGTGAAGAAGGCTGAGCGTCGAAGAGTTGATGCTTTTGAACTGTGGTGTTGGAGAAGACTCTTGCGAGTCCCTTGGACTGCAAGGAGATCCAACCAGTCCATTCTGAAGGAGATCAGCCCTGGGATTTCTTTGGAAGGAATGATGCTAAAGCTGAAACTCCAGTACTTTGGCCACCTCATGCGAAGAGTTGACTCATTGGAAAAGACTCTGATGCTGGGAGGGATTGGGGGCAGGAGGAGAAGGGGACGACAGAGGATGAGATAGCTGGATGGCATCACTGACTCGATGGATGTGAGTCTGGGTGAACTCCAGGAGTTGGTGATGGACAGGGAGGCCTGGCGTGCTGCAATTCATGGGGTCACAAAGAGTCGGACACGACTGAGGGACTGAACTGAACTGAACTGAACTGAATGGAGATTCAGACATAGAGAACAGACTTGTAGACACAGGGTAGGGAAGAAGAAGGTGGGACAAATTTAGAGGGTAGCATGGAAAGACACATTACCATATGTAAAACAGATAGCCAGTGGGTATTTGCTCTATCCCCCAGGGAGATCAGACCAGTGCTCTGCATCAATCTAGAGGAGTGGAGTGGGATGAGAGGTGGAAGAGAGGTTCAAGAGGGAGGGGACGTATGTATATCTATGGCTGATTTCATGCTGTTGTGTGGCTGAAACCAACACAATATTGTAAAGCAATTATCCTTCAGTTAAAAATAAATAAACTTTAATAAAAATAAATTGCCATGAGGGCGCAACTCAGGGACTTTCCCTCTGAGTCTGCCCCTGTGTCTATCCACACATACTGTACTCTTTTTCCTCTTAATAAATACTTTACTTCCTTCACCACTTTTCCTCATGGTGGAAATTCTTTCCTGCAAAACCAAAGGGTCAGGGGCTTGTCACTGACCACTGGTCTAGTGGCTAGGATCTGGTGTTTTCACCACCATGACCCAGCCCATCTCTGGCTGAGAACCCAAGCCCTGCTCCCAGCGGTTGCAGGCTGAGGCCACCCAAGATCAGAAGGAAGTACGAGACAGAGTCAACCTAATGGAACTCCCCTTATAGGAAAAAGAAAAAAAAAAAAAACTTCAGAATCGGAGAAGCAGCATTTCCCACTCCCAGTCACTAACAGGAAGAATGAGAAAACCCCTCTGCTACAAAAGTTACCTCTAGGAAAATAAAGACACACAGCTTGAATTTCTCTGCCTGTTTGCAAACATAATTCAATACATCCAATGAGATAGACCCAACATTAGGAGAGCAAGCATAAATGTGTCTTGTGAGTTGTCCCTCATTTTGACCCGATATTGGGAGAGGTAATCTGGCTACTTCCTGGGGCCCCCTCCCCACACCTGCCTAGAACCTTCACCTCTGGGTTTTCTGTGTTTTTCTCATTAGTTTTAAATGCTTAGTAATAAAAAGGAGGCATTCAGCAAAAATCTAAAGGCTCTGGGTTTTGGCAGTCTCTATACAGTCAAGTGAAGCATTGAAGGGATTGCCGTACATGCTCAAAAACATGCACAAGGGGATGTCCTATTTGCAGTTGAACTGTGATGAATAAATCCTTTACTAAATGTCATAACTCTAGACTTAATGGAGTGAAATACGTGCAAAATGGGTAGGAAAAACAACCAATTCTACTGTCCTGGAATCAACACTTTCCCCCTCAACAATTAAATCAAATATTTGGAAACTTCATGGTATAAACAAATGTTCTGCAAAGATTATTTAGAAAGCTCAGATGCATACAGATAGAATGCAGTTTGTCGTGCAAAGTGTTGTTTGGCAGGTTTGGCAAACCTGCCACTGGTCAAAGTAACCCCAGCCAGTTTTACATGGTTGAATGGTCAGTGATTCATCACCAAGAGATAGACTCAAAATTGCCCAGCCAGGTGATATTCTAAATTTAACTCTTGAAAGAGCAAACTGAAGATTACCAGTTTTAAAAAAGATGGATAAGGTACTTCCCTGGTGGTCTGGTGACTATGACTCCCTGCTCCCAATGCAGGGAGCTTGGGTTTGATCCCTGGTCAGGGAAATAGATCCCACATGCCTCAACTAAAACATCCTAAAACATTTTGTGGGCTGCAACTAAAGATCTTGCATGCAGGACAGTACATGAGCATCATTACAAGGGAATACTGAGTGTCGAAGAATTGATGCTTTTGAACTGTGGTGTTGAAGAAGACTCTTGAGAGTAACTTAGACTGCAAGGAGATACAACCAGTCAATCCTAAAGGAAATCACTCCTGAATATTCATTGGAAGGACTGATGCTGAAGCTGAAACTCCAATACTTTGGCTACCTGATTCGAAGAGCTGACTCATTTGAAAAGACCCTGATGTTGGGAAAGATTGAAGATAGGAGGAGAAGGGGACAACAGAGGATGAGATGGTTGGATGGCATTACCAACTCAAAGAACATGAGTTTGAGTAAACTCTGGGAGTTGGTGATGGACAGGGAGGCCTGGCGTGCTGCAGTCCATGGGGTCACAAAGAACTGGACACGACTGAGCAACTGACCTGAACTGAACTGAGGGCATTCAAACATAAAGACCTCTTGGTTTGTTTTGTCTTTTTTTTTAATTTAGACCTATCTTGTATAGATATCAGGACTCGACTGGGTTAAAATCAATGTTTACAAGGCAAATTATTACAACACTTCTCTCTAAAAACATTAAATACATAGAAATAATAGTTGATTTGGCCATGATGTAAACAACACCTTCTGATATTTGGCTATCGTGTATCAATTTTTAAAGTCTATCAATTTGGGACAGTGGGAGATATATTTTGATAAGCTTACTTCTTAACCTTAAGAAGAAAATAAACTGAGATATAACTTTATAGAGCAATAGGACAATTTGGCTCAATCTTTCTATTTATTTCAATTTTCCCAGTATGATCTACCTTCCTAGGCATTTTATACCCAGAAAAGTGTGCTTGTTCAGAATGTTTACAAGTAACAGAACAAATTGCACCAATAGGAACTTCCCTGGTGGTCCAGGGGGACCAATGAGCTGACTCATTGTAAAAGGCCCTGATGCTGGGAAAGACTGAAGGCAGGAGGAGAAGGGGGTGAGAGGGAATAAGATGGTTGGATGGCATCACCAACTCGGTGGATGTAGTGAAGGACAGGGAAGCCTGGAGTGCTGCAGTCTGGGGGGAGGGGGAGGGTCACAAAGAATTGGACACAAATTAGCAACCAAAAAACAACAATCAGTGGTTAAGAATCAGGGCTCCCACTGCAAAGGTACTGTACATCCCTGGTTGGGGAACTAAGATCCTGCATACTGCATGGCACAGCTAATAAATAAATAAATAAAAATGAATTTAAAATGCCCCAAGAAAAGATGCTTAATGGGATTTCCTGACTCCAAAGATGAATCTACAGTCACTCAGTAATGATCACCTAAGATTCAAGCCGGGATGAGATGTTATGATCGGTACAGACAAATGAAGGGCACTGCTGAGCTGAACTCACAGGCTGGGTATGACATTGAGCCCCTCGATGCTGTCAATGTAGAGTTAGATCTGAAACTCACATGAGGGAAGTCTTTGATGTTTCCTTTCATGTTTCAAAACAGTGAGAGGCCTAGAGCAAGAAAAAGTGCCTCAAATAAATCCAGAGAAGAGATGTGAGAAATGTGCAGAAAACAGTCTAAAAAGTCAGGGAAGGAAAAAGGCAAAGTCAATATCAACTCTGTAGTCACCTTCATTTATGTTGGCCGTACTTCACCCTAAAGCTTGCTTTCTAACTGCTGACCATCAAGATGATAATACTGTTTAAGTAATCCATAAATAGTCAGGAGGGGGGAATTGTTAGTGTAAGTAAGAGCCAATACTGTGGTCACAGGTACTGGTTTTCAAAACTGTTCATGGAGCCAACTTCACTCCAGGTATGAAAGAGAAGTGTCCTTACATGGTAATACGTCTGTGAAAATAGAATGAATGTCAATAATAAGTCATTTAAGTTAGGACTTCCCTGGTGCTCCAGTGGCTAAGAATCGCCTGCCAATGCAAGTGACATGGGCTCGATCCCTGATCCAGCAAAATCTCACAGGCCATGGGGCAACTGAGACTGCGCCCCAGAATGACTGAAGCCTTTATGCCCTAAGCCCATGCTCTACAACAGGAGAAGCCAGCACAATGAGAAGCCCATTCACTGCAACCAAAGAGTAGACCCCGCCCACTGCAACTAGAGTAAGACAGCCACCACAACAAAGACCCAGTGTAGCCAAAGTGAACAGATTTTAAAATATTCCTTAAAAAATTTTTTTAAATCTCTTAAGTGAAACCATTACCCTTAATAATGATAAAGACTATATTGAACTTAATTAAATGGCTTTTCTTTAAGAACATGAATTCAAATGTCATTGTGATATTTAGGTTTAATAAAATTAAGAAAACAGAAAACTAGTTAATAAGATCTAACTAAATTGTCAAATTAACTGATCCCAAATCAAAACCCTTTTTTAAACTCTCTATTTTCAAAATAGCATTTTCATCCACAATATCTAAGTTAATTACCTCACTCATTAAAGGCCCTGTCAAATGAAAATTTTAGTGATGTGTCAAGGTCTCAGGGGAAAAACCTTAAACCTATGAGAGGTTTACAGACCAATCCTTTAAAACTCAAAATATATGTTAAAAATACAGAATTTTGGTAGATACTATCCAAGGGAAGAAAAAAGGCAAGAACAGATCACCTTAAGAAATGAAGTGCTACAGACAGAAAAAATTTGTACTAAAAATTAATAAAAGGGATTTCTATTTAAATGGCTGCTGCTGCTGCTGCTAAGTCACTTCAGTCGTGTCTGACTCTGTATGACCCCATGGATGGCAGCCCACCAGGCTCCCCCGTCCCTGGGATTCTCCAGGCAAGAACACTGGAGTGGGTTGCCATTTCCTTCTCCAATGCATGAAAGTGAAAAGTCAAAGTGAAGTTGCTCAGTCGTGTCCGACTCTTAGCAACCCCATGGACTGCAGTCTACCAGGCTCCTCCATCCATGGGATTTTCCAGGCAAGAGTACTGGAGTGGGGTGCCATTTACTTCCCAAATTATGCACTAAAATACCAAGGAAGATATACTCCTGGTAGAAGTATAAATGGATACATGTTTTCTGGAGGGCAACTTTGTACTGTTCAACTTAATCTTAAAACACACTAACCATTGGTTCCAGATCCCCTGGCTCTAAAAAATTTTTTAAAGAAATAGATCAGATCAGATCAGTCACTCAGTCACTCAGTCTGACTCTTTTCGACCCCATGAATCGCAGCACACCAGGCCTCCCTGTCCATCACCAACTCCCGGAATTCACCCAGACTCACGTCCATCGAGTCAGTGATGCCATCCAGCCATCTCATCCTCTGTCGTCCCCTTCTCCTCCTGCCCCCAATCCCTCCCAGCATCAGAGTCTTTTCCAATGAGTCAACTCTTCGCATGAGGTGGCCAAAGTACTGGAGTTTCAGCTTTAGCATCATTCCTTCCAAAGAAATCCCAGGGCTGATCTCCTTCAGAATGGACTGGTTGGATCTCCTTGCAGTCCAAGGGACTCTCAAGAGTCTTCTCCAACACCACAGTTTAAAAGCATCAACTCTTCGGCGCTCAGCCTTCTTCACAGTCCAACTCTCACATCCATACATGACCACAGGAAAAACCATAGCCTTGACTAGACGAACCTTTGTTGGCAAAGTAATGTCTCTGCTTTTGAATATGCTATCTAGGTTGGTCATAACTTTCCTTCCAAGGAGTAAGCGTCTTTTAATGTCATGGCTGCAGTCACCATCTGTAGTGACAGTCTCTAAAAATAATGTATGTACATGGCAAGCCATTATTTAAATGAAAAATTAGAAACAAATTCCCCCAAAAATATGTTGATTAAATACAGCAGGATATTCAGATTGAATATGTTGGAGCACTTGGTAATACTGTTGTAAGAGGACATTTTAAGGTATAAAAATATACCCACAATATAGTAAATGGATCACAGTGAGTGTTGAGGAGAATAGTGCTGTGATTAACAGCCCAGCTGTTGGAAACAGGCAGCCTACATCCAACTCCTGACACCACTCTTACTGGTAACGTGGCAGTGGGAAAGCTATTGTCCTCATCTGTGATAGCGGGAACAGGAGTATTTACTTCATTGGCTTGTTTTGAGGATTAAATGATTCAATGCACATCCGGTGGTTAGAAAAGTACCCTACATGTAACAAGAGCTCAGTAAATTTCAGGTGTCATTCTTATCAATCCAGTCAGAAAGTGCAAGCACAGCCTTTAAAAAATAGTAAAGTGACAGTGAAAGTTGCTCAGTCGTGTCCAACTCTGCGACCCCGTGGACTGTATATATACTCTCCAGGCCGGAATACTGGAGTGGGTAGCCATTCCCTTCTCCAAAAGATCTTCCCAACCTAGGGATAGAATCCAGGTCTCCTGCATTGCAAGCAGATTCTTTACCATCTGAACCCACGAGGGAAGCCCTAAAAATAGTAACCAGGCAAGAAAAGAGAAAAAAATCTTTAATTTTGTCATACTTATTAGAATATGTGATTTCTATACAATAGCAGCAGAAAGTCAAAATAACGCGGAAACTGAGGATAAAAGATGAATATGAGCAGAAAATAGAGAAAGAGACACAAAGTAGAAAATTTTAAGAGAGATAAAAATCACAATGTGTGAGTGAGTGCTTAGTCACTAAGTCATGTTCGACTCTTTGCAACCCCGTGGACTGCAGCCCACCAGGCTCCTTGGTCCATGGGATTTCCCAGGCAAGAATACTGGAGTGGGTTGCTGTTTCCTCCTCCAGTTCTTCCCAACCTAGAGATCAAACCCAGTCTTCTGCATTTGCGGGTGGGTTTTTTACTACTGAGCCCCCGGAAAAGCCCCAAATCACAATATTAGGACTTAAATGCATATTGACTCAATGAATCATAAGATTAAACCTGGAAAATCTAATTAAACAGATACAAAATAATCTGATAAAATTTTCAGAATATAGTACAAAGATCCAAAGTGATCAAAAAAAGTTGATGGAAACGTTAGTAGATAAGAATAAAGAAAATAAATAGACTTTCCTGATGGTCCAGTGGTCAAGACTTTGCATCCCCAAAGTAGGGGACCCAGGTTCGATCCCTGGTCAGGGAACTAGATCTCACATACAGCAACTAAGTATCCCACATGCAGAAATGAAGAACCGGCAGAGCCAAATAAATAAATATTTTTTAAAGACAGCAAAGGAAATAGAGATTTAACATATGAGTTGCCACAGTTTTTAGGAAGACACCATAACAACTAAAGAAGGAGCAAATATCTAAAGCAGAATTGAAAGATTACTCTCAAAACTAACCAGGGAGCCTCATGAAAAGGGCTTACCACACAATGTTCAAAATCACTGGAAAGAGACCCACATAAAGAGATGCCCTGGAAAAAAACATATATTATTTTCATTAAGACAGATAAGTAATAAACTTTTAAACAGCAGACATTTTTTAATGGGTTTACCCACAAAAAGAATAAAAATCAGACTCTCATCAAACTCTAAATGTCGAGAAGGCAAAGAAATTATATTTCATTTATAGTTTCAAGGAAAATATTATGCCCCCTAAATTCTGAAAGCAGCTACATTGCAACTCATGCATGAATAAACAGAAAGCTATTCTAAAATGTGTACTGTGCAAAAAGACTTTCATTTCCAATGGTTGTCCAAAGACCAGTGCTCCAACCTAGAATTAGAAAAGCCAGATGGAATACAAAATTATCTTTTCAAAAGCAGAAGAGAGTTGCTGAGGCAACAAGAAGTAAATGAACTAATACTTCAGAAGGGAAGGGACAGAGAGGTGAGCTGGCTTCTGCAGTTGGTTTTACTCAAGTGTATTGATGAATTTGAATATGGGCAAGAAGCTGAGAATCTGGGCAAAGCCCGTAGCCACAGCTGGAAGGGGGCTGCTTCAAGGAAAGAAAGAAATCTGAAGAGATTCCGATAGAGAATTGGAAAGTTTCAAGTGCAAGGCAGTGTTTTTACCCCAAAACATACCCCAATACTGAAACAATATGCGGAAGGAGACAAAAACATAATTGGCAAGCCTCTGAAGAGCAAAACAGAGCTCTGTTGTGAAACTCAGAGCACAGAGATTAGGACTTGAGACACAGCAAAAACAGTCCTCTCCCCTCCCCAAAAAACATCAAAATTCTAGATGAAAATATGAAGGTCAGGGCTTGAGCAGGAAGTAACCTGACCTTTACACTGACGTGCTTCATAGGAGTTCCTTATTGAATGAAAGCTGCCTAGTAGAAGGCTGACCATAGTAGAAACTGTCCTTCTTGGTAAAGGTAACAGTTTAACATCACTTGTCACTCGCATTTGTTTTCTTCTCTTACCATTCTTCTACAAATACCATCATTGCTGAATGCTGTATATGCAGGCATCATGTCCCAAATGACATTGTTTCTGACCAAGGAACACACTTTAGAGTGAAGGGGGGGAAGCAATAAGACAACCACTGGTTCTATCATGAATCCCATCCTCTGAAAGCAGCTGGACTTACAGAACATTGTCCTGAGCTGTGGAAGCCTGAGTCACTCCAGCTGAGAGATAATACTTTGCCAGGTTAGACTGAAGGCTTTAAGAATACCAGGAATTTTCCATTTCTTCCTAATGGGTGGAAGGTAGTATGATACCTCTAAGAATTACACTTGATAATATACTTACAAAAATTTCACACATTCACATCTCCTAACTCTGTTATCCACTAGGTAGGGTCAAAGTTTTGTTTGCAAGGAAATAGATAACCATCCTGTTGAACTGCCATCAGGCTATTGCTGCTTCCTGCACCACTGGGTGAACAGATAAAAAAGGTATTGAAGTCACTGGTAACTGACACTATTTATTTATAAAAGAAATATTTATTTTTAAAAAGCAAATAAGGATGCTCTTTCTCCATAAGGACAGAGGAGACTATCGTAGGACACTTTCTTTCCCTGATACATTCAGTGATCAGTTTTAAGCGAATGATTATTGCTGTTCAGTCGCTGTACCTGCCAGGTTCCTCTGTCCTCCACTATCTCCTGGAGTTTGTTCAGATTTATGTCCATTGAGTCAGTGATGCTAGTGAATGATTTTCCTGTTGTTCAGTCATGTCTGACTCTTTGCAACTCCATGGACTGCAGCATGCCAGGCTTTCCTGTCCTTCACTATCTCCCAGAGTTTGCTCAAATTCATGTCCATTGAGTTGGTGATGCTATCTATCCATCTCATCCTCCGTTGCCCCCTTCTCCTCCTGCCCTCAGTCTTTCCCAGCATCAGGGTCTTTCTCAGTGAGTCAGCTCTTCACATCAGGTGGCCAAAGTATTAGAGCTTCAGCTTCAGCATCAGTCCTTCCAATGAATATTCAGGATTGATTTCCTTTAGGATTGACTAGTTTAATCTCCTTTCAGTTCAAGAACTGCATTTCCAGCACCACAATTTAAAACGGAAGCCTTAAACAGACAAAATTAGCCAGGTTTCAGGGTTATCTTGAAATTGAGCAAAGAATTGGAGTGAGAAAGAGCCCAATTCACTGAAGTATAGCTGATGGCAAAGGGAACGGTTACATTTGAGTTACAGTTATCATTTATCATTTAACAGTTATCACTTGAGTTACAGTTGTGTACAATATTGCAGGCATCAACCACATGTGGTTATTTAAATCTAAATATATTATATTTACAGCAAACTCAGGGAGACTTGAGCAAACTCAGGGAAACGGTGAAGGACAGGGAAGCCTTGTGTGTTGCAGTCCATGGGGTCGCAAAGAGTTGGATACAACTGAGCAACTGAACAACAAATTAGTTAGAATTAAATGCCATTAAAATATTAGTTCCTCCCCTTCACCAGCCCAATTTCAAGTACTCCCTGACCACATGTGGCTAGCAGCTTCTGTACTGAGCAGGGCTGGTAAAGGACATTTCCACTGCTATAGAAACTTCTATTGGATGGTGCTGATCTACAGCCATCTGAACAACTGAAGAAATAACAGCCATAACCTGTAGCCACACTTCCTTGCTATGAACATAGTTTAACCAACTTCCCTTTTCTGCCCTTTTCTCTTTATCCCTGTATGGTATGTAGCGTTTATGAGTAATAATTAACTTGAGCCATCACTTATAAAACACTGAGGAGACTTCCCTGGCAGTCCAGTGGTTAGGACTCCATGCTTCCAATGCAGAAGGCACAGGTTCAATTCCTGGTCAGAGAACTAAGATCCTACTTGCCACATGGCTTCTTCAAAAGATTAAAACACACACACACACACACACACACACTGAGGAGGGATTATGACGAAACCAGAGAAGGGCTGATATCAGGCAGAGATCTGGGATGTAGCGAGTAATGCGAGCAGGACCACGCACGCTTCACTGCAGAAGGAAGGATCAGAGGCCTGCCGGCTCAGGCATCTTTCAGCTCTGGGATAGGCGGGCGACTTGAGCTTAACCCATTATGCGCTCTTGGGAAGCCTGGCATGCTGCAGTCCATGGAGTTGCAAAGAGTCAGACATGACTGAACAACGTTCAGAAAATCATTCACTAGCATCCCTGACTCAATGGATGTGAATCTGAGCAAACTCCAGGAGATAGCGGAGGACAGAGGAATCTGGCGGGCTACAGCGACTGAACAGCAACAATCATTTGCTTAAAACTGATCATTGAATGTATCAGGGAAGGAAGGTGTCCCATGATAGCCTCCTCTGTCCTTATGGAGAAAGAGCATCCTTATTTGCTTTCTAAAAATAAATATGTATTTCTTTTATAAATAAAGAGTGTCAGTTACCAGTGACTTCAACACCTTTTTAAATCTATTCACCCAGTGGTGCAGGAAGCACTAATAGCCAGATGGCAATTCAACAGGATGGTTGAATTCAACCCTACCTAGTGGATAACAGAGTTAGGAGATGTGAATGTGTTTGGGACATTCATGTGCGGCAAATGATGCCCTGAAGCAGAGAAAACCTTACAGAGATCATCTGGCAGCAGTAGCTGTGGCATCTGAACTCAGGCCAGCACAGGTGACAGGAAGTGTCTGGAGGCACGTTCAGGGGACCCAGAGACCAGGGTGGCGGCTGAGACATCCAGAGAGCTTCTCCTGGGCAGTAGCTGCCCTGTGATTGGACTACCAATGGCTTCTCCCCGTGTACCTGCCCTCCTTCCCAGCAACTCGGGAAACAGTTCCTCATCCTTTCCCCAAAAATATTCCTTTTCTGCCTGATTTAACTAGAGTCAGTTTCAATTTATGTATAAAAGAACTCTCACCAAAACAGAAAATGATTAATAATAAATTAGATATTTTCTAAAGGCCAAAAGAAAAAAAAATTATAGGGATGTTTATCTTTCAGAACAATGGAAAAGGAAAAAGCAGACAAAGAATACTATACAGAATAGAAGACATAAATCCGGAGAAAAAAAAAGAAAGCAAAAAAATATCAAACCTGATGACAGAGGCAGGGGCGAAGTGTCCAAGTTACGATAATCTGTTTAAGTTATTTCAACACCCCATTAGAAAAGAAGATTTTGAACATATCTTCATTTGCTGTTTAAACTTAAAGAAACATATTAAATTGACAAGAAATGTGTTTTTTTTTACCAATAAGCGAAGCTTTATAAGATAAGCAAAATTAAAAGGAGAGAAAGTGTGGCCCCTTTTATTTCAAACAAAATTTAATAGAAGGCAAAAATGTTTCCATGGCAAAGAGGGTCATTTTATATTCATAAAAGGCAAAATCTACATAAAATTTGTAACAGCCCTGAACATTTATGCTTCATATAAAAGCATCAAATTATATAAAACAAAAATAGAATTGCTGTGAGAGACTGTAAAACATCTCTTTCCACATTTTATAGATCTATTAAGGGGGGAAGACAAATGGAGAAGGAAAGTGGGAGATGGAACAAATTTAATAGAAGGAGCACAGATGTGTCTATCCATTTCTCTTCAAATCCATTGAAATCACGTGAAAGAATAAATAATTAAAAATAAATTTACAGCAGTGCTGAAAAACAAGTCGTTATTGTTAATCAGTGGACTAGAAATTTTCAGTCATCTTGGCAAATGAGGCATCAGTGATAGCAGAGTGATAGAGAAAGGATGGAAAAAGGAACTTTAGTCCAAAACAACTAAGGGAAATACAACTATGGGCCTCCCTGGTGGCTCAGATGGTAAAGAATCTGCCCGCAATGCAGGAGACCTGGGTTCGATCCCTGGGTCAGGAAGATCCCCTGGAGAAGGGAATGGCAACCCACTCGAGTATTCTTGCTGGGATAACCCCATGGGCAGAGGAGGCTGGCGGGCTATACAGTCCATGGGCTCACAGAGAGTCAGACAACACTTAGCAACTAATACTTTCACTTTCAAGAACATAAAAGCAATTCTAAATACTGCAAGTTAAGTTGAAGTCAACACATACAAAAGAAGGAAGGGCTGTGGGACAAACAATAAGATGTTTAACTAAAGAACTAAATGCTGTATAGGCAGGGATTTCCCTGGCGGTCCCATAGTAGGGAATCCAAGCTTCCAATGCAGGGGGTACAGGTTCTGTCTCTGGTTGGGGAACTATTAATAAACTTCCAAGTGCCTCGTGGCATGGCCAAAAAATTTTTAAAATAAAGTAGATAAGCAAAAAGGATTTGTTGCATAAGCACAGGGGAAACAATTAAAATAAAATAAATAAAATGCTGTATAGGCAGCCTCCTTCCTATCCCCTTCTCAGTGAGCAGCAGATGAACATTGTTTCTGCCCGAAGATAAACCCCAAGAACTTTTTCCAAACTTCTGTGAAAGATCCGCTGGAGGCCACTTCATAGCACTGTGGTCAGCAATCATAGCTGTAAATGAGAAACAGCCCAGGTTGCTTTAAAAAAATCCCAAAGCCCAGGTTGCTTCCAGAACAAAATAAATCAGGATCTCTGGGAGCAGGACAAAGGCTTTAGAAGTTACTTTTTTCTAAAGCAACCCAACAGATTCCAATATGCAAACAAGGTTGAGAACTGCAGGCTGAGTAGGAGTGCTGGGGCTGGAAATAAAAAAGCAAAGACTAAAGTAATGCTGCGCTTCCACATAAACAGAGGAAGAAAAAAAATCAAAAGGAAGTAGCTGTCTCTGGGTTTGGTCCCTGAGTAAGAGCAATGAGGACCACTCTAAAGAGGGAGGCTTGGCCCTCAGGACTCCAGGTTGGCTCCATCAGACAGCACTGCCTCACCCCCATCATAACCTGCAATCCCCACCTGAATACCCAGTAAAGGAGACCACTGCGGCTTCATTCTGAAATTTACATGCTAAAGGCTGTGGCCCTGAGTAAAATAATGAAAAGGAAAAGCTTAATTAGGCCAAAAAAAGGAATCATTTTGAACTGCTGGCCATGTCTATAATATATTGTTTTCTTTCCCTGACTCTATCATTCCATTATTTTTCATTTAGCAACCGAAGGCAGAAGTATGTCAGCAACTATGTTTGCTGTAGGAATAACTGGACAGGATTTTGCCATGTGCTTAGAACAGCGCATCCTAACATCATTGGCATTAATGAGACCTACAGAGTTTAACAATGAGATGCTGAACTACACGACCTCTCAGTATGAATAATGTATTTACCCTCCAAGAAAGTACATTTTTCCTGTGTACTTTCTAGTTGCAAGTGCATCAACTTGAGCAATGCAGCACAAATCCCCTCCCCTCATTTGTAAAGCGATCCCGAAGTTCTACATTGAATCCTCTTAGTTCAACTCCTCTCAGGAGCTTCCCTATAGTTCAGGCAGTAAAGAATCTGCCTACAATGCAAGAGACCTTGGTTTGATCCCTGGGTCAGGGAGATTCCCTGGAGAAACCCACTCCAGTACCCTTGCCTGGAGAATCCCATCAACAGAGGAGCCTGGCGGGCTCCAATCCACGGGGTTGCAAAGAGTCAGACACAACTGAGTGACTAACGCTACTACTTTGAGACGATTAAAAATATAATTATATTGTCTTAGTTTTTCTTTCTTTCTTTTTTTTGTTTTTTTTTTTGCTTTTTGGCTTCACTTTTCAGGGAAAGAAAAGGAGTGATGAGATAATAAAATGAACAATTTCAAAAGCACACATGTAAAAAGAAGACAGCATTGTACAATTTACTGGCCATGCACCCCAACACCCCCTAAACCATCTGAGTACAGGTTTCGGTATTCAGAACCACCAATAGGCAAAGAAAAGAGAGTCTGAAATAAAAATAGGAGCCACCAGACAAGAATCAATGAATGTTAGAGGAAAATCAACACCCATGAGAGAGGAGACAAACTCAATAAGTTGCCTAAAACACAAAGGAAAATAAAGTTATAGGATAAGGACAGTTAATATCCTAGGAGAAATAAGAAAAAGCTTCTATAAAAATATAACAAATGGAGATTCTCAAAATTAAAAATATCATATTTTGGAGACTCCCCTGGTGGTCTAGTGGTTAAGACTCTGTTCTTCCACTGCAGGGGGCACAGGTTCAGTCCCTGGTCAGGGAACTAAGATCCCACATGTCCAATGGCGTGGCCAAAAAAACAATGTTTAAAAAAAATCATATTTCAAAACTTGATAGTTAGGCAAAATAGAGATATTGAAATCATGTTGAACTAAAGAATTCTCCCATAAAGCAGTAAAAAATAAACACAACCAAAAAGAGGTGGAAAATATGATAAGCTTTAAGTTGCGTGGAAAACAGATCTACAAGATCTCTAATAGCAAGGAGGAAATAAATACCATTGACCCTGAAGAACAGAGGTTTGAACTGCGTTGGTCACTTATGCAATGACCCACTTATTTATTTTTCCCAATAAATTAGTACCAAAGTGCATCATTCATGGTTGGTTGAATCTGCAGATTTTGACCTCAGATATACAAGCCAACTGTAAAGTCATATTTGGATTTTCAATTGCATGTAGAGTCGCTGAACAACTCCAACCCCAGCATTGTTTAATGGTCACCATACAAAAATTCTTAGGCACACACATGGGGGTATATATTATATTTACACACATGCAGAATGCCATACATATATGTGTGTGTGTTATATTGTTGTGGGTGTATGCATATAGAAGAACTTCCAGAACTAAAAAAAGACCCAAATCTTCAGAATGAAATGCTTACTCAGTACCAGACAGAAAGAAATAAAAAGACTTCCATCTATGAAAGATGTACAGGTCAAAAATGTCCCTCAGTTGGTATTTGTCTAATGTTTTTCTTATATTAGACTAGGCTCATGGGACTGGGGAGGAAGTAACGTGCTGTTTCATCACATCATATCAAGGGTGTGTGCATCATGCTCAGTTGCTTAGTCGTGTCCAACTCTTTTGCAACCCCATGGACTATAGCCTTCCAGGTTCTTCTATGCATGGGATTTCGCAGGCAAGAATACTGGAATGGGTTGCCATTTCCTTCTCCAGAGGATGTTCCTGACCCAGGGATTGAACCCACATCTCCTGCATTGGCAGACAGGTTCTTTACCACTGAGACATCCCAGAAACACCATATCAAGGGTGTGTGTGTGTGTGTGTGTGTGTGTGTGTGTGTGTTATTTACTCAGTCATGTCCGACTCTTTGCAACCCCATGGACTGTAGCCTGCCAGGCTTCTCTGTCCATGGGATTCTTCAGGCAAGATTACTAGAGTGGATTGCTATTCCCTTCTCCAGAGGATTTTCCTGACCTAGGGATCGAACCCTGGTCTTCTGCACTGCAGGTAGATTCTTTACCATTTGAGCTACAGGGAAGTCCACGTATCAAGGGTACATAATCAGTATCACTTGTAACTGTTAATATTAATCTTGATCACCTGGCTGAAGTGATGTTTGTCAAGTTTCTCCACTGTAAATTTACGTTATTTTATTTTTCCCCTTTCTACTGTACTCTTTGTAAGGATGTGTCACCCAAATTTAAGAAGCAGAAATCTATGCTCTGTTACCTCAAGAGTGGAATATCTGAATAAACTATTTGACATTCTTCTGCTTCCTTGGTGGCTCAGATGGTAAAGAATCTGCCAGCAATGCAGGAGACCTGGGTTCAATCCCTGGGTTGGGAAGATCCCCTGGAGGAGGGCATGGCAACCCACCCCAGTATTCTTGCCTGAAGAATCCCCATGGACAGAAGAGCCTGATGGGCTACAGTCCATGGGGTCGTGAAGAGTTGAACACAACTGAGCGACTAAGCACCTTCTTCTGAATGAGAAAAAAAAAAAGTGTATTTCAGAACTCCACAGATAAAGAGAAGAACCTAAAAGCTTCCAGTGAGAAAAATTATGCTACCTACAGATGAGGTGAGACTGGAGGCAAGGTTGCAATGTTAGATGGAAGGTCATGGAAGGACAACAGAGAAGGAAAGATCTGGACAGACATTGAAGGAAGTGTGAAAGAATTCACCTAGCAGACATACAAGGATTCCAAAGAAAACACTTTCAAAAATGAACACTAAAGCAAAACTAAGAGCCGAGAAATGTGATGAGTTTGAGGGTTTCAGGGCTGATAAGGCAAAGACAGGACCACAAGCTGGCAGTCATGCACAGCACGAGCTTTATTGGGTGGTGCTTGGACAGGCTTGCAGAAGAGGGAGAGTGTCTCTGAGCAGGAAACCTTCCAAAAACAGTGTGTGTGTGTGTGTGTGTGTGTGTGTGTGTATGTGTTGAGGGGGGCGGGGTCACTTCTCAGAAGGGGAAGGGAGCATGGAAATCCCAAGGGAGAGGGGACTCCATGTGGGCAGATATATGGTGATGTGATGTCTCAGCAAAGAGTGGGGATTGTGGGTCAGAGAGCTGCAAAGGGCAGCAGTAATTTGGGGTCTTTTAGAGCTGTAGTGGTTTGCTTTATCTATGGCTAGCAGATGTTGGGTGCAGTTTTCAGAGTATGCAAAGCAGACAAGTTGTAAATGGTTGAAAATATGCTAATGTGAGCCACATTGAAAAGAATTTGAATTTGGTGCTGGCAGGCTTTGAGTTAACAGTCCAAACCTTCTGCAAGAAAGTAAACAATATGGGGGCCAAAATACAAGAAACATACAAGAAAAAAGCATTCCTTTAAAAGTCTCACATGATGAAAATGAAGCATATTGTGTGTGTGTGTGCATGCTAAGTCGTTTCATTTGTGTCCAATTCTGTGAGATACATGGACTGTAGTCTGCCAGGCTCCTCTGTCCATGGGATTCTCCAGACAGGAATGCTGGAGTGGGTGGCCATTTCCCTCTCCACTGGATCTTCCTGATCCAGGAATCAAACCCACGTCTTTTACGTCTAACCTGCATTGGCAGGCAAGTTCTTTCCTCTAGCGCCACCTGGGAAGCCCAAAGCATATCACACTATCCAATAATCCCGAACCAAAAAAGATGAGTATTCTACTTTTATGACAAAAATAAATGCATTGTCATAGAATAGAAAAACTATACCTCAAAACTAGCTTTTTCCTTCTTTTATATTCCTACATAATATGTATCAACATATTATTTGTCTGTATCACTCTGCATTTCTTTATATGTCTATCCCCTACTGGACTGTAAGCCATGGAAAAATAACAATCATTTCTGGCTCATCTTAAAACTCCAAGTATCTAGAACAAATTTCTAGCACATAATACATATCTTACTAACATTTTCAAATAATGAATAAACGAACATGAAGAATAGAATTACAATATTTCAAGGTCCACAAAAGAACCAAGAATAGTTTTATCACAATCCACATTTCTTTTGAGGCTGTATACCCATTTTTCTTAGCTTTATAATTCTGAAATACCACAACATCAATCTTTTCCCATTTGTCAAATCTCTTAATCAGCAAACTACCAGCTCAAAAGCACTTTTAAAATATAATTTAAAGATTATTGAGAGATATTCATTAATTCTATCACAGTTATTCTTGTGGATGGCTGAATCTCTAAATTAGAAAAATGGAATAATCTAGTTTATCATTTGGAATGCCCTGGGCCATAGTTTTAAAAGTACCTCATTGAAAGTGGCTTCACATTAGGAATTTATGATTCCCATATAAGCAGAAGTCTAAAAGTAGGTTGTTTGGCTAATTTGCCCCTCGGTGAAATCCAAGTTCCAATTTAAATTCTGTAGAAGTTTTTGACTTTTCTTTCAGGGTGTAAGATGGCAGCCTCAGTTCCAAGCATCATGTCCTATACAACAGTATCCAATGGTAGCAAGAGTGGAATTTCTCCAGGGCTCTCTCTCTTTATTAGGGAGAAATCTCCCTCCCAGAAGCTTCAAGCAGATGCTTCCTACTGTCTCGTTGGCTAGAACTCTGCACCATTCCCACTTCAAACCAATCACTAGCAAAAGAAAATGGACTTTTTTGGTTAAAAAAAAAAAAAAGTTAAGCAGAATTCCTGGTTTCAGGTCCACTGAGATGGAATTAAGCACATTCTATCCCATCGCTCTCACAAATTACAATAAAAAGCCTTGCACAGGATGCATAATGCAAGTATCCTGGGGCTCTGACAAGCATTGATTGAATAATACCAGGCATTTGAAAGGGAAATCAAATCCTGAAGAACAACCCAAATAGCAGTGAATTTCCTGACTTTTTCCATTCCATATCTCCCAGTTCAGACTTTTGGGCAGTCCAAATCCAGGGATTGCATAGCAAGTGTAGACAGAAAAAGTTCCAAGAAAGACCCTCTCTTTCTAACCAGACTACTAGGGAAAGGGGCCCCTTGTGGGATGCAGAATGTAGTAGAAGGCGGAAAGCACCATTCTCCTACTTTTATTTTCCCTGCCCTGCCCTAAGGCAAGCCCCAAGTGGGAAGCTGCATTCTCTGGATAGCCTGAGCATAACAACAAGGTTATTTGAAAGAAAATACTTCCTTCTTTATCCCTAAAACAACTGGGATAAGGAGACCCTGTGGTCTTATGTTTTCTTATGACTTCTTTATGGTTTCACATTTTACATTTACATGTATGATCCAGTTGGATTAATTTTAATGTCAAGTCAAGGTTAAGTTTCTTTGTGGGGAGGTGGGGCGGTGTATGAATGACAAAGAGTTCCGATACCATTTGTTGAAAAGACCATCCTTCCTCCACTGAATTACTTTCATATTTTTGCCAAAAACAAGTCATATTTGTGTAGGTCTATTTCTAGGGTCTCTATTCTATTCCACTGATCTATTTGTCTATTCCTTCACCAAATATCACATAGCCTAGATTATTGTCACTCTATAGGAAGTCTTCAAATCTGGTTATGAGATTTCTCTAACTTCATTCTTATTTTTCAAAATTGTTTTAGCTATTCTAGTTCCATTACCTTTGCCTATGAACTTTAGAATCAGCTCATCTGTATCTACAAAACATTTTGCTGAGATTTTGATTGGTGTGGCATTAAATCTATAGATCAGATGAAGCAGCTGACATCCTTACTAGACAAAGTCTTCCAATGCATGAACATAGTATGTTTCTTATTCAAACATTATTTATTTAGCTCTTTGATTTCTTTCATCATGTTTTGTCAGCTTCAGCATACAGATTTTGTACATTTTCTTAGATTTATACCTATGTATTTCATTTTTTGAACTATGGTAAATTATGTTAAAATATCAAAATTCTTATTCTGAATATTCAGATTATATACTTAATTTGACAAATATGCACTGAGCATCTACTCTGCCAAGGACTGCTATGCATTCTAAAGAATGCAAAAGAAACAGATTTATCGCCTTATTCCCTTGGTTCTCATTTCTGCTGTTTTCATTTGGTCTATTTCACTGCTTCTTAGCAGATGGAAAAGAAGTGGGGGAAATGGAAGAAGAATTCAATTTAAAGCAATATACAGTTTTTAAGATAATTGTGAAAGGAGGTTACAACTTTTGTTTATAACAGATGTCTCAATTGTTGCTATTTCATTGACTTCATTTCCCTTCACCAACTGATAACTGAAAATAGGCTGCAATACTTCCATGAGAAATTACTTGTACTAATGATCTGAATAGATCTCATCTTCACTTTAGTGCAGGAATTATCTTAGATTCAGGACTGAAGAAGAGAGTCGTCTCTTGAGATATCTTTAAGGAAAGTAGGGTTTTAAATGCAGCTGGTTATTATTTGTTCATTCACTTTATTTCCCTTGATGGAGGAATTATCAAACTACCTTCAAAAATGAGTTTCACAGCTATTTCCCAAATTCCCTGGCTATGGAAAAAATAACCTGATGTTGAAAAGGATTGCTTTATTTGACTTGCAACTGAGTCACATGTATTAAGAATCTCTTGGTTGTTTTAATGCCTGTCAAAGACCCATTTAACAACTTTTTAGAGTGCTTTCAAGTACAAGAGTTTGAAAGCAATGAGACCAGATGTCAAATTAATATGGCAGGTGGCTCACAGTTCTTGACTTTCCTTTCCTGCTCACAAGTTGTCTAAGTTTAAAAAAAAAAAAAAAGCACTAAGTCACAAAGCTTTGGAAACTAAGACAATCAGACGGTAATTTTCCATACTCTCAGAAAGAGACCAGCAAAGAAACAGTTATCTAGACAAGCAATTTTTTTTACATAATGTAAATAGTTAAAGAGACCACATATCTTGGGTAAATGTCTTAATTACTTTTACTAGAGACAGGCCAAATTACCATGAAGACTCATCACTAGGGCCAAGGAAGTCTCAGTTTAGACTCTAAAACTGAGAATTGAAAGGGAATTTTCACTGACTCTCTGACCTATGGAAATAACTGAGAAGCACAATTTATGGCTTACCTATTCTACACCACTAGAGCCCAAGCAGGCCAGCTACAGGGCCTGTGAGTAACCTCTTCATGGGCTTAGCACGGACCAGTCTCATGGAACTAGTTAGGCTTGCCTGTCAGAGTCCAGAGTTTCACTGGAAAGGCTTTCTTTAACCTGAAAAATGTCTGACACCGGTGGGTGGCTAATAGTCTAGGTCCTCTCTTCCTCTACCATCTGTTCCTCAAAAGGAACTCAAAGAATGGCATGTTACTCAAAGGAAACATGAGCCAGACCCTTATGCAGGTAAGAAGCATCAGAACAGCACCCTTATGCAGGGCCTGGAACTTTAAGAAAGGCAAGGTTTGGGGAAGCATGCAGAAGATAATATATCACCTCTCATTGGGCCCTTGGGGACATGCACTTAAGACATAAAGAGGGAGTTCTATGGTTGCCCGGTTAAAAATCTGCCTTCCAACACAGGGAACATGGGTTAGATCCTTGGTTGGGGAACCAAGATCCCACATGCCACAGAGCAATTAAGCCCATGCATCACAACTAGTGAAAGATCCCACGTCACGCATCTAAGACCTGGTGTAGTGAAATAAATACATATTTTTTTTAAAAACATATAAAAAGCAAGAACAGTGATAATAAGACCTTGCAAGTTTGCTGGTCTGGAAATAAACAGAAATAAGAAGAAAGTCCAGAGCTGGGAAATGCAAGGTCATGACGATCATGGAGCACTCACAAAGGAGTTAAATCTGTGTCCTTAGAAAGAGCCCACCATTTATTGAAGATTGTGGACACAAGAACACAGGTGTTGTTGGAGTTAGAAGAAATAAACTGGGAAGTGGTATGTATCTGAGGAGGTGAATAAAAGGAAAGGCTCCTCGGAAATGTCCTTGTTTATCATTTCCTTCCCCAATGGCTCAGCCAGTTAAGAATCTGCCTGCAATGCAGGAGATGCAGGAGACTCGGGTTTGAGCCCTGGGTCAGCAAGCTCCCCTGGAGGAGGACATGGCAACCTACTCCAGTATTCTTGCCTGGAGAGTCCCATGGACAGGGGAGCCTGACGGGCTACAGTCCATGGGGTTGCAAAGAGTCAGACACAACTGAAGTGACTTAGCATGCATCATGAACTCTGAGAGAGAAGGCAATTTGCATGATGAATGAATGAATGTTTTTCCAAAATACAGAAATTTGAGTGTCACAATTGACTTATTGATGGGAGAGTTCTGCGTGTGGAGTTAAAGGTGACTGAACCAGAACAACTGTCATGGATCAACTGGTATGCTAGCAAAGCCGAAACCATAGACTATCTGTTGTTTCTTTCTCTTTCAGGTGGTTGTTTTGTACCCCTTTCGACAATAAGAAGTCTTGGCAGTGGTCTCTGACTAGTGACAGTAGAAAGGTTCCAGATCAGCAGTTCTCAACTCTGTTGTTTCTGTGACACATTTTTTGAATGCTATCATTTCTGGCACTCCAAAAACACCAACAGTAAACAAGCCAGAAATAATTACAGCACAAACACTCCTAGAGAAGAACGTCTCACACTCTTTCAAAGAGTCTGCCTATTGTGCTCTTCACATGGTCACACTTCAATACTGTGCCACTGTTGAAAATAATTCTCTTCACAACAATGACCACACTGTCAGAAGGCAAAGTCCTTGCATGCTCCACTGAATCTCTTTGGGTACCAGCTTGACAAGGTGTTAACATTCGAGCCTCTAATTTCCAGCACAGAGCCCTACTGCAAAGCCCATTACGTGACCTGCTTTGCTCGGTGATTCAGCCATTGGACAGCACCCTTTCAAGACATATGCACAGTTGTTGCAAAGGTCCAAGGGAAGGGAGACACGTATACACAAAGCTGATTCACTTCATTGTACAGCAGAAGTTAACACTGTAAAGCAACTATATTCAAAAAAAAAAAAAAGTCAATCAAAGCCTCACAGAGCAACAATGTGATACCTCACATGGTTTGTGAATATCTGTTCTAAATTCATGCATCTTGCTTAAATAGAAACAACTATAGGGCCCAGGAGAAAAGAAACAGGCTTGAGGTGGTTGGCAGAGATCAAGAGCCCTAGGTATTAGGGAGCAAAATTCCTCCTCTGATACACTTTCTAAAGGATTCATCTTTCTGTGGTGTTGGCCTGGACTCAGAACCAAGGAGGACTGTGCTGGACATGGCCACAGGGAAAAAGGACAAATAGGGCCCAAGCTCCATGTGGTCTAGCCTGAAGCCAAGATTCTTCACGGGTATTGGAATCTAAAGCTTTAGAGCAGTACTACGGACAGTTCCCTTGAGAATCTACAAGAACATGGGGGCTGATTGAAGATGTTAGGATCTAGGATCCAAGCCAATCTTCTGCATTACTACCTTGTGGAAACAATTAGTATAATGTAGAAAAATTGCCAGCCTAAATCTTTTGTGACAAAATGCATGGTTTACATGTATAATAACTTCCTATGTTCATATATCCATTTTTTAAAATAACAATAGTCACAGCATAGAACACTTCTCAAAACTGAGGCTCTGTCATGAAGAAAGGGACAGTGAAAGAGAGTATGTGCTAAACTCTTCATCTAACACAGATAGAACCAAGAAGACAGTATTTCTTTCTTGATAATTAAAAAAAGAACAGTTGTCTAAATGCATTTGAAAAATTTGAAGTTAAAAACTGAGAGGATTAAAAGTAGATAGATAGATTTTCTAAATATTACAAGTTGTAAATGCAGATAATTCATGAGGCAAATAGTCACAATATTAAAAAGTGAGGAAGTGAAAAATAACTTTTAAGCAAGGGGAAAGACTCACTATTTAATGCAAGTGAAGAAATAAACTAAAAACACTCTGTAGTGTGAATCAAATTTTGTTTTTAAAATGCTTTTTTATGGATGTGTATCTGTGTATATTTATACTCACTATGTGCTAAGTCACTTCAGTCGTGTCTAACTCTTAATGACCCTATGGACTGTAGCCTGCCAGGCTCCTCTGTCCATGGCATTTCCCAGGCAAGAATACTGGAGTGGGTTGTCATTTCCTCCTCCAAGGGATCTTCCCATGGATTGAACCCAGATCTCTTATGTCTCCTGCATTGGCAGGCAGGTTCTTTACCACTAGCGCCACCTGGGAAGCCCATTTATACTCACATATGCATTCAAAAGAAAATAGACCCAACTGTTGGTCTATAGTTGGTGGGTAGGTTTTATTTTCTTTAATTTTTTCCTGTTGGCTACTATAGGTATATATTTATATTATATTTATAATTCAGAAAATTATTGTGGGGTTTTCAAAATTACAGTATACAGTTAGAAGTTAATAGTCAAAGGATATTGTGTGTGTGTGTGTGTGTGTGTACTCAGTCATGTCCAACTCTTTGTGACCTCACAGACTGTAGCCTACCAGGTTCCTCTGTCCATGGGATTTGCCAAGCAAGAATACTGGAATAGATTGCCATTTCCTTCTCCTCACAGGATATTAGGAGAGTGTGTATTCAGCCATGTGGTAGACTAAAATGAAGACTGTCTTGATGTTACAGACTGAATGTTTGTTTCACCCCAGAATTCATAGATTGACATCCTAACCCCCATTGTGATAACATTTGCAGGTGGGACCTTTGGGAGGTAATTGGGTTTAGACGAGATCAGGAGGATAGCTGCCCCACCCCGCCATGTTGGGATTAGAGTCCTTATTAAAGAGGAAAAGATCAGGAGACCAGAGGGCTCTCTCTGTCTCTGTCTCTCCCTTTCTCTCTCTCCATCTCTTCTGTCTCTCTCACTTCTTCTCTCTCCTCCTACTCTATTTCTTTTTTCTACTTCTTCTCTCTCTCTCTCCCCCTTCTCTCTCTCTCCCCCTCTTCTCTCTCTCTCCTCTCTCCCCCCGCTTCTCTCTCTACTTCTTCTATCTCTCTCCTCTCTCTCTCCCCATCTTCTCTTTCTCTTCTCTCTCCCCCTTCTCTCTCTACTTCTTCTATCTCTCTCCCTCCTCTCTCTCTCTCCCCTTCTCTCTCCCTCTTCTCTCTCTCTCTCCCCCTCTTCTCTCTCTCCCCATCTTCTCTCTCTCCCACTTCTCTCTCACCCCCTCCTCTCTCACCCCCTCTTCTCTCCCTCTCTTCTCTTTCTCTTCTCTCTCTCTCCCGTCCTCTGTGTGTGTGTGTCCTATGTGGGATCTCACCAGAACTCAGTTGCCACCCTGATCTCAGCCTTCCAGCTTCCAGAGCTGTTTGAAATAAATGCCTGTCATTTAACCCACCCAGTCTATGGTATGTAGTTAGAGCAGCCTGAGCTGCCTAAGACGCTCAGACCATCTGATAATAGAGTTAAAATGGCTACAAAACTAGCTGAGTGACCTTTAGTGGTTTAAAAAAAAAATTGCAAAAGGAGACTCCATGTTCTGTAAGATCAGCACTATCTAAACAGCTGGGCTTTAAATTATCCAGAAGCAGCCATGGTGAGGGGTGTGGAGGGCCACCCGGGAAGGAGACGCAGTCTGCCTCAGAGGCCTAACACCTCCACAGGCACGCAGGCCACGCGCCTCTCACCCAAGGGGCTGCCGCTCCTCTCTGCCTGGGTCCTCTGCCGACCGTGAGTTGAGCCACTGAAAGGCAGCAACCGAGGCGCGCTGGCCCTTGTCCAGAATGTCATTTAATGGGGTTGGTGTAGTTCCTCTCAGGTGAAGATATAGCATCATTTGGATGAAAATATAACAGTGCATTTTTAACACTAGATCTGAGCAGAATGGCACCCCACTCCAGTACTCTTGCCTGGAAAATCCATGGACGGAGGAGCCTGGTAGGCTGCAGTCCATGGGGTCACTAAGAGTCAGACACGACTGAGCAACTTCTCTTTCACTTTTTACTTTCATACATTGGAGAAGGAAATGGCAACCCACTCCAGTGTTCTTGCCTGGAGAATCCCAGGGACGGGAAGCCTGATGGGCTGCCGTCTATGGGGTCGCACAGAGTTGGACACGACTGAAGTGACACAGCAGCAGCAGCTGAGCAGAATATACTACAAAATGACAAGTCACCACTGGAATAAAGTGTCCTTTGGTACAAATGCAAAGTACTGAAACAGTTTTCAAGTAATTCAGGCCTTGGACCTGAAAAGGGCTGAGGAGGTTCCCCCCACAGATCCCCTTGCTTGGAGGGTGCCTCATCCCACCAGCAACAACTTGTGTGTTCTGGTTTGCTTTGTGTGGTTCTGTTTTGTTGGTCTTCTAAGATAAAAAAAATTGGGGGAAGTTCAATAATTTACCGAGCAAAAGAGCTACAGGGAGAGAGGCGTGGGACAGGCGGAACCAGGTCTGCACTGTGAGCAGAGGAGTGTATTGGGGGCAGGGAAGCGCCGGGGAACAGAGAAAAGGCGGCCCCTGCCCTGGGAGCTGGAGAAGGACTGGCCGCTCCCAATCTCCCTGAACTGGGTGTCTGCGCAGCCTTGTTTCCCACAGAACTAAGTTCCCTCCCACCCCCTAGCTCTGCAGGTGTGTTGCTTGAAAGCCACTTAGAACTCTCTGGAAGTTCCTTCATCAGCAGAGTTGAATGGCCCCCTGGCTCCAGGAGGCACTGGACTAAGTCAGACATGTCCAGTCCCACCCAGGCACAGGCCCAGCTCCAGCTGACTCTGACCCAGAGGATCTGATGGCCATGCAGGCAGGCGGATGGGGCCTGGAGAGTGAGGCCCCAGTCTCCTGCAGGTCTCCAAGAAGATCTGAGAGGGGCCACCACTCGGCCAGGCAGACCGTCATTTGGGCCATGGGCCTGTCTTGATTTCTAACCTTGAATCAGTTAGACACAGTCTTGGCCCTGGTCCCACAAGTCATTGGGTCTGATTCTGTCTTATAGGAATAAGTCTGCCATCTATAACGGCATTCCAAAGGCTCTGCATGCGTACATGCTCAGCCACTCAGTCATGTCTGACTCTTTGTGACCTCATGGCCTGTAGCCCACCAGGCTCCTCTGTCCATGGGATTCTCCAGGCAAGAATACTGGAATGGGTTGTCATGCCCTCCTCCAAGGGATCTTCCCAACCCAGGGATTGAGCCTGAGTCTCCAGCTTGGCAGGCAGATTCTTTACTACTGAGCCACCAGGGAAGCCCTAAGAGCTTGAGCTTTCTAAAGCCTACAAGCTCCACCTTAAGCCACAGCCCTGGAAATGGCCTGTTCCTTCCAACCACAAGACCCAGGTGCTGGGGGGCAGTCTCTCACTGCCCCAGACTTCCAGGATCCCCGCCCACTTGGGAAGAGCAGTCTGAGCAGCACTTTTTTCACCAGCCTGTGATAAAGTATTTCCTCTCCATTGTTCCCTCAACATATTATGTCTTGAGTACATAGTTCCCTTTGACAAAGGAGCCTTTAAAAGCCCCATAAAAGACAACTTGAAAGAGACACATGGTTATTTCCTTGATGGGGAAATTTATAAGGACTCGGGCTGTGACAACAAAAACATTTGTTCCTTGTTCTAATAGCTTGAGAAGCGACTTTCCACCTCATCGTGCGTTATCTGGGTTTCTAAATCATGATCGGTAGGAAGGATGCTGTCCTGGGAGGCAGGGAGCCTGGGTCCGAGAACCGGCTCTGTGACCTCGGACTGACTGGGTGGTCTTTACTGCTCGTTGCTCAAACTGTCTTGGCCTCAATTTCCTCTGCTATAAAATGGAAATAATAATATACTCTCTGTCTACATCACCACACCCAGACACGCTTTGTCACAACTATCAGCCCTCCCATCTATTTGTCCAAAAGCCCTTTCATTCTAAAAATCATTTAGTGTCCCCTAAGAAACCTACATGACTTCCCACCTTTTCCTCTTAAGATTTAAGCCTGAATTCTAAAGTTGCTCCTTGTATTACTTTTCCTCAGTTCTGTTTATTTTACTTTTGTAAATCTATGTTTTATGAGGGGGGTCTCAGTCAGGAAGTCAGAAGGATAGAGAGAAAACTCCTTTTCCTACCAACCCGGGCACGTTCCTTTACTCAGGGCCTTGTACCTGCTGTTCCTCGGCCTGAAACGCTTTCCCTAAAAGGCTCCCTCGGGGCTTTTTCCTTTCAGGGCTCCCTCACCATCTTATCTGTGAGGCCTCCCTTGCCCATACTGAGTCAGACAGAGAAAGACAAATATTGCATGACATCACTTAGATGTGGACTCTATGTGTGCCGTCTATGGGATCACACAGAGTCGGACACAACTGAAGTGACTTAGCAGCAGCAGCAGATGTGGACTTTAAAAAAAAGATAGTAGAAATGAACTTTACTTTCAAAACAGAAGTAGTCACAAGATGTACAAAACAAATGTATGGTTAACAAGGCGGAAGGTAGGGGGAAGGAATAAATTAAGAGATTGGGATTGACATATACACACAACTATATATCGAATAGATAACTAATAAGAACCTGCTGTGTATAGCACAGTGAACTCAGTTCAGTTCAGTTCAGTTCAGTCACTCAGTCATGTCAAGACTCTTTGCGACCCCATGAATCGCAGCACACCAGGCCTCCCTGTCCATCACCAACTCCCGGAGTTCACTCAGACTCATGTCCATCGAGTCAGTGATGCCATCCAGCCATCTCATCCTCTGTTGTCCCCTTCTCCTCCTGCCTCCAATCCCTCGCAGCATCAGAGTCTTTTCCAATGAGTCAACTCTTCGCATGAGGTGGCCAAAGTACTGCAGTTTCAGCTTTCTTTCCTTCCAAAGAAATCCCAGGGCTGATCTCTTTTTCAGAATGGACTGGTTGGATCTCCTTGCAGTCCAAGGGACTCTCAAGAGTCTTCTCCAACACCACAGTTGAGACTGTGAACACAGAAAAGCGTCAATTCTTCAGCACTCAGCCTTCTTCACAGTCCAACTCTCACATCCATACATGACCACAGGAAAAACCATAGCCTTGACTAGACAGACCTTTGTTGGCAAAGTAATGTCTCTGCTTTTGAATATGCTATCTAGGTTGGTCATAACTTTCCTTCCAAGGAGTAAGGCTTTTAATTTCTTTTAATTTCATGGCTGCAGTCACCATCTGCAGTATTTTGGAGCCCCCAAAAATAAAGTCTGACACTGTTTCCACTGTTTCCCCATCTATTTCCCATGAAGTGACAGGACCAGACAGTGAACTCAATACTCTCTTAAGGACCTATATGAAGGAATCTGAAAAAGAGTGGCTCTGTGTAAGAACCTGCCTGCCAATGCACAAGACATAAGAGACTCAGGTTCTATCCCTGGATCAGGAAGATCCCCTGGAGAAGGGAATGGCAACCGACTCCAGTGTTCTTGCCTGGAGAATCCCAGGGATGGGGGAGCCTGGTGGGCTGCCGTCTCTGGAGTCACACAGAGTCGGACACACTGAAGTGACTTAGCAGCAGCAGCAGAGCAACATAGCGCACACTTACGTGTATATATAACCATCTCACTTTGCTGTACAGCAAAAACTAATGCAACACTGCAAATCAACTATACTCCAATAAGAATTAATTAAAAATAAAATAAAACTGGAGACTTCTCCAGCCCCACACTTCCTAGGCCCTTCTTCTGCCATCTTTAGCACTCAAAAGCATCAGGTGTGCTATAATCCTAACTTGTTTTTCCTACTAACAATCTCCCTCTCATTAGAATAGAATGGGGGCATAGAATTTTGTGGGTTTTTAATACATGGCTCTATTCTCTGCAACTTAGAACAGCACCTGGAATATAATAGGTGCTCAATAAATACATTCTGAATGAACAGATCTTTTTTCGACCTATAGAAGTTGTTTCTCTTTTCCTCTTTCTCTATGCTTTTCTGTTTATTCTGTTCAATAATTTCTGCCCAATCGGACTGATTATCTAGGTTTCAACTGCTTTCATCTAGATTATGATAAAACATTTGCATATTGTTTGGTTTAATAAATACGTCTTGACTCCCTGCTATTTAGACCCTGTTCTGGAGGCAAGGTTATAGCAGCCAGTGTCATTGCTCAGCTCATACCCCTTGACCCCGAGGAGATCAATAGCCATAATTAATCCCTTACCCACCAACAGCTTCCCACCTCTATTCAGCTCATGGTCTCTCTTCTCAGCCAAAGTGCTTCTCTGACACAGAACTTGCACTGCTCTGTTCAGTTACAACCAGAAGTGCAGGCTTGATACTTCTGGAGGCATAAGTTAGCGGATCAGTGTCCTAGCCTCTGATTCACAGGATGCACAGTTTCTTGAGGTCCCCATGGGAACTGAGCCCCAACTTCCCCCAGCAGTGATCCACTTATTAACACACCCTCTTGTTGGATTTTTCTCTCTTTTTTGTCTCACACTGTCATTTCCTCATCTGTGTTTCCTGGGTTCATCCCCCAACTCAACTACCCGCACCCAGGTCCTGGTCTCGGCTTCCCAGGAGTTGAGGAAGGAGCAAAGGAAAACCTGGCTTGTTGCTGTGTTCAGTTGGACTGGAAGACCCATGGGTTCTAAGAAGTACCCAGGCTGCTGGCAGCGAGCAGAGACCTCATGTCTCCTGCACTGGAAGGTGGCTTGTAACCTGAACAGTAGCGGAACATCAGTGCTGGGAGGTTTCCTGGGAGACCCTGCAGCAAACCTACAAAGTGCTTACTACAATTATACTCTCAGCTGAACAGGAAAGTCTGAGCCGGAAAGAAGAATCCTACGTGCATACTTGTAGCCATGCTCTTCGAGGGCTGTGGCCCCAGAGATGACCGACATCCCCCCCACCATGGTCTTCCACCCTCTCCTTCACATCCTCTTCTCTCTTCACTCCTTCCTCCTGTCCCTTTTCCTCTTTCTCTTCCTCTAGAAAAGTGGGGTCTGGAGGGATGGAGAGACTGAGAATAGCCCTACGTAATAGGCTGCAGAGGATGTGATTCCTAAATGGGTCAGTAACTTGTTGGTGATTCATGCTGAGGTGGACAACACAGCAGCTTAGCAGAGAGAAGAGCAACCGGATCATTCCAAGCACAGCCCTGTGGAAAGTGCCAGAAATGACAAGAGTCACTGGGAAGCACCAAGCCCAGCACCAGTACCAACAGTGTCCCCATCTACAAAATGCAGCTAAGACTGCATTCGATAAGTTCAAATAAGTTCAAACAAGATAATTGATAAGTTCGAATAAGATAATTCGATAAGATAGGTTCAATCACACTATCACAGATCATAAATCCAAACTGCAATTAAAATGCAAAAGAGAAGATGCCAGCTTACTCAGAACCTCAATGGGAAATTGCTCTTGTTTAGGGTTTTTTGGTTTTGGTTTTTTTCTCTTTCTTGGTCTACTGCCATTTGAATAGATAAGAGCACAGGTCTGAGTTTGGCTTTCTGATTTGCTCTGGGGCATTTTTGACATTGGCTTTTTTCCTCTTTATTTTTTTAGTTTCATCTGGTACAGAGGCAGGGGGTGGCAGTTCCCCGGTGGCTCAACTGCCGACTAATGCAGGAGATGCAAGAGATATGGGTTCAGTCCCCAGGTTGGGAAGATCCCCTGGAGGAGGGCATGGCAAGCCACTCCAGTATTCTCACCTGGAAAATCCCACGGACAGAGGAGCCCAGCAGGCTACAGTCCTTGGGGTCACAGAGTGGGACACGACTGAGCACACACAGTGGAGAGGGAGACCAGAAAAGGAGAGCTGAAAGGTTCAAGGCATCAGAGATCTAAGTCCTGATTCAAAGGAGTCATCCTGACAAGCAGTTTTCAAACAGTGGCCCAGGAGCTCTGATGAGGCATCCCGCGGCCACTGGGAAGCAGGGACAGATGATTCCAGTTTTCCACACCTATTCCATTTGGTGCATCAGAGTTCTCTGAAGGATTTGGTTTGAGGGAAAAAAATCCCCTGCCAACATTAAATCTGAAAACCATTTATCTTATATTTTAATATACCCTTTATAGAAAGTGATACTCCATTAAGAAAAAAATGACTCCTCCTGATCAATAAGCTTTATTCCTGAAATGTGAGGGAGACGATTTTTCTTATGTCAAATTTTCCATAGAACTCACAAGAATACACTTTGGATGGGAGTTGGACAACTGCTTAATTAACTTTTTCACTGCAACCATCTCCCATTTGGAATTTAGAACTTACGCAATTATCCAGAGACTTCTAAATGTCACTCACTATATGACTGTAAGATGTTTTCAAACACACCTATCTTCATAAAAGCAGAATGGATGACAGATGTTTTGGACTAGAGTTAACTTGCCCAAGGCATCTCCAGTGAGAAAAATTAATAGTGGAGATATGAGTAATGATACTAGTCAGGGTAAGTTATGCTACACCAATGTAACAAACAAAAACCCCAAATCTCAGTGGCCTAACAAAGCCTTCACTTCTCACTCGTACACTTCTGATGTAGGCTGGAGGACTCTCCAGGACAGACTGCTGTCCCTGTCTTTGCATCTGCCCTTGAAGAAACAACAGGCTTGTTGCCACTGGCCAAGACCTCGTGCCCAAGCAGCGTCCCTTGACCCCAAATTCTTACAAGTCTCCTCAGGAGTGTTAAAAAATTCTTTAAACAAGCATCTGAGCAGCAAGAGTCTCAGCTGCTGCAGTGCTATTGTTTTATATTATTTATGATAGCTATTGTAATTATCAGAATTTATAGCAGTCATTAGGCAGCAGACGCCGTGGTGCTCTCAGCCAGCAATCTGTCACTCTCCTCGGTTGAAGGGAGAGGAAAGGACATGAGCAGTTACAGGGCACCCAAAGCTCCAGGTAGTCTTGTGCTGAGAATGATGCAATCTTCCTCCTGGAGAGCCAGCGAGACCTTGATAATGGAAAGAGAGAGAGAAAGAGAGGGAACAAGGAGAGAGGAACAAGAACAAACGAAGGAGACCAGGCATCCTGTCAGAACTCGGAAAGCCACAGCACTGGAGACGAAAGGAGATGGTCACAGCACAGCCCGGGTCCAGGTGTCCGAGAAGTTGGTTGTATCCTGAGCAACCAGCCACAAAGGGTGTCTGCGTTCACAACAAATATCAAAACTAGGGATGCCAAAAAGTGTTTGTTTGTTTGTTTGTTTTCAAGGCAACAAGCAACACCGGCTCCTCCATCCTGATTTAGCATTCACTGTTCAGCATCCACGTTTGCCCTGTGACTCACAAACTAATAAAAGGAAGACCTCACCTGGTGAAGAACACAGACGCATAGAGCTGGAGCCATCCATGTCAGACACCACCATTAACTTCACAGGTTAACTTTAATGACTGTCAATTTGTGGGGAAACATTCTTTAGGAATACAGATGCTCTGGTCTTACCTGAACCACTCACAATCTTCCTCTTAGCCCACACATCCATGGATAAAAAAAATTCAATAAGCTATTTGTCATCCTGCTGCTGCTGCTGCTAAGTCGCTTCAGTCATGTCCGACTCTGTGCGACCCCATAGACGGCAGCCCATCAAGCTCCCCTGTCCCTGGGATTCTCCAGGCAAGAAAACTGGAATGGGTTGCCATTTCCTTCTCCAATGCATGAAAGTGAAAGTGAAGTCACTCAGTCGTGTCCGACTCTTAGCGACCCCATGGACTGCAGCCTACCAGGCTCCTCCATCCATGGGATTTTCCAGGCAAGAGCACTGGAGTGGGGCGCCATAGCCTTCTCCTGAGGTTGTAACAGCGACAATGTCAATACAAGGACATCCCTTCATGTTTGCAGAGAAGGTTTTTTTGTTGTTTTTTTTTAATCTGTTTCAAAGTGCTTACAACCCATTATCTCATTTGATTTTTATGAGAACTCTCTACACTGGGCCATTATGTTTCATTTTCAGGACCCTGTGCTAACTCCCCAAGGAGAGCGATCGTTTCTTACCGAAGCAACCAATCTCCAGACCAAGCACAGTGGCTACTACAACTAAGTGCTCAAAAATGTTTACAGAAAGAATTAACAAATGAGGGAATGTGTGAAAGTTATTTCTGTTTGAATAATGAGAACACTGAAATCTGTAGAAAGCCATATTTACTTACGTTCACGGTGCTATGTGGTGGCAGAGTCTCTTAGATTTGTGCTCTTCGCGCTTACATAAATCTCACTGTAGAAATATTGCTCGTTACACAAAACTTCAAATAAGAAAACCTGATCCAATGTGCACACAGCAGGGACAAGCTAATCTAATGCAAAGCATTATTCTATTTTTTATTTTGAGTTCTATTTCCTATCAGCTGATATGGTGTAAGGGCTCACTACAAGCCAGTTCTACTTTTCATTGTTGAAGCTGATCTTATAATATACCCATCTGTTGTTGTTTAGTCGCTAAGTCATGCCCCACTCTTTTGTGCCCCCATGGACTATAGTAGCTCGCCAGGCTCCTCTGTTCAGGCAAGAATACTGGAGTGGGTTGCCATTTCCTTCTCCACGGGGATCTTCCTGGATCAGGGATCGAACCTGCATCTCCTGCATTGCACATGAATTCTTTACCACTGAGCCACCTGGGAAGCCCCCTAATATATTCATAGAAATTGATGAAGTGTGAGAGACAAACTCACAGAAGTGTGCTGAGCCTTCTGAAGAAAACGCCTTTGGTTAAAGAGGCACAAAGCAAAGAGCTAAAGAACCTCTTGATGAAAATGAAAGAGGAGAGTGAAAAAGCTGACTTAAAACTCAACATTCAAAAAACTAAGATCATGGCATCTGGTCCCATCACTTCATGGCAAATACAAAGGAGAAAAAGTAGAAGCAGTGACAGATTTTATTTTCTTGGGCTCCAAAATCACTGTGGACGGTGACTGCAGCCATGAAATTAAGACACTTGCTCCTTGGAAGAAAAGCTACAACAAACCTAGACAGCATATTAAAAAGCAAAGACATCACTTTGCTGACAAAGGTCCATATACTCAAAGCTATCGTTCCTCCAGTAGTCATATACAGATGTGAGAACTGGACCATAAAGAAGGTTGAGCACTGAAGAATTAATGCTTTCAAATTGTGTTGCTGGAGAAGACTCTTGAGAGTCCCTTGGACAGCAAGGAGATTAAACCAGTCAATCCTAGAGGAAATCAACCCTGAATATTCATTGGAAGGACTGTTGTTGAAGTTGAAGTTCCAGTACTTTGGCCACCTGATGCGAAGACCCAACTGATTGGAAAAGATCAGATGCTGGGGAAAGATTGAAGGCAAAAGAAGAAGAGGATGGCAGAGGATGAGATGGTTGGATGGCATCACTGATTCAATGGACATGAACTTGAGCAAACTCCGGGAGATAGTGAAGGACAGGGAAGCCTGGCGTGCAGCAGTCCGAGAGGTTGCAGAGTCAGACATGACTTAGCAACTGAGTAACAACAAAAGGGCCCAGAGGAGACAGGCTAAAAAAGAGAAAGGAGAGACAGTGGAGGGGTGGAAGTGGGAAGGGAGGAAGGAAGAATGGAGGGAGGGAGGGAGAGAAGGAGGAAAGGAGGAAGCCAACAGGTTCTTCCGGGCTTGTGCCTGCAGCATGCCATGGCCAGGAGTATGTGAGACACCCAGTGGTGATCGCCCACATCAGATTTCATTGGGCTCGTCCAAATTAAAATATTTGTTTGCCATCCAGGAGTGCAATACTTATTTGTATTTTGGTTTTTTGACTTGATTTTTGAAAAATATTTAACTCCTTACTTACAGTAGAATTTAAACAAGAACTTTAAAAACAAACTGGATTAGAAAGTACAGTGGGAGAACCTAGAAATGACTGGGTTGTGCTTGTTTCTTATTCAACACTTGGAAACAAAATTCCTAGTGAGCTGAAAGTGGTCATTGAGGAGTGTGTACCTTTAATTGGCTCATTAGAAACGCAGTCAGCATGTTTCCCCCTCGAAATGAGAGAGAAGTGTCTAAATTACCCAGCAAGTGCCTGCGTGTGCCACAATTAGCTAATTATTGAGGACATTTTTTTCTGTGCTTGATCAGTCATGCAGTCCCTAGAAAAGAGGATGCTAACATCAAAAATCCAAATCCAGAATTTTCAGAAGTTAATTTTAATTTGCATGTTCAAGAAACAAATATTAATGTTCAGGGTGGGGGATATATACTTCTAGTCACTGATCACACTTGGTTTAGGATATTATTGTTTGAATTAGGAAAAAACATCATAGATTTTTACAGCTATCAGAGAAAATTGACTCCTATCACTAGAGACATTGGCACTGGAGTAAGAAATTACCTGAACAGGCAATTGTTTTAAAACTGTCATATCTTCCACCTGTTTTCCTAAGGCTTCATTTATCTTCCTAAAAGTCCCTTATTTTCCCAAAAGCACCCTTCCCCTTCCTCAATTGGCCACCTCATGCGAAGAGTTGACTCATTGGAAAAGACTCTGATGCTGGGGGGGATTGGGGGCAGGAGGAGAAGGGGAAGACAGAGGATGAGATGGCTGGATGGCATCACTGACTCGATGGACGTGAGTCTCAGTGAACTCTGGGAGTTGGTGATGGACAGGGAGGCCTGGCGTGCTGTGATTCATGGGGTTGCAAAGAGTCGGACACGACTGAGCGACTGATCTGATCTGATCTCATGAGCCCCAAATTCTATCTGCCTCTTTGAGCCACATTTTTCATGAGCTCCCATTTACCTACATGAATAAACATTGTCTTTTCTCTTGCTAATTTGACTTTTGTTGATTTAATTCACAGGCCCTCTATAACTTCATATAAGAGGTTGAGGGAAAGTTTTCCATCCTAGACATCTTCTAGATTTTTATTCTCCTTTGATCATTGGATTTGTCATACATATGTGTTAAATGTGATCAAGTACATTTTATGGATCCATTGAGATGATCATATGTAATTCAATGCATTAACTGAATCATTGCTTTAATCGATTTATTTTTCTTTTTAGATCATTTATTTAATAGATATTATCTATATTTGCATCCTTAGGATTAATCCTACTTGATCACTGTGGCAGAAGCTGCTAACTGTCCACCAAAATTTATTCTCCCTACATCCAGAGTAAAAGAGTGGAAACGGGGCTGGAGCAGCTGAGCTAGAGACAAGAAAGTGTTGGTAAATGTTTTAAAAGTGGTCCCTGTATTGGGGGAACCATGATTCACAGCATTTGCCATTTCCGTGCTGTTGTTGCACTATGGTCAATTTCAAGCCACCAGTGTGATATCACTAAATAAAGAACTGGGAGAGATTTTCCCAGCATGCCATTGTCTAGAGATCGTATTTTCCAGTGTGACTTGCAGTTAGACGCACACACAGTGGGGGAATCTAGATGACTAGATTCTTGCCAACAATATGAGAAGGAAACTGATGTGTGAAATTTCTTTTACCTTAAGATAGTAATCAAACAAATCACACAGCCTCTTTTTCTTTTTCTGTCGCCTGGAACCCATGGTGACCGTTTTTAGCCATGTAGCTGATACTGATGCTCTAGTGAGAGTAGGAGCCCAGATCAGTAGTGTTGTAATTACCTGGGCTATTTTTTTAAGGTGAATTCTCAGGGCCCACTCAAAATCAACTAACTAGAAAGTCTGAGGGCGAGAGCCAGCAGTCTAGATTTTTTAAGGCTCTCTAGGTGACTCCTGCGGAGAAGGCAATTGCACCCCACTCCAGTACTCTTGCCTGGAAAATCCCATGGACGGAGGAGCCTGGTGGGCCGCAGTCTACGGGGTCGCTGGGAGTCAGACACGACTGAGCGACTTCACTTTCACTTTTCACTCTCATGCATTGGAGAAGGAAAGGGCAACCCACTCCAGTGTTCTTGCCTGGAAAATCCCATGGACGGAGGAGCCTGGTAGGCTGCAGTCCATGAGGTCGCTAGAGTTGGACATGACTGAGCGACTTCACTTTCACTTTTCACTTTCATGCATTGGAGAAGGACATGGCAACCCACTCCAGTGTTCTTGCCTGGAGAATCCCAGGGACGGGGGAGCCTGGTGGGCTGCCGTCTATGGGGTCGCACAGAGTCAGACACGACTGAAGCAACTTAGCAGCAGCAGCAGCAGCAGGTGACTCCTGAGTTGCACTCAAGTTTGAAACCCACTTCCTAAGTAATAATGAAACAACGTAATTAAAGGACCTGGGTCCCTGGGTGAACAAAAGGAACAGCCAGCAAACCTGGAGCCTTGTAGCATCAACATGAAAGAGGAATAAATGCCTACGTTCTTTAAGCCACTGAGGTCTTTTTAGTCCATCAGCTTGGCTTCACTTTAATTAATATAGCTTTAGTTTTTTTCATCAGCACTGAATTTGATTTGGTAATAGCTTACTTATGATTTAATCTACCAAAATTCCATTGAATACTTCTGCATTTACATTTATCACGTATCTATTTCCTTTATATCTGCCCTAGTCCAGTTTTCCTTTTGAGGTTATACTGGCCATTGTGGTTTGATCATTGTTTTATTTCTCATTTGCACACCATTCCCCCTTCAGGACCTCTCATGACTATCTCCAAATCCAAGCCTTACAGTCTTGGTGTGGGGTCTCTGTTCTATGACAATATGGGTCAGAGTCCCTCACCTGCCAGGGGCCAGCCTGCTCCAGTTTCTGGCGATGGGGCCGCATCTGTGGCTCTCCACCTCCCAGGCCTCCTGCTAGCCCTAAACTGGTGGTGGTTGGAAGAGATTTTCTTTTGAGTATTTTAATAACATTAAAGTGAATAATCATAACTCCCTACAGCAACCATGACTTAGAAATGCAAGTCATTAACTGGATATATTATATTTACAAGTCTGATTCTTCTTAACCATCATTTAACATATAGATTTTTTTTTACTAAGATGTATACTCAGATGTTTATCCTGAGAGAACAAAGTATCTTGATCTTAGGACATGTTTGCTCTACCTGACTCATTTACAGCACACGTGTGCATGCACAACCTCTTCAGTCGTCCCGACTCTGTGGGACCCCATGGACTGTAGCCCTCCAGGCTCCTCTGTCCATGGAATTCTCCAGGTTAGAATATTTGAGTGTGTTGCCATGCCCTCCTCCAGGGGATCTTGCCAGGGATCAAAACCATCTTACATCTGCATTGGCAGGAGGGTTCTTTCCCACTAGCGCCACCTGGGAGACCCTTATTTACAGTAACTGTGTGCAATAGATTATAAATGTGTTTCAACATTTCATTCCTTATTTTAACTGAGAAAGATAATGACCAGTTCAGGACTTTGGATTTCACAAAATTCTTACAAAATGCTATGCATTCTTACATTTTCATAATGTAAGAACAGATCAAGAAATCAAGGCTTATAATTTTTCTTTCTGCATTTTAAGCCTATGCTGTCTCCTATATTTGGGCATTTCCCTGATCCTATTAATTTATTCTATCACACATCTGCCCCTTTTGCCTTCCCACTGCCAAGACTATTGTGATGATCTGCAAACACACCTTCTTTGCTCATTGTATTCCCTCTCCAAATGATGTTACCATCTACTACCTGCTTCTAACCACATGCCTATGTTGCTGATAATACTTGAAAGTCCCCACATTCACCAAATGCCTAAAGAATGCACTCTCAGTGTCAAATTCAAGGTCCTCAAAGGCCTGGCTTATCTCTAAATCGTACCCAAATCCACGTGAGCCCAAGAGGATGCGTTCCCATTTCATGCCTTTAACACTGCCTTTCTACTCACCTCCAACGTCCTTGTCTACCACTGTTTATAGACATCAAAGTCCCACCTGTCCTCTGAAGCCCAGGTCAAATGCTCTGCCTGACATCTGTCTTCCATAATGTTCTAGCCGACAGTTGTTTCACCTTCTTCTGAAATCCTTTAACGTTTTCTATCACCCTTCTGGCAGTTTGCAGTGTCTTACTTTGTACTTTTGCTCTCCGTGTCACTTCTGCTTTTGTACACCGATTTGGGTCACACACCCTAATACCATGGGAGGTGCTCATGAGCTGAGTATATAACTCATGTATTTTTTTAGTTACGTGGGAAAAAGTCACCATTTTCAACCCTAACCACCACTGTAGTTTGCTCAAGTCAGATTAGAGATGCTGAGAATTTGATACAGGGCATATTCACAAAATTCAAATTTCATAGCTTCTGGCAGTTTTTTATAACCATGAAAGGTATCTCAAGGTTAATAATCAATTTATTTAAATTTAGCAAAGTACATTGGTGAGTTTTTAGATATGCAAATGATGGCTATTATGGAAAGAAGTTTTACCTAAGGCTGATTTTTAATGAGTCTCTGTTACTCAAAACATTTCTGTTTTATTTTTTACTGTTTGGGGCCCTGCCAGTAAAATTTTTCCAGATCCCAACAATCTTTGAGTTCTGGACTTCCTCCATTCCCTTCAGTCTCTCCTTCCAAACCAGCCAGTTCTTTCCTGAATTCATCTCATTCTTGCAATATCTTGATAATGGCAGCCAATAAAAACCAACATACACTCCTAACACACTGCTTTTTGATCTTGAACTTTGGAACAAGAGGTACAGTAGACACAAGATCTAACTTCAAGCTTTTCACGGTAATAGTTTTACCAAAAACACTGTCACTGCAAGAGATAGAGCTCCAGGCTTTCTGTCTGTGATACCAGCTTTCTCACCACTCAACTTCTAAGCCAAGTTCACACATCCTCAGTTCTTACAACAGTATGCCGTTTAAATGATACAGGAATCTGTACCTCGAAATCCACACTAGCTGCTCCAATATACAAATTACAAACATCTCACAATAAAAGCTTATTTCTCACTCACATGAAGTCCAGTGGCTGCCAGGAGAGAATTGTATTCCATGTAGTCAGGCAGGGACTCAGAGGGACAAAGCCTCCAGCATCTTCTACACAAGGCTTGCAGCGCTTCCATGGTTACCCTGTATGTTATCATCCCCTGGAATGTGGGAGAAGAAAAGGTGGAGTCATACAGAGGATTTTATGGAACAGGCCTGAAAAAAAAAAAAAAAAAAATATATATATATATATTAGTTTCTTTCTGTACAGCCTATCAGCCAAAAATCTATTACCTGGCCATAACTAACTCCTCAGCTGACTTAGAAATGTAGTCTGGATGTGGACAAGGAGGAAGAGAAGCCAGGTTTACTGAATCCATCATCTGTGTCATTGATATGGTGACTCTTGGACTTGCAAGGAAATGTGTAACTGTGACCTGAGAAGCAACGTCTTAATGTGGAAAGAGATAGGTCCTGATTGACATCAGGCCCATCGAGGCTTAAATCTAGGCCTAGGTACTTATTATGTATGTGACTTCGATTGTTTTTATGAACTTCTCTGAGACTGATTTCTTCATCTGTGAAATGGAGCTATAGCAACTACTTCATGTAGAACAGTGATGAAAAGTGAAATAATATATTTAAGAACTTAACAAAGAAACTGCCAAAAACATATATTAGTATTTATATCAGAATTATTGAAAGAACTGTGTGAGGAATCAGAAGGACAACCTGACATCAGCTTCACATTCCTTCTCTAAACAGCAACTTTTAACTTAGACCTGATATTTATGAAACTTCCAATCATCAAATAATTTCTTCCTAGGATGAAGAAATACTTAGGCTTCCAAGAGCCAGTGAAAGGGAATTTAAAAGAGCTACATAAAATATAAATGTTGTTTCACAAATGTCCCAAGTAGAACAAGACAATGTCTTGTGAAATACTTGCATAAAGATCAGATTTCATAATTGGCAGTGATGGACCCCAAAGGTAGCAGAGCTGGTTTCTTCGTGGGCAGAGCTCATGTGTTTGATAGCTTGCTTATGACAAGACAAGATTATTTTTAGAGTCCAAAACAAAAACATTTTCTACCTTCCATTTGTAAATAAAAAAACTCCCCCTGTGAGCAAGAGTAGACTTGGAACTCTCAAGCGTGACCAAAGCTTCAGGTATCTTTATGAATTTCCAGAAAAAAGTTTGCAGCATGAAACTGACCTGTAACTGCATCCTGCCCAGGAGTGTCACTGCCTCTTTGCACCAAAGCAATACATCATTAATATTTTTCCTCCTCAGTTTGCTGCATTTAACCCTCAATCCTCATTTTTTAAAAATACCCCTGAAAGATCCAAACTTCACAAAACTGGAAACAATGCTAGAAAGTTCCAAGCAATCAAATAGAATATGGTATGTGTGTATGTGTAATATGTGTGTGTGTGTGTGTGTGTGTGTGTGTGTGTGTGTAAAGAATGATCAAGAGGGACTTCCCTGGTGATCCAATGGTTAAGAATCCACCTGCCAATGCAGGGAACACAGGTTCAATCCCTGATCCGGAAGATTCCACGTGCCACGGGGCAAATACTGAGCCCGGGCACAACTGCTAAAGCCTGTGCACCCTCGAGCCTGTGCTTCACACACAGAAGCCACCACAGTGAGAAGTCCACACTGCAACTAGAGGACAGCCCCTCTCGCTGCAGCTAGAGGAAGCCCGAGCGCAGCACCAAGGACACAGTGCAGCCAAAAACTAACCATAATACTTTAAAAAAAGAGTGACAAAGAACACTGACTGAGCTTCCTGGAAAACAAATCCAAATTATTGATTTAAACATCCGCTCATTTGGATGTGGAATTACACGCACTCTAAGCAGTTACTATATATAGATTTTATTATCCATATTGAAATCTCAGGAAGATTGTTTTCCAGAACCTAGTATTTCTCTTTTCTGTCTGTTAGTCTGGACTGTTTAGTTCTTGATTTTGGGTAAGAATGCTTACTCATGCCCAGATGCTGTTTTTTTTTTTTTCCATTTGTCAGTAGAGAGAGAGAGGTGGTGCTTGGACATGAGGGAGGCAGAGGATGTGGTAGTGTTTGCTTTCTTTCTCTATTTTGGTGGTAATGTCCAAATACAGTCACTAAATTTATGGAACTGTTTTGACCTAAGAAAATCATAGTTTTTACCTGCTTCTTTCTCATTGCTCTAAGAATCAAAGCTCAAGATCTATTTGGGATCATCTACTGACCATAATTGTCTTTGAATGATCTTAAAATATCTAATGTCTAAACATAAAGTTAAGAACTGTTATCTAAGGAACGTTCTGGCCAGAGCCCCAAAAATGAGCCCCAAAAGGACGTGAACGTGAATTCATCCTGGTTACGGTAAGTAGGAAAGTACAGCCACGAAGTGGGGGCCTCCCTGGCGGTCCACGGGTTAAGGATCTGCACTTCCACCGCAGGGCGCACAGGTTCAATCCCTGGTCAGGGAACTAACATCCCACATGCTGGTGTGGCCAAAAAGTGGAGTGAGCCTCTCCAGGTACCACACAGAGTAGGCAGGCAGGTTCAAGGTCAACCACTTAGCAGTCAGCAGTAAGAGCTTCACTCAGGTTGGTTATATCCAAAAAGAATCTGTTAATAAATTGAGGAATCCCTAGCCACTGAAGACTTTAATCTGTATGTGTGTGTGTGCTGTGCTCAGTAATGTCCGACTCTGTAACCCCATGGACTGCAGCCTGCCAGGCTCCTCTGTCCATGGAATTCTCCAGGCAAGAATACTGGAGTGGGTTACCATTTCCTTCTCCATGGGACTTTCCTAACCCAGGGATCAAACCTGTGTCTCCTGTGTTCTTTACCACTTGAGCCACCTGGAAAGCCCTTAATCTGTATAAGAATTAAGAAATAACCCCCTCATGAAACATTCCCTTCCAGTGCCTTACATCTGTTAGGACTTTTTTATGACTGTATTTCATTTTTTCTTCACAAAAATCCTATGGAATTTCTCATCAGGCATCACTATCTCTATTCACAGGTGGTAGAAATGAAGTCTCTTAAATTTCCAAGGTTATAGAAAGATTAGGAGCTAGAACTCAGCTCTCTTAATTCCAAGCCCAGGGATCTCAAGCAGTTGTCACTCTCCTATTAAGGGAAAGAGATCTCCATTCTTCTCAAATGTACTATGACATTCAATCACACTCGAGTTCCACTACAATCCCAGTTTTCTGGGTCCCTGTTATTCCAAGGAGTCTGAGCTGGAGGCCAGGGAAACAGAAATCAAGGCAGAAGAAAAAAAGCAAGGTATCATGTCATTTGTCCTAATTACATGCATTTGATTTTTGCAAGACCTTTAGGAATCCCTCAAATTTAATTTGATTCATTTCAACAAATTAATATAAAAGGAGAATTTAGTCTTTCATACTAACATCCTGACCCCCCTCAGGCACACAGAAGAGGTAGATAAGGAAGAGAAGAGATTTTAAGAAGTAACATTGTAAGTCATCTGTGGCAAATTGTATTTTCCAGAGATGACCACAGCAATACCTACCACCCCATATGCTCTTCTTATCATGTGTTATGGACTGAAGGTTTGTGTCCCCCCCAAAACCCATTTGTTGAAACCCTAATCCTCAATGTGATGCTACTGGGAAGTGGGCACTTTCAGAGCTAATTAGGTTTAGATGAGATTATGAGGGTGGAGTGCCCCTGATGGGATTAGTGCCGTTATAAGTAGGAACAGAACCAGAGCTTCCTCCCTCTGCTATATGAGGACATGGCAAGAAGGCACCCATCTGCAATCTTAGAAGAGGGTTCTCACCAAGAAGTTGCCAGTACCTTGATCTTGGACTTCCCAGCCTCTGAAACTGTGAGGAATAAACGTCTGTTGTTCATGCCATCCAGTCTATTGTATTTTGTTCTAGTAACTGAGATAATTAAGATACCATGTAACCTTGACAATTCTGCCATTAAGTGGTGATCTGTGGGGTTCCCATTCCCTTATATATGGGCTAAAGTCTGGGACAGTAAAACCAGTAGGGTGCAGCAAGAGATAAAAGTGAAGCTATATGATTTCTGATGCTAAGTCATAACATGCCATACACATCTGCCTTACTTTCTTGGGATGTTCACTCATAAAACCCAGCCTCCATGCTGGGAGGAAGCCCAAACTATCACAGAGGGAGATTCAATGAAAAGGCCACATGTACATCCTCTGGTCGGACAAACCAACTGAGGTCCCAAGCAAAGGTGAGCCTCCATTACCAGACACAGGGAGAGATGGCTTCAGGTGGTTCTAGTCTCTAACTATCGAGACACTCCCAGCTTAGCCCCTAAAAAATGTGGGGCAGAGACAAACTATCCCCATTGTGCTCAGTCCAAATGACTAACCCACAGAACTGGGGAGCAGAGTTCTATAACACTAAGTGGTTTTGTTGTTGTTGTTACTTAAAACAACATGAATTTATTATCTGATGGTTCTATAGGTCAGAGTCCAACTTGAGTTTCACTAGGATAAAACCAGGGGCTCATTTCATTTTTTTATTGGTATAACACTAAGTTTTGGGATGGCTATTACATCAGTAGTAACTGGAATATTGTCCTGAATATGTGCGGGGAATATTTGATCTGAGGGAAGATCCTAAACTAAATCTATACTCTTCTCTATCTCATTTGAATGCAGACAGCTTCTCAAACTCTTTTCAAACAAGAATGGAAAAATAACACAACTGCTAGATAAATGGCTGCCTAACACATGGCAGAGGCTGTATTAATTTGCTCCCCCAAAATATCCTACATCCAGCAGAGCCTCTGCAATTGCGGTTACTACTTGGTTGTTTGAATTAAGAGTTCAATTACTATCCCCCACAGGATATGGTATTTATTCTGATTTACTACCCAGGCCAGGGGTAGGGAGCTTGGAGGAGAGGTCAGGTTTGGAGATTTCCAATTGCCCTTCCCTTCTATGAGATCTCTTACCCCACATGAGAGTTCTGCCAACTGCCAACTCTGTTCCTTTGAATTATACATTGATGCATGAAGGAAATAACATCTGTGTGAGTTCATAGACCATGTGGACTCACAGTAAGCCAGTCCTGAGATAAGCCTCCATTCACAGCCAAAGGAGGTCATGGTGATACTTTGGATCTCCAAGCACCAATGAGAATCAGACTCTGTGCCCAGCAATCCTCAAAAATCTAGGTATTTCATTTTCCTTGATGCAAGTTATCCTAGTAAATGTCTGTAGATCCACTTGATGGAAGAGGCTGAGAATTACTACTGATTAAATGTAACACAGAGCTGTCTTGGCCTCTCCTCCAATCAATGAGTCTTGAGTCTGAGTTCCAAAAACCTCTGAGGTCCAAAAACCTTGAGGCTTAGGTCCAAAAACCGGGCAGTGGGTCTTGAGTTTTGTTGGGGTGATTACCCTTAGCTTCCTGATCATTTATCCTTCATTTACTTATTTACTTTTCATTTATTTGGCTGTGCCCTGTTTTAGTTGTGGCATACAGAATCTTATTGGAATCTTAGCTGAAGCTTAAGGATCTAGTTCCCTGACCAGGGATCAAACCTGCCCCTGCATTAGGAGGGTGGAGTCTTAATCACTGGACCACCAGGGAAGTCGCTATTCTTAGTTTATTTTGACTGTTTACATTAACTAGTAGCCTTGTTAGCTGCCTACCTGTCTTGCCTCTAAGAAGCCGGTTCTCATTCAGAATATTCATAGCTCTCTGCAGACTGACACCCTTGGCTGCAGCTCAGATTTTGCTATCCGTTGTGATACTTGTTTTTCCTTTCTTCTGATGGTTATACTGCCACTTGGACTCTAATACTTCAGATTTTTATCACCCCCACTTCGTTCAGGAGTCCAGTTCTATAACAGCATCTCCTACTGTCTGCCTGATCTACAGAACTGCTGAGCTTCTCAGTGATTCACTGTTACTTGTGAAAACTGAGTGTCTTCTGGACTCTCCTACAGAATACTGTCAGATATTGGATTTTCTGACTTTAATGGTTTATTAAAGTCATATTAATAAACTGTCATATTCCCACTTCTCTGAATCTTTTGACCCCCTCCTCTACCATCTGCCAGTAAATCTTAATTTTTACTATCATCAATCAACTCAACATTAGTCTTCCGCTGCTGCTGCTGCTAAGTCGCTTCAGCCGTGTTTGACTCTGTGCGACCCCATAGACGGCAGCCCACCAGGCTCCCCCGTCCCTGGGATTCTCCAAGCAAGAACACTGGAGTGGGTTGCCATTTCCTTCTCCAATGCATGAAAGTGAAAAGTGAAAGGGAAGTCGCTCAGTCATGTCCGACTCTTAGCGACCCCATGGACTGCAGCCTACCAGGCTCCTCTGTCCATGGGATTTTCCAGGCAAGAGTACTGGAGTGGGGTGCCATTGCCTTCTCCCATTAGTCTTCTACTTACTCCTAATTTCCACTAGAAACTCAAAGGGCAGGATAGAAAAATAAAGACAAATACTTTGGGAAATAAGCTGATAGAATGCATAGATCCAAGTAAAACAAATTCTCTAAGAAAATTTAATTTCTATTTCAATGTATATTGCTTGTCCCTATCTCTACAATTTGACGAAGATGCCTACCTACTCACAACCAAATTCAATTTAATAGAAACAAATTGATAAAGAATCTTTATTTCCTTAGAAAGCAAGAATATAGTCATCCTGGAAAATTTATCAAATGGATCCTTTTTATTGGGAAATTGTGTCATTATTTGTTGCTGTCACAATGATAATCTAATAGAATGCCATCTGCCATATAAAGAATAATTATCTTCCAAAGAACAGAGGATTTATAGATATGTAGCTAATACTAGAAACTTGCTGCAGAAACTGCAAAATTGTGAAATACCACCTTCTGCTCTGCAAAAATCAATGAAACAAATGTTTGCTTTTATCCTGGAGCAAAACTGGAATAATTTATTTCCTTGTCTCTATTGGACTTGCTGCTGAAACAGAACCTGATTTCCCCTTTGTGGGTGGCCTGGTCCGTTCTGGTTCTTGGTTAGGTACTGCCCAGTGAATCCCATTTTTAATCTCCATGGGCCAGCAGACTCCAGGACCACCCCCTAGCTGAAACAGAAAATATCCAGAATTGCAAATGTTCCACTCTGTTTCAATCAAGCAGGAAAACAGAGTCTCACAGGAAGGTCTGCTTAGACCTGTGAACCCGATTTTAAAATTCAGTGATTCTTAATTTTTCCTGAAAAGTTAGCTAGTGGAAGGTGCGTCAAGAGATACGGGGTATTACTCAGCCATTAAAAAGAATACATTTGAATTAGCTCTAATGAGGTGGATGAAACTGGAGCCTATTATACAGAGTGAAGTAAGCCAGAAAGAAAAACACCAATACAGTATACTAATGCATATACATGGAATTTAGAAAGATGGTAACAATAACCCTGTGTACGAGACAGCAAAAGAGACACTGATGTATAGAACAGTCTTTTGGACTCTGTGGGAGAGGGAGAGGGTGGGATGATTTGAGAGAATGGCATTGAAACATGTATAATATCATATATGAAACAAGTCGCCAATCCAGGCTCGATGCACGATACTGGATGCTTGGGGCTGGTGCACTGGGATGACCCAGAGGGATGGTACGGGGAGGGAGGAGGGAGGAGGGTTCAGGATGGGGAACACATGTACACCCGTGGTGGATTCATGTTGATATATGGCAAAACCAATACAATATTGTAAAGTTAAAAAATTAAATTTAATTTAATTTAAAAAAAAAAAAGAGAGAGAGAGATGAGGACTTCCCTGGTGGTCCAGTGGTTAAGAATCCGCCTGCCAATGTAGGGAACGTTCTACATAGGGAATGTTCTGTCCCTGGTCTGGGAAGATCCCACCTGCCTTGGGGCAACTGAGCCTGAGTGCCTAGAACTTGTGCTCCACAACAAGAAAAGCCACTGCAGTGAGGAGCCCAGGCCCCGTAACTGGAGAGCAGGCCCCACTCACCACAACTGCAGAAAGCCGTGCAGAGCAACGGAGACCCAGCACAGCCAAAAATAAATACATACATACATAAATAACAAAGAAGAGATTTGGGCTAAAAGGGCTCTATCCTCTGTGACCAGATTTGACATTTTTTAGGTATATTTATCCTTTTTTAGAGAAAATTTCAAATCATAAAAAAAAAAAAAAAAAAGGTCATTTGGTGACTGACCTCCTTTCTTTAAGGGAATGAATTGGGTGTCTAGATTAATGCACTTTCCCCACCCAAAAATGTAGAATCATCTTCTCTTTTAGTGTCCATCTAGCTTTCAGGTTAAAAAGCAAAACAAAAGAAGTTGACAAAAGTGTGAGTTCTATCTGTTTTTCTGATTCAGTCATCAAAGCCGACACCAGCTGTCAGATGTGAGCAGAAAGACACTCTTCTTTAGTCTTATACAATGGATTCTGGAATCATTCTGGCTTGATTCTGGCAGGAAATGTTGTGGGAACAGGAGCAGACGGACTTGGTAGAAGCACTGATAACTTCCCATCAGGTTCTCAATGTGGGTTATGAAAAGAAGGTAGTAAGAGATGGAGAGAACCCTTTGGCAAAACATAGAATCAAATTAATAGATTCTTTTAAAAACTACCACGCTGTTGGACTCAGTGAACCTCAGGAAGGCAAAGGAGAACCTTTCAAAGGACTCTCTGTTTCCCAAATTACTTTTCTCTTCCTTTAAGCTTCCGGAAAATGACATTCCTATTTCTGGCAAGGTTCAAGTGAATTCTATTTGGGGCTAGTTGCCAAATTTAAATTGCTTTAGGGCTTGCTGTGATTGGAATTTTGCTTCCTTAGTGGCAGTACAATCAAATCCCTATATCTTTATAGTAGTCATTATCAGAGATCCAGGACCTGACCACATAGCCAGGATGATGTGGGGGTTGCAAGAAGTACCTTAGCCTTCTTAGACCACTCTCATTAACACAAGATAATTTGGGGTCTTTTGACTCCTAGGGAAAAAAGGACATCGGTGGAGTCGGGGGTGGCCTCCATCTCTGAACTGAGACATCCCAGTGGGTCTTGGGAGAGGACTTAATTAGTTACCGTGGCCTTCAGCTCCATATGTATCCTGATGACATTCAGATTTATCTTTCCCATCCCTTAAGACATTAGTGAGGAAGATGAAAAATGAATAGTCCTTGCCAAATACACAGTCCTTAGAGTTCTCAGAAAATGAATGTTGTGTTTCCAAAATAAGAACTACCTCTGATAAAAGAAGATAAACTTGTTACTTCCCTCCAGTTCCCCTAATTCTCACTCTGCACGCCCTGTCTTTGCTCCACCAATCACTGTGTGTGTCAGTGTCTGGACACAGGACCTGTAAATGGGAAGATACTAAAAGGATCATTCAGCGTCACCGAAGGACAGTACACTGCATGTCGAAAAGAGAGGTAGATTTCCAGGCTTAACACGCCTGATGGAGCAATTTAAAAGAAGGAAAAGAAACAACCCATTGTGTAAAGCAGGAATGACTTCAGGTCAAAGTAACAGAAAATATAACTGCAAGAGTTGTGATTTGTTCTCAGAATTAGCTGACAGCTGTTTAGGGCTTGGGTCTCTAAGCTCTCCTTGACCTTTCCTTCAGTTTCAAGGTGACCATTGCAACTCCGGGTTGTTGTTGTTGTTGTTGTTTAGCCACTGAGTTATATCCAACTCTTTTGCAACCCCACGGACTTTAACCCTTCAGGCTCCTCCTGACCTTGGGATTTCCCAAGTAAGAAAACTGGAATGGGTTGCCATTTCCTCCTCCAGGGGAACTTCCCAACCCAGAGATCAAACCTGCATCTCCTGCATTGGCAGGTGGATTCTTTACCACTGAGCCACCAGGAAAGCCTTGCAACTCCAGGTATCACATCCATATTCAATAAAGATGAGAAATCAGTACCAAAAGATTCGTGAACTTTCCCAGAAAGTTCTCTTTGGCTGAAACAGTATAACATGGCTGATCCTAGCTACAAGAAGGCTGTGAAAGAATTTCACTCTCCTGGTCTCTGTAATGGAAGCTGACAAAAGGTCCATTTTGCCAACCAATCAACAGTCTGCCACATCCCTAAAGATATTTTCCCCAACAGCTCAGCCATAACAATGGTGCCATATGGCTTATTTTTCAGGATGCGTTTGAATAAAAGAGGAGACTGTTAATAATTACGCCAAGGAGAGACTTCCCTGGTGGGGACCTGGAAGTCCCTGGAGGGGACGTCCCCTCCCAAAGCAGGGGGCTCAGGTTCAATTCCTGGTCAGGGAACTAGATTCTACATGCTGCAATGAAAGATTCCGCATGCCAAAATGAAGACTGAAGATCCTGCATGCTGCAAATAAGACCTGATGCAGACAAAAAATAATAATAATAAATTTTAAAAGATAATTAATTAATTAAAATAAGTAATAAAATTTAAAAGTAAACAAAAAAGAAAAAAATTATGCCAAGGAAACAGGAGCTAACAGGACTGTCCTGGGGAAGTGGGAGTATGTGGCCACCCACAACATAGACAAAATGTTTTGAGAAAGTGGTCCCTCTTCCTTCAATAATCTGACAGAGGAATGGAAAACCTGCTTCTTTGGTGAGTACAGTCTCTCCGTGTGGACCCAGGGTCTCTCAATGTCCTTTCCTGTTTATGCCTCTTCCTGCCCCCAGCTTTGGAGAAGGCCAGACCACTTTCCTACTGGAGGTTTTGTTAGGAGCATTTGGCAACTAAAGCTCTGAGGCACTTTCTTCTCTTACTTCTGTGCAGGTGAAGCCTTTTAAGACATTTTGTTCCTACCTGCCACTCTGACTGCAGGAAAGAAGATGACATCATTCTGTAAGGTGAAGAGAGTCTCAGAAATGAGATGGTTTTGTCCATTTACAGAGGAGAGGGGAAGGGGTGTCCCCGCCAACCCAAACTGGTTTCACAGTATTTTCAAACAGAGATAAGCAAAGTGTTGACCAATAGTATACACTGAAACTTCTCAAAGCATTTGACTTTTCCATCCTGACTTCACACCTTTATTCATTCAAAAACACAGAAAAATAATCTGGGAGTGAACTTTGTACTTGGCACCATGACTATAATGTAGAAAAAGGTAATTTCTAATCTTATTATTAGAAATAGCTTCTAAAAATAAAGCCAAAAAAAAAAAAGAAATAGCTTCTGATGTCAAAGTGAGTCCTGGAATACCAATAAATGGGTAACTCTACTACTGTAAGTTCTAGTTACTTTTATATGTCTTATCTTTCCAACTTGATTATGATTTTTCCTCCCTTCTCTCTACTTCCAGCTTTCCAAAGTTTCTATTCTAAACAAAATGCAATGTCACTTTTATTTTTATTTTAAGTATCTTTTCTGATTTTTAAAGGGATATATACTTATTCAGAAAAACCAAATACCATAGAAATGAAAGAGTGAAAAAAGTGAAAGTTCTTTATGATTAAAACTACCACCTTGCCCACTCTCCCCAGAGAAAACCAGTTAACATGTGTATCTTCTTATTAACACATTATTAACATATTTGTGTATAAATAATTTCTGAGCATACAAATATTTGTTCACTTAAGAGTCTACTAGTAAATTCTATATCGTTCTCTCTATACCGTATGCCATCACTTCTAATGGTGTGAGAAATACTTAAGATATGAAAGCCATTGTGGATTGTGGCAGTTTTATGGATGGAAAAAAACAGGAGAATTGTATATAACTATGCTGAAAAAAAGTATTAGAAAACACACTTTACTTGGAGCAAAATATACAGGTAGGTTGCAGTATTCTCACATAAAATATTATGAAATAAGATTTCTCCAAAACTACCTTCTATTTTCAGAGTGAGGGTAGAGATAACTTTGCATGAATGTGACACTCCATGGTTTGGGGAAGATCTAAAAAATAAATTTAATTGACTCTTTTATTAGAGTGGATGTCACTTCAAGGATCTTTTATTTTTAAAAAACAAATCCCCAAAATGACTATTTCCATGGTCTAGATTCAATCACATACACTAAAATGTCATTCTTTTATAGAGAATGTTAACATTTGACTTTTTTCTTTATAATACAATATTGTGAAGGCATTTTTCCATCATGTGTAATTTTAAAGACTTCTCTCTTTTTTGCCAATATTGTGAACTTAGCAAGTATGCACTAATGAATGCGCTTAAGTTACTCTTCCTTCCTCTTCAAATCTTAACTATCCATCCAGATTTTTATAGTCCAGTCTTAGGCTTTAAGACCTCCTAGAATTTAAAGAACATTTTCCTTCTGTGCACTGTGATTATTTACCCACCTATCCTAATCATTTACTTTTTCTAGTCATTTATCTGTAATACAGAGATCACATATTTAATTCTACGGTTTTTTTCTTCTAATTCCCCCTGAAATGCACATGTTTGTGTGAAGCTGATTCTGTTTCTCTCACTGAGAGACAATTTTTCTCCTAAGTTTATGGTGCCATATACCTTGGAACAGCTGACATGATATTTACTTAAAGTTACACAGTAGAGTTTAGAGAAGAATGGAACAGAAAATACTCAAGGAAATCTATTTAGCCTGTTAGCATATCCCTTGGCACCCCACTCCAGTACTCTTGCCTGAAAAATCCCATGGACGGAGGAGCCTGGTGGGCTGCAGTCCATGGGGTCGCTGAGGGTCGGACACGACTGAGCAACTTCACTTTTACTTTTCACTTTCATGCACTGGAGGAGGAAATGGCAACCCACTCCAGTGTTCTTGCCTGGAGAATCCCAGGGATGGGAGAGCCTGGTGGGCTGCCGTCTATGGGGTCGCACCGAGTCGGACACGACTGAAGCGACTTAGCAGTAGCAGCAGTAATTTTTCAGTAATGTGCTTTTGGGAAAAAAAAAAAAAAATACATTGTATGTCCTTTAATCCCTTCATTCTTGTCATCCGATCTCAAATAATTGACAGTGTGATGCAACACAAAAGCTTGAGGGTCAACGTACTAAAACCTAGGGTAGGTATAGCAGTTCTCAAAGCAGTTCTCAAAGTGTGGGCCACAGAGTCCTAGGGTCCCCAAGTGATTTTCAGGGACTTTCTGAAACACTTTCAGGGGATCCACAGGGTCAAAACTATTTTCATAATAAAACTAAGGCCTTCTTTGTCCATTTCACTGTGTTGACGTTTGCACTGAGGGTATAAAGCAACAGTGGATAACACAGCTGCTGCCTCACAATAAACCAAGGCAGTGAGTGGCGTCAGACTGTACCGCTGTCGTATTCTTCACCAACGTGCATTTGCAAAAACAAGCCTATTCCACTTAAGAATGCCCTTGATGAAGCAATACTCTTAATCTTACTAAATGTCAGCTCTTGGGTATACTTTTTAATACTCTATGTGCTGAAATGGGAAGCACTCATAAGGCTCTTCTGTTGCATATCTAATGCAATGACTGTCTTGAGAAAAAGCGCTCTTACAGTTAAGTTGCAACTGAAACTAGCTGCTTCTTTCTGAAACACCATATGCACTGGAAAGAATGCCTGACAGACAAACAGTGGTTCTTTAGACTTGAGTACTTTATAAAATCTTTTCTCAGAAATGAAGTAAGCCAGTTGATTAGAGGAAAATGGACTGCATTTGTTTCTAATGATAACATTGCAGCCTTCCAGCAAAAAAATGGGAATTATGGAAAATATGTCCATCACAATGACCTTGATCTTAAAGACTTTTCTGATGAGACCAGTGTTGATATTCATGAATGTGGCTTTTTCATGTTTTAGAATGAAATATACATTTTAGAGATCCAAATAACTCAGTACGCCAATATTTTCAACAAATGACCAGGACCTAATGCTACAAAATCAAGTATGGATAAAAGGTCTATTCAAAAGGTAATGTAGACCAATGGATTTTAATTTAATTTAATTTAATTTTACTACAACAGATTATTAAACATCCATTGATATGATGTTAGAGCCCATTTTGCAATTAATCTTTAAGAAATTATCCCTTGTCAAATTTTGAAATAGTATCAAAGCAGAACAGCCACAACTATCTAAAAAGACTGTTAAAATTCTCCTTTTTTCCACCTCCAGGTTGTGGACAGCTGGATTTTCTTCATATACTTCAATCAAAAGAACATATGGCAACAGATTGAATATATATGTGACAATGCAGTTGTCTTCTATTAAGCCCAACATCCAGAAGATTTGCAAAAATAACATGATGGGGCTCCACTCACTGCTTTTCTTTCTGGAAAGCATCATTTTTTTACGTAAAGTAAATGTTATTTATATTAGCATAGAGAATATTTATTGTTTTTAAATATGTTAATAAAATATTTTTCAATTGGTTTTAAGTTAATAAGTATTGATAGGTGTATCAGTTCAGTTCAGTTCAGTCGCTCAGCTGTGTCCGAATCTTTGTGACCCCATGAATTGCAGCACTCCAGGCCTCCCTGTCCATCACCAACTCCCAGAGTTCACCCAGACTCACATCCATCGAGTCAGTGATGCCATCCAGCCATCTCATCCTCTGGCGTCCCCTTCTCCTCCTGCCCCCAATCCCTCCCAGCATCAGAGTCTTTTCCAATGAGTCAACTCTTCGCACGAGGTGGCCAAAGTACTGGAGTTTCAGCTTTAGCATCATTCCTTCCAAAGAAATCCCAGGGCTGATCTCCTTCAGAATGGACTGGTTGGATCTCCTTGCAGTCCAAGGGACTCTCAAGAGTCTTCTCCAACACCACAGTTCAAAAGCATCAATTCTTCAGCACTCAGTCCAACTCTCACATCCATACATGACCACTGGAAAAACCATAGCCTTGACTAGCCAGACCTTTGTTGGCAAAGTAATGTCTCTGCTTTTCAATATGCTATCTAGGTTGGTCATAACCAAGGAGTAATGCCATGTATAAAACAAAAGTTGCTCAATCACTTTTAAGAGCATAAAGTCCTGATCAAAAAATATTGAGTTTCTAGGGAAAGCTCTATAAAAGAAAAAAAAGTGAGCAATTTCATTGACCAATGCAGGAACTAGAGGACAGAAATCAAACCAATTTTTACTATATCTCTATAATATTTAATCTAGATTAGGTTCTTTCCATTTCAAACAACCATCTCAAGGGAGGACCACATCAGCATGACTACCAGCCATTTAAGTTCTGACAACCATCTCAACTAACAATGTTTCTGTGGATTTCCTGGTTCAAATGTCTGTGAGATCAAGATTGCTTGTCTCATCTGACAGTTACCATCTCTGTGAAGATTCCTCCATCTGAAAGCCCCCCCAAGAGTCACTGGTCAGCCTCTGGATACCAACTGGTTCAATCAACAACCACTCTAGAAGAAAGAACCTCCCAACACTGATTTGGGGGACAGAGGACCCTGAGTGAGGCCAGTTGAGGAAAATACAGTGACATGTTCGAAAACTCTATCCCATCACCTACTGCAGCAGAGACAGAACAAGTTACTGGGACAGAGACCAGCCTCATAGAATTATCCCTCAGGCCTAGTCTCAACTTCAGTCTTCAAGATTGAAGGCGGGAGGAGAAGGGGACAACAGAGGATGAGATGGTTGGATGGTATCACCGATGCAATGGACATGAGTTTGAGTAGGCTCCAGGAGTTGATGATGGATGGGGGAAGCCTGGCGTGCTGCAGTCCATGGGGTCACAAAGAATCGGACAGGACTGAGTGACTGAACTGAACTGAAGTCTCAACTTGCATTCAGATCCCTTGCAATGAACTCCTGCTTTGGCATCCGTTTTTCAGTCTTTGATGTGTGAGAGGTCCTCACCTACTACTTGCCACCCCAGAAACCACCAGCCTGGCCATTTGTTAACCCTAAACTGATAACCTTCCTCTACTTTGAATGGCACTAGTCCTCATCTTTCTGTAGAAAGAGGCCAGTTGTTGGCATTCTTCCCCATGTTACATCTAGAAGAATGAAGAAACACTGGGAGTCCCAACTCACCACAACTAGAAGATGATGAGGCTGTGCACAGTCTTCCTTGCAGCTCCTTTCTTTCAGAAGCCTCTTGATTTTCAGCCTCCTTCTCCCTCTTTCTCTGCTGTCTTCTTAAAAATAACCTGGACTCTCCCTGGGGGATGCTGAAGACAAGACACATACATGGATCTGTTGATAAATCAATATTGTCCAAAAAAAAAAAAAAATGTTGTTTAGCAAGACTGTTTCCCTTTTTCAGGAAAAAAGAAAAAATCTTATTGTATCCAAACTATTTCCAAGAGCTTTAGAGGCACCAGTGACCATCAGCACAGAGAAAGCTATAGTCACAGCAAAACTTTTCGACTGTTCTATAATTGACACGGCACAGTGGTTGTGAACAGAGGATTGGAGTCTTTGACCTTTAAGGGTTTCCTTCCCTTTCATTCACTTCTTTCTTGAAACATAAAATTGCTTCCATCTGATGCTAAGGCTAACCAAGGCACAAGCAGAAAAAAATCAAATAAAGGTCTTTTGAGGACTTAAAAAATGACACCCAGGCTTTCCAACTGCACTTCAGAGTAATCATTAGCCTTGTTGTGACAATTCCCCATACTTTCTTCTCGCTCTGTAGCAGACACAGCTGTGTCAAGTATAAATCCATCCTCAGTTTTTGCAATACTGTCCAGGTGAAGGGCATCTCGTCCCCTAATCAGCATCCAGCCCACTGCCTGGCATGTGGTAGATATTAATACAATACCTGTGTGTGGAATGTAAGAGTTCAATGTATTACTCATTCTGATGAAAACAGATTTCAGTTTCGTAAAAGAAACATTGAAGCTGAAAGAAAAAATTATAAAGAAGAGAAGGTGAAAGAGTACTAAAGAAGTTTTTTGTTTGTTTGTATAAAGCAGATCTCAAAACGACATGAAACTATCCATTTTTAATTTAAAAAAATCAATCTGCTAGAGCTGAGCACTGCTCCTTGGGCAGGTTAGATTTGTGTGTGTATCTTATTTCCTCGGCTAGAACATCAACTTCTCTAAGGCAAGAACTGTTTCAAACCACATAAAAACCATATGTCCTAGATTTTCTAGGGCTGTCCATATTTCATATAACCACAATCTTTTTTCATAAAGTCAATAAACTTGATACATAACCAAGTGTTATTTAATTTTTATATTTCTTGGGCCTTTAGTTTAACTGAAAAAAAATTTAAATATCTTCAGATTGTGCATTTATCACTTTATCCCCTTTTTCTCTTCCAGAGTAATTAGCACAGAAACCAGCATAAAACAGAAGCTTACCATGTTTATTGATTACTTAACTAATCAATTAGTGGATTCATTTGTAATAAAGTGACTTCCCTAAAAACTCATTCCTGTCATGGAAAACAGAAATTCACATTTCCTTCAAGTTATCTTTAAGGAAGATAATACTGTAAAGGTTATCCAAGATAACACAGTAAAAATTATTAGAGCCAAGAAGAAAAGCTCTGAACTGAGAATTTGAAAGAATTTCTTATGTGCCCTTCTCCCCACCTGCCATTAAAAAAAAAAAAACTTACTTATTTTCCTATATCTAATAAAAAGTTTATTCCCAAAGGGCACAGAGTAGAACAAAAGGTGATTATAAAACTGGCCAAAGGATTCTTACCATTGTTTGCAAAATGATAGCAAGGAAGAAAGAGGGAAGGAAGGAAGGACTGAAAGGGAGGGAAGGAGGGGAAACAGGTAGATTTATACTCTAAAATAGTATTCAATGTTCCTCCATGCAATAATTTCCAAATTTCCACCAAAATATCTATGAAGACACAGAAAATAATAAAACTTCTGAATATCAAATAACAAGCCTGACGATCAATCTATTGCCACTACGGGAGGGCTTTTCACTGTCTAGGAAGCTGATATGTTACATCTGACTCTGGCAACCTCCATAGCTCTCTTCCTCGTCAGAGGAACCCACTCTGGAGCTGAATTGAGCAACACTGTAGCCACTTTTACATGTGATATTTAACGTTAACAAAATTAAATAAAATTTAAAGGTAAATTCCTTAGTATCCAATAGTCCCTGTGGCTAGTGGCTGCCATACCGAATGGCTCAGCTCTAGAACATCCCCATCATTACTTAAGGTCCTATTGGTCAGGAACACCTTCAATTCAGCATCTAGCAGGTCTGTTTCTTTATTGTGATCACTTCCTTTTATTATCAACTCACTATGCAAAACTTTTTCTTGGATCTCATTCCTGGTCTCCATTGATTCCCTGGAGCCAGATACTTCCCATCTTCCTCTGCTCCTTCATCAGCTCCTATCGAGGAAATTAGCTCCAATTTCCCCTGTGATCATGGCCTGCCCATTCCCAGCAGAGCCCAGAATGTCCCTGCCACCACTGTCTGCTCATTACCTCCTGAGTGGAGAATGGCTAGACAGCCATTCATGAAGGACTCTGGGTTTGAGTCGTCCACTGAATCCTGCCTCCATGGCCTGCCCTGGCCAGGTTTCTGCCCCTGTACTGTCAAGAAACACATGCTTTAAAGCTTTGATATGGAGCTTCCCATCCACAGGGGGAAGCTAGAACTAAGAGTGTGCAATCCCGGAGTAGAAGCTCCAAGAAACTTGCTATTAAACATGATAATTAGATATATCAGAAGGACCTCTAGAATCCATAAGCCAATAATAAATAACATCTGAGGAAAAAAATACAAAGACATCTGAGAAAAAAAATACATAGTACTTAGATGCAAAGGGCGGAGAAGGCAATGGCACCCCACTCCAGTATTCTTGCCTGGAAAATCCCATGGATGGAGGAGCATGGTAGGCTGTAGTCCATGGGGTCGCTAAGAGTTGGACACAACTGAGCAACTTCCCTTTCACTTTTCACTTTCATGCATTGGAGAAGGAAATGGCAACCCACTCCAGTGTTCTTGCCTGGAGAATCCCAGGGAAGGAGGAGCCTGGTGGGCTGCCGTCTATGGGGTCGCACAGAGTCGGACACGACTGAAGTGACTTAGCAGCAGCAGCAGCAGATGCAAAGGGATCATCACATATTAAGAAAACTTAATGAGAAAAAGAGACCCACATGCAGATATTTCATATTTATTGGTTAATGGGAAAAATATGTCAAGTATCAAGTTTTTTTTTTTTAGAGGAAAGATTATCTGAAAATAAATAAAAATCAAATTGGCCTCAGACTTTTATGAAATAAATACAAGATTTCAACAGAGCAATGTTAACATGATTCTAGCAAGAAAACGTTTTAGTCTAAGGAATTTTTCCCTAGCTAAGTTATTATTCATGAGTAAAGAAAATGAAAAGGCATAAAATAAACTACCAATGTTACTGTTTTAAAATAAGTTTAAATAATTAATGGTTATAAAGCTTGTTTGGAAATGAACATTGTCAATAATTTATATATTTGTATATACAGTGTAAATGCATACATTATATTTATATAAATATATTATATGTATTAATATAACTTTATATATTGTATCCAAAATATAATGAAAATAATGATAAAATAAAGTAGACCAAATCCTATGTTATAAAAATAAATTCTACATTTCGCTTGAGAAAATGAAGGTAGTATAATCTTGTCTTTAGTCTCAAAATATAACATTTTATGATATATTGACCAATTAAAAAATATACAGCAATGTCTCCTTTGAAAAAATTAAATGGTTTATTATGTAGATATATGCCACAAACAAAAATAAAGCAGTACCACCTTAATATTTAAAGGGCTAAAGAAAATTAAGAAAAAAATATTCAATCGCATTCTAAACCAAGGAAACATACATTTTTAAATACTATGTTTCATTTATCAAATAACCAATTTAAAAATAATAATTATACTTCCATGGGGGGGTGTGGCTAGCTCATAAACTTTGTCTAATAGACATGTACTGGTACAATTCTTCCAGAAAGCAATTTGGAAAATCATATTAAGAACCCTTTAAAATATTCATACACTTTGCCTGATAATTCAATTCCACCTCTAGGACCCTATTCAAATACTGGAAAAGACTGAATCCCAGAGATGTTAGCTGCAAATAAGAGAGAGACAAGAAAAGAAACATTTCTAACAGAAAAAGAGATTAATTAATATAATATAGCAGAAGGCTTCCCTGGTGGCTTAGATGGTAAAGAATCTGCCGGCAATGTAGGAGACCTGGGTTTGATCCCTGGGTCGGGAAGGTGCCCTAGAGAAGAGCATGGCAACCCATTCTAGTATTCTTGCCCAGAGAATCCCGGACAGAGGAGCCTGGGCAGCTATAGTTCATGGGGTCACCAAGAGTTGGACACAACTGACCAACTAACACTTTCTTAAACAAAATACTGTATTTCACATCTAGTAAAAACACAGTTTTTCAAGAATTTAAAAAGAAATGAGAAATTTCTCGCTGTACAATGTGTAAGTTAAAAACAAGCAGGATATAAAAAGCAGGAGACACACAAAATATGTATACTTTTTTAAATATTAATAACAGTTATCTCTAGAAATGAGTTTCATAGTTGATTTGACTTTAAGCATTTCTGTATTACTCATATGTTCTACAATGCGTCCACTTTGCTTTTAAAATCAGGAAAAATGTACATACTATTTATCCGATGTAAAACTAAAACTATGGATTCCGCATACAAATGGCAGCAGCCTGGCTGAATCCATGTGAAATTCATTACCCCTGTGTGACAGCTAATTTTTCATCAAGCCCACTTGTGAATAAGCCTCCATGACTTCCTTCATTACGTTCCACACAGTTTAGCACTTGGTAATACGCTGTCTTGCGTGCTGCGTGTGGTTCTTTACTACTAGCGCCTATGTGTTCGCGTTCTGAATCTGGTAAACATTTATGAAGCACTAGTTCTGTTCCAGGCTCTGTGATCTGCTCCTGTGTTAGTTTGTTTTTTATGCAGTTAGCACAACAACTCTAAACTATTCTTAGTTTTAGCCCATTTTTAAGGATGTAAAAAAGGTTAAGTGACTCAAACTCAAGAGTGGCAGAACTGAAACTTAATCTTGGGTCTTCTATTCCCAGCACGACATGGTTGTTCCACTAAATGGCTTTTGCACTCCAAGAGGATATGCGTTACATCTTTTGCTTTTTCTTCTCACCTAAGCTGGCCAGAACACTTCGCACATACTTGTGGGTTATTTAATTTCCTGACAGAGTTGACCAGATGGCAATAGTGCCACAATGCTCGACTTTCCCATCTGTGTCTAACACTGTGTGAGGCTTATCTAATTCTGGATTTGTGCTGGCTTGCTTACACACCTGTTCAGAGGTTTATCCCGAACATTTGCTTATGTGCTGAATGTTATGGCAGATGCAGATGGAAGCGTGGCATGATAGAGGAAAGCACAGGGCAGGCGTGACGGTATCAGGGAAACTTACAAACGGGGGTGGGTGTGTGTGTGTGTAAGACCAGTCATATGGTCCTCCAAGTTGTCAGCAACATGGGGAGAGGTTAGCTGGAGGCCAGGACACATCATGTGTGTTGCTCTCTGTTCCCCTGAAACCCCACCATCTTTTACAGGACAAGCAAAAAGGCAGCCTTGCAAACGTAGAAACAATCTGAGTTCACGTGCCAGTCATGCGTGGAAATTGCATGTCTTTGCTCAGGTCACCTGGAAGCCTTGAGAGGAGACGAAACTTTGTGCAGCCCCACTGGATGAAGATAGACAGAAGGTTGGGCCACTGGGCCCATCTAGAGGTTTGCCAGACTCTGCCTAACCAAGTCCCTAGCATCACCGAGAGAATAATGCTCTCGCTGGAGAAGGTAGAAGACAATGTTTTAGGTGATGGGAAATAATTCAGTCATTCTGTTCATCCACTGGATTAACTGGGGTCCCCTCCAATGTGCTTCAACACACACACACACACCCCTATCACAGCTCCACGAGTATCTGCCTTTATGTCACCCCTCTTTCAAGAAAACAATTCTTCCTTAACTTCTTTTTGCCACCGATAAATCCTCAGCACCCAACTCAGGCAAATAATAGATAATCAATAAATACTTATTAATTAGAAAGGCTCAGGTGGTAAAGAATCTGCCTGCAATGCGGGAGACCAGGGTTTGATCCCTGGGTCAGGAAGATCCCCTGGAGAAGGGAATGGCAACCCACTCCAGTATTCTTGCCTGGAGAATCCCATGGACAGAGGAGTCTGTTGGGCTACAGTCCATAGGATCACAAAGACTCAGACATGACTGAGCAACAAACACACACATGTAAACGAATGGATCCCTTCCAGCTCTTGTATTCATACCTCAATCAAATACTCTGGTGAGGGACTGCCCTGGTGGTCCAGTGGCTAGGACTCCATGCTCCCAATGCAGGGGGCCTGGGTTTGATCCCTGGTCAGGGAAGTGGATCCCACATGCTATAATACTAAGAGTTTGCATGTTGCAACTAAAGATTCTAGGTGCCACCACTAAGACCTGGCACAGCCAAATAAATATATACATATTTTTTTGAAGACCATTTTAATAAATGTTCTGGTGAAACAAAGTTTCTGGTGGCTGTAAGCAGCCTCCAAGGCAATTTAATAAAATAGCACTTGGGCAGCTATGTCTCCAATCCTATTTGCCTGCCTGCACGTTCCATGCTACTCCAAGTTCTCCTCAACTGAAGGTTCATCCAGTCCCAGGGGTCCAGAGAAACCGAATCTGAACATGGGAGTCAACCCTACAGATCTACCTACTTTGCGCTCTAAGTCCTTATAGCTTCTGATCACATGTCAGAAGCCCCATGGGACTGAAGTTCTTATTTCTTCTGTCTGTCTTCTGATGGGTGAGACTAAGAAGCTTGTGCAAACTTCTTGATGGGAGGGACTGGCTGTGGGGGAAAACTGGGTCTTGCTCTGGTGGGTAGGGCCCTGCTTAGAACATCTTTAATCCAATTTTCTGCTGACAGTGGAGCTGTGCTCCCTCCCTGTAGTCTGGATGTGACTGCTCAGTTCTGGAGTCTGCATTCCCTATGGTAGGGCTATAGGCTCTATAGCAGGACTAATGGTGACCTCTTCCAAGGAAACCTATGCCAACATGCTGTGCCTCCCAGGATGCTGCTGCCAGTCAGTGCCCCTGTGCTTCAGTCCATGGGGTCAGAAGGAGTCAGACACGACTTAGCAACTGAAAATCATCAGTAGCCCCAGGCAAGGGTTGAGGAGAGGATTCAGAAGCTCTATCCTAACCTGAACCAAGACGGGCTCATATCACTGTTGGGTGGAGCAGAGAAGTAAACCAAGTCAAGGCCCCAACCAGGAATGCTGAAGAAGCTGAAGCTGAACGGTTCTATGCAGACCTACAAGACCTTCTAGAACTAACACCCAAAAAAGATGTCCTTTTCATCATAGGGGACTGGAATGCAAAAGTAGGAAGTTAAGAGATACCTGGAGTAACAGGCAAATTTGGCCTTGGAGTACATAATGAAGCTAACAGAGTTTTTTCAAGAGAACCCACTGGTCATAGCAAACATGCTCTTCCAACAACACAAGAGAAGACTCTACACATTGACATCATCAGATTCAATACCGAAATCAGATTGATTAGATTCTTTGCAGCCAAAGATGGAGAAACTCTATACAGTCAGCAAAAATAAGACCGGGAGCTGACTGTGGCTCTGATCATGAACTTCTTATTGCCAAATCCAGATTTAAATTGAAGAAAATAGGGAAAACCACTAGACCATTCAGATATGATCTAAATCAATCCCTTATGATACAGTGGAAGGCACAAAAGATTCAAGGGACTAAATCTGATAGACAGATTGCCTGAAGAACTATGGGTGGAGGTTCGTGACATTGTACAGGAGGCAGTGATCAAGACCATCCCCAAGAAAAAGAAATGCAAAAAGGCAAAATGGTTGTCTGAGGAGGCCTTACAAATAGCTGAGAAAAGAAGAGAAGCTAAAGGCAAAGGAGAAAAGGAAAGACATATCCTATCCATCTGAATGCAGAGTTCCAAAGAATAGCAAGGAAAAATAAGAAAGACTTCCTCAGTGATCAATGCAAAGAAATAGAGGAAAACAACAGAATGGAAAGACTAGAGATCTCTTCAAGAAAATTAGAGATACCAAGGGAATATTTCATGCAAAGATGACAACAATAAAGGATAGAAACGGTATGCACCTAATAGAAGGAGAAGAAATTAAGAAGAGGTGGCAAGAATACACAGAAGAACTGTACAAAAAAAGATCTTCATGACCAAGATAACCACGATGGTGTGATCACTCACCTATAGTCAGACATCCTGGAGTGTGAAGTCAAGCAGGACTTATGAAGCACCACTGGAAACAAAGCTAGTGGAGGTGATGGAATTCCAGCTGAGCTATTTCAAATCCTGAAAGATGATGCTGTGAAAGTGCTGCACTCAATTTGCCAGCAAATTTGGAAAACTCAGCAGTGGCCACAGGACTGGAAAAAGTCAGTTTTCATTCCAATCCCAAAGAAAGAGAATGCCAAAGAATGCTCAAACTACTACACCATTGCACTCATCTCACATGCTAGCAAAGCAATGCTCAAAATTGTCTAAGCAAGGCTTCAACAGTACATGAACCGAGAGCTTCCAGATGCTCAAGCTGGATTTAGAAAAGGCAGAGGAACCAGAGATCAAATTGCTGACATCTGTTGGATCATCAAAAAAGCAAGAGAGTTCCAGAAAAACATCTACTTCTGCTTTATTGACTACGCCAAAGCCTTTGACTGTATGGATCACCACAAACTGTGGAAAATTCTGAAAGAGATGGGAATACCAGACCACCTTACCTGCCTCCTGAGAAATCTGTATGCAGGTCAAGAAGCAACAGCTAGAACTGGACATGAAACAATAGACTGGTTCCAAATAGGCAAAGGAGTACGTCAAGTTTGTATACTGTCACCCTGCTTATTTAACTTATATGCAGAGTACATCATGTGAAATGCTGGGCTGGATGAGGCACAAGCTGGAATCAAGATTTCTGGGAGAAATACCAATAACCTCAGATATGCAGATGACACCACCCTTATGGCAGAAAGCAAAGAAGAACTAAAGAGCCTTTTGATGAAAGTGAAAGAGGAGAGTGAAAAAGCTGGCTTAAAGCTCAACACTCAGAAAACTAAGATCATGGCATCTGGTCCCATCACTTCATGGCAAATAGATGGGGAAACAAGGGAAACAGTGACAGACTTTCATTTTGGGGGCTCCAAAATTACTGCAGATGGTGACTGCAGCTATAAAATTAAAAGATGCTTGCTCCTTGGAAGAAAAGCTACGACCAACTTACACAGCCTATTAAAAAGCAGAGACATTACTTTGCCAAAAAAGGTCTGTCTAGTCAATGCTATGGTTTTTCCAGTAGTCATGTATGGATGTGAGAGTTGGACCATAAAGGAAACTGAGTGCCAAAGAATTGATGCTTTTGAACTGTGGTGTTGGAGAAGACTCTTGAGAGTCCCTTGGACTGCAAGGAGATCCAACCAGTCCATCCTAAAGGAAATCAGTCCTGAAAATTCACTGGAAGGACTGACACTGAAGCTGAAACTCCAATACTTTGGCCACCTGATGCGAAGAACTGACTCATTTGAAAAGACACTGATGCTGGGCAAGATTGAAGGTGGGAAGAGAAGGGCATGACAGAGGATGAGATGGTTGGATGGCATCACCAACTTGATTGATATGAGTTTGAGCAAGCTCTGGGAGTTGGTGATGGACATGCAAGCCTGGTGTGCTGCAGTCCATGGGATTGCAAAGAGTTGGACACAACTGAGTGACTGAACTGAACTGACTCATACAAGTAGTAGAGATCTCAACTAACAATAGTCACTTCTTTTGGGCATGAAATAGAGACAGACAGCAAACCCAGAGACCCGGGGGAAAGTGGGTGGCAGCAGGATTTGGGAGAGAAGCTGAGCACTGGGACCTAAAAGCTCTCTCCTGACAACTGTGAGGCTCCTCTATGTATCTGATGTCAAGCTGCAACGGAAAAAAGACACAGGGAGACTTTTTTGGAGTAAAGAAACACCAACAGCCCCAATAAGAAATTTGACTATTAAACTGACTGAAGACTTTTAAAGACAAGTTTATTTTTTTTTTTCTTCAAGTAGAGGAAATAAGGGTTTTGGTAGCTTTTTCCCACCATCCTCAACTGTAGACAAATGAAAGATATTACCCTTAGTGCACATCTGAGTCACAATATAAAAAAATGAACTCTGCCTAATTTCCATGGTGTCCAGTTCTACCACCTGTACTGTTTATGGTTCTCTGTATTAGTTCCAAACATATCCTTCACTTCCAATCAGAAGTGATTTCTATTTCACAACTGTGAATTATTGAAATTGGAAAGATGAGACCATGAGAATAGTAAAACTGAAGACCTTGAATATCGGATTCATCATGAAATTGGAAGTCTTCCCCATTTCAAAAAGAATTTTGGCATCTTTCTTGTAACTGACAAGCCTAATTCATAGCCATGTTATTATTCCCATTCTTTCTTTACTAAACCAGAAAACTTTTTCCAAAAGCACCCTTTCTTACTTTCCTTCTTACTCTGTGCCTATGTTTTATATGTTTTAGAAGCAGTGCTTTAAAGACTGATTATAATTTTGGAAATCTCCAGCATTTTAGAAAAGGAAGATTTTCAGTGGGTGAGCTGACATTGCTCAAACTCTGTAACATAGAAACTTATCAACTAGCCTAAACTTAAGGCCAAAATGTATGACTGTCTTGGCAGCAAATGACAATTTCCTTTTGACTAGAAATGGATTAAACTTTCCTCTCTAAAAAGTAGGCTCACAATGATGGCACTGTGTTCAGAGTCAGGCCTGTGCAGGTGTGACTTGGCAGGACTTGGGAAGCATAATAAGAGGAGATATTGTTATAATTGGAGTCATTTCATTCAGATTGTCCACAATGAGTTTCTAATCTACTCAAGCAATAAAGATTGAATAAACCACATGAAATATTCTCAGGAGGCACTGATTCCTATAAAAAAATACTGTGCTTCCGAAGCTCATAAGTTATCCCACGGTTAATTTTCTTCATTCTGCTGTCTCGGTTTAGTCCTACCTTGGGACTTGGATTTCTTCTCAACTAGACTTAATTTTATGCTCTGACAATTCCCCCCGAAATGTGCTCCCAATGTAGCTAGGGTCATACACATGCATTTCAAGTCATGCTGCCTAAATATTTCCCTCGACGAAGCATCAACTTTGTCACAATTTCCTTCCTTTTGTAGCATTTACCCTTGGGATAATCTGGTGTCAAACAATCTTGGCGAAAGCAAGATAGATTCTATTGGGTGTGACGTGTCTACACAAAGATGAATGTCTGGAGAATATATGAAAACATTCACCGAAAGCTATTAACTCTGACTCAGGCCAGTCTTAGCTAATAGTTTACATAACAGGGATCAGCAAACTATTGGCCATGGGCTAAATTTGGTCTGCTGTCTGTTTTTGTAAATAAAGTTTTATTGGTATGCAGCTACTCTCATTTGTTTTCATTTTCATAGTGTCTATTTCTGCAACATAGTGTCTATTTCTACAATGGCAGCATTGAGTAAGTGACTGTATGCCCTGCAAAGTCTAAACTATTTAGCAACTGGCCTGTTTAAAAAATGTTTACTCATTTAGCTGCACTGGGTCTTAGTTGTAACATGCAAGATAATTTAGTTGCAGCATGCAAGCTCTTAGTTCTGGCATGTGGGATCTAGTTCCCAGATCAGGGATTGAACCTGGGCCCCCTGCATTGGGAGCACCCAGGAAGTCCCGATAGAAAAAGTTTGCCAACCTATGATCTAGAACCTGGATAGTAGACCCACCACAACTGGCCTGTACCCTTCCCTCCTGATGTAACTAATCACTCAAGGCCTTTTTCCTGCTGAAATTGATGTGACCTCAGGATCCTTCTCAATAGAGATGGACACCAATATCCACTCCAAGCTGCCACCCTTGGCTTGGAATAAATAAATTCTTAGGGTCATTAGGACAACAGAAAGGAAATGTCATTCCTTACAAACTACATACCTGAAAATTAAATTCAGGTTTTTCTCAAACTGTCCATTTTTTCCAGATTTCTATTAAGTTAGGTGCACTATCTACACATCTGAGTTTCTAAACTAGATCCCTGGGCTGGTAGAAATCACAAGGGATCATTTGGCTTTCCCCTTCTGTCTTTGAGATTCCCTAGAACTTGGTAACCATACTATCAATAATGGTACTGAGCCGTTTCCAAGAACTTCAAGAATTTTTTTCAATTATTAGGAAAAGAAAAAGCCACCTTCCATAGCAACCTTAGACTGTCTAATGAATCTATTTACTTTTGCTCTTTTTCTTAAAACTTCAAACCAATTTCATCTTTCTCTGTCATTGTAGTAAGGTCATATCATCCTCAATACTTTCCCTCTTAATCAACTGCCTTGCCATAAAGCTTTTTTGTTTTTTAAGAATCAGGCTGACAAGAAAACTTGCACACTGGTGCTTCCCAGCCAAGGAAAGAGAATATAATTGCGTTCATCCCTACCCACCTTACCCACCCCCCACTTTCCCTAAGCATATGCCCAGAAAAGCTACAGGGAGCAATAATTTATCACCAGGTCTAAAAATGAAGATTCTTCAGCAGTTACTTTACTCTGCTCTAACTAAATGAGAAAACACTTAACAAAAGCATTTATAAGTGCCATGGAATACCCATGATACAGGAGGAATTATTTATCCTCCACTTAAGGACCACATAATGAGATATTATTAATAAATGAAAATTGATCTTCCTTGGAAACTACAAAGCTCAAATCTCTTTCCTACCAATCATGAGGTCTCTTTCTCTCTCCAGCCCACAAAGAGAAAGCAATTTCACTTCAGATGGCCCCAAGACGTAAATCAAAGGTTTTATGGCCCAGCTGCTGGGTTCTCTGGTGATGCACTAGGCTGGTATCAAATTATAAATATCGAATCAGTAAGCATTGAAGGTTATTAAAAGGTCCTCACAGTTCCCAGCATATCTGAACAGTAAAATAATCACTGGGGGATAGATGTTGCTTCGTGAAATTTATTTTCACAAAAGTAATGTCAATGATAGTTCTTAGCACAAGTTATTCTTATTCTTCATATTCTTAATGTCTTTAGTCTTTAATCAGCCCTTCCAAACTTCAAGTTTCACAATGCAAGATGTATTCCCAACATGTAGGAAATGGCTAATGCTCTGCTTTGAGATGTTTAAACTGAAAGCAGGATGGAAAATAGGACTTTTTTGAAATACCTCTTTCCAAAGGGGTCTCCTAAACTCAGTCACCAAATAGTCACCCTTTTGTAATTAAGATTTCAACTTGAAGATATTTTTCATTTTCCTCAAGAGGAGGGGAACAGAAAAGGCAAGGAATTCCCTATATCCATGCAAAAATGCTCTTAAAATAGCTGTGAGCCTTTTTTACATTTTATCAAATGACTCATACACCAGACATCCTGCACCTAAAAAAATCCTGCCATGATCAGAGGACAGTGGTGTCCTAAGGTGCACAAAGGGTTGAGCAGCATTAATATGGGAAACCAGAGACATGAAAGAAGGAAAAACTCAGATCTAAGAGTGAAATTGATGGATTGTCCAGCATGAAGGTTAAATGACTTGTTGAAGGTCACAGAAAAGGCTACAAAGCAGGGACCTTATGAGAATATTCTAGGCATTTGTCTTCACTCTCTGGATTCTTCTATAGGGTGTCAATTCTGTCTCCACCTTCTGGTAACTGATGATGGTCACAGCAAACACCAGCAATGAAGATGAAGGCTAAATCTACCTGCTGCCATTGTCCACCTTCTTAACTTCCACTGTTAGCCCCAGCCTCTGTCAGAAGCATCTCTCCTTGGTGACACAACAGTTCCTTGCTCCAAGTCTCCTGACAGACTGGATGCAGGATTTAAAAAAAAAGATCAAAGTCAAGCATGACTTCGACGTTTTGGGTTTGACCAATGCCAGTATGTTGACTTTGACAGAAATGATGGACAGCATGCAGAGCAGGTTTGGGGGATGTGGAAAGGTCAAGACTTTGGTTTGAGATATTTTAAATTTGTGCTGTTAGAAATTTACATGAACCTGATGAGAGAACTGTGGGCTGGAGAGATCCACTTGACATGTTGATTGCATTTAAAGTTGGGAGTCTGGGCCAAGGGAGTGCTTAAGGATAGAAAAGAGGCAATGGACTTCCTGGGGCACTCCAGGGATGAGATATCAGAGTGACAAAGGGCAACTAGCAAAAGAGATGGAGAAGGAGGCGCCAAGGTGGTAGGACAGAACCCAGGTGAATGTGGGATCTGGTAGCCAAGTGGAGGAAGGGTACCAAAGTGAAAGGAGAACTCAACTATGTTGTATCTGGAATCTAGAGAAACAGTACAGATGCATCTATTTGCAAAGCAGAAATAGAGATGCAGACACAGAGAACAAATGTATGGACACCAAGGCAGGATATGGGAAGGTGGGATAAATTCAGAGATTGATATATATATACTGTATATATCTATATATCAGTGTATGTATATATATATATTGATATATATACTACTATGTATAAACTAGGTAACTAATGAGAACCTACTCTATAGCACAGGGAACCCTATTCAATGCACTGTGGTGACCAGGAAGGAATTCCAAAAAAGAAGGGATATATGGGTATGTACAGCTGATTTACTTTGCTGTACAGCAGAAACTAACACAAAATTTTAAAGCAACTAAGCCCCAATAATAATTAAAAAAACTGGTGAGAAGTCGAGTACCTAGAGGACTGAGAACTGGCCTTTGGGTTTAGCAGCAAGGTGTCCTGGTACTCTCCATAAATACAGGCAGTTCTATTGGTGTGATGGGTGATGAAAACCCAAAATATGTAAGTTGATGAGAAATAGGAGCAAGCAATTAGAGACAGTGAAACAGCAAGGACAGACAGCTCTGGAAGATTTTTTTTTTTTTTTTTTTTTTGCAAAGAAATATGGTTGCAGTTGGCAAGGGAAGGTTTTGGGGTTTCGTTTTGTTTTAGTCTGTTTTTATTTGATTGTTATGAGAGAAATAAAAACAGGCAAAGGGAATGATCCCACAGAGATGAGAAATCTGATGACACAGAAAAAAGAGAGGTGTCTTCCATGCTTATTTCCTTTTCTTCCTTTCTATCACTCTCTTTTTTCTTCAGGCAATTTTTCCTTAAAATGCGTTTGTTTATTTTATATCTGGCCAACACCTTGGCATCCATTTAACTTAGAATTAAAGTAGATATCATGGCCAGGAAATCGCTGCTAACCTGCCTCCCCCAACCTTTACCCTCTGTCCACTCCCTGCCAATCACTTCAAAATTCATCTCCTATTACTGTCCCCTGTGTTCACTCTACTCCAGCTGTTCTGGCCTCTGTTGTCCCTTGATGCTGCAAGCACACTCCTCCCCCAGGGCCTTGGGGCTGATCATTTCCTGGAAATACTCTTTCCAGTTATAGCCCAGCATATTCCTTGCTTCCTTTAATTTCTGCTCAGACATCCTCTTTTTTTTTATTAGAGTATAATTTATTAACAATGTTATGTTAATTTCAGGTGTATAACAAAGTGATTCAGTTATACATATACCTGTATCTATTCTTTTTCAAATTCTTTTTCCATTTAGGGTTCAGTTCAGTTCAGTCCAGTCGCTCAGTCATGTCCGACTCTTTGCGACCCCATGAACCACAGCACGCCAGGCCTCCCTGTCCATCACCAACTCCCAGAGTCCACCCAAACCCATGTCCATCAAGTCGATGATGCCATCCAACCATCTCATCCTCTGTCATGCCCTTCTCTTCCTGCCCTCAATCTTTCCCAGCATCAGGGTCTTTTCCAATGAGTCAGCTCTTCGCATCAGGTGGCCAAAATATTGGAGTTTCAGCCTCAACATCAGTCCTTCCAATGAACACCTATGACTGATCTACTTTAGAATGGACTGGTTGGATCTCCTTGCAGTCCAAGGGACTCTCAAGAGTCTTCTCCAGCACCACAGTTCAAAAGCATCAGTTCTTCGGCACTCAGCTTCCTTTATAGTCCAACTCTTACATCCATACATGACCACTGGAAAAACCATAGCCTTGACTAGACGGACCTTTGTTGGCAAAGTAATGTCTCTGTTTTTGAATATGCTATCTAGGTTGCTCATAACTTTCCTTCCAAGGAGTAAGCATCTTTTCATTTCATTGCTGCAATCGCCATCTGCAGTGATTTTGGAGCCCAGAAAAATTAAGTCAGCCACTGTTTCCACTGTTTCCCCATCTATCTGCCATGAAGTGATGGGACCAGATGCCATGATCTTCGTTTTCTGAGTGCTGAGCTTTAAGCCAACTTTTTCACTCTCCACTTTCACTTTCATCAAGAGGCTCTTTAGTTCCTCTTCACTTTCTGCCATAAGGGTGGTGTCATCTGCATATCTGAGGTTATTGATATTTCTCCTGGCAATCTTGATTCCAGCTTGTGCTTCTTCCAGCCCAGCATTTCTCATGATGTACTCTGCATATAAGTTAAATAAGCAGGGTGACAATATACAGCTTTGACATACTCCTTTTCCTATTTGGAACCAGTCTGTTGTCCCATGTCCAGGTCTAACTGTTGCTTCCTGACCTGCATACAGGTTTCTCAACAGGCAGGTCAGGTGGTCAGGTATGCCCATCTCTTTCAGAATTTTCCACAGTTGATTGTGATCCACACAGTCAAAGGCTTTGGCATAGTCAATAAAGCAGAAATAGATGATTTTCTGGAACTCTCTTACTTTTTAGATGATCCATTGGATTTTGGCAATTAGATCTCTGGTTCCTCTGCCTTTTCTAAAACCAGCTTGAACATCTGGAAGTTCACCATTCACGTATTGCTGAAGCCTGGCTTGGAGAATTTTAAGCATTACTTTACTAGTGTGTGAGATGAGTACAATTGTGTGGTTTTTGAGCATTCTTTGGCATTGCCTTTCTTTGAGATTGGAATGAAAACTGACCTTTTCCAGTCCTGTTAGGGTATTACAGAGTATTGAGCCAAGTTCCCTGTGCTATATAGTAGGTCCTTGTTGATTATCTATTTTAAATACAGTAGTGCGTACACATCAACCCCAAACACTCTAACCATCCCTCCCCACCTCCACCCACTGTAACCGCAAATTCATTCTCTAAGTCAAACATCCTCTTCCTATGGAAATCTATTTTTAAAAACCCTCTTGAAGATTACTGCCATCCCCTTGTCAACAATCCAATGTCCCTCATCCTGATCTAATTATTTTCTCTCTAACACAACACTGATGTTCAATATTCCATTAAATTAACTTATTCATTATAGTTATCATTTATTGCCAGTCTTCCCCCGTAAGAATGCAAGCTCCATGAAGACATGGATTTTTGTTAATTTTGTTCACTCAGGTATCACAAACACCCAGAGGAAACTTGGCATGTAATTAGTGATCAACAGATGTGTTGAAAAATAAATGAATGATGAACTGGAAGAAGAGCCAGAATATAGAATTTGTGAATGGCAGAAATCACTTAATATAAAACAAAAAGAAAAACCAACTTATGTCCATTTTTGACTATAACTCACACATTATGATGCTTTTCTCCTTTCCTACATGTCTCCGTGACCTCTATGCACTTTCCCCTGGAAACTAACTGAACATTCACAGAGTTCCTCTTGAGCAGGTAGGTGACAACATGCACCTTTCTTCTCTAGAACTAATAAAGGAGGCAGGAGATTTCCTCTATTCCAGGCCCTGAGAGCAAAAAAAGATGAGGCCCTCCAGTGAACTTGAACTGTCTGAGTAAGCAATTATAGAGAGATTAATTCTTCTCATAGCAAAGTCAGAACTCTTTTTGGCTCTTGACAATAAAAATTTAAGTGGCAGCCATGGTGTCAGATTTTGTGTCAAAACTTCAAGTGTTGGGGGAACAGTGAACTGATTGTTCACACACAGAAAATGACAAATGGTAGCACAAGAAACTAGTTTCCTAGAATAATCATAAAACTGGATTCTGAAAGCCACAGGCATGAATCAATAGACTAAGCCAAAGAATTCTCTCAACCTGAGTCTCTCTTTCTATTGTTAAAAATCAGATAGCTTGAGATGTGTAACTATAAGCTCAGTGATTTTTAAACAATGGGAACTGATCAATTTCCTCTTTTCTTCTCCATTGAACGGACAAGCATGACCTATTTAGTTGAGATAAGGGTAAAAATTAGGAAATTGACCCAAATCGTGTGTGAAGCAGCACTTTCTCTCAGAAAGGAAGCAAACTCACTTGAGACTTTGAAAACTGCATTTTACTTGCCAGCCTGTCATGCTAAGAGGTGGATGAGAAAGAGGAAGACGGCTGATGAAGAAGAATGGGAGGAGGATGGTGTGCAAGAGTGAAAAAAAATAAACTTGTTTTATGAAAAGAAAGCTAAGGTCTCACATTTTTTGTTTTTTCCTGAGTTCTAACTATGGGAATAAATATCTTATGAGAGTTCATGTGTGCTCAGTCGCGTCTGAGAGCTCTGTGGTGGCTCAGATGGTAAAGAATCTGCCTGCAGTGCAGGAGACCTAGGTTCAATCCCTGGGTTGGGAAGATCCCCCAGAGAAGGTGATGGCAACCCACTCCAGTAGTCTGGCCTGGAGAATCCCATGGACAGAGAAGCCTGGTGGGCTACAGTCCACAGGGTCCCAAATAGTCAGACGCGACTGTCGGTTTCTCAGCCGTGTCCGACTTTCCAATCCCGTGGACTGTAGCCCACCAGGCTTCTCTGTCCATGGGATTCTCCAGGCAAGAATACTGGAGTGGGTTGCCATTTCCTCCTCCACAGTATCTTTCCGACCCAAGGATCAAACCCAAGTCTCCTGCTTAGCAGGTGGATTCTTTGCCACTATGCAACCTAGGAAGCTCTATATTATTTTAAACCATTGAAACATCAAAGTTTGTAACAACTATGTTGTTCAAATTGTCTGCTGAACACTTTGAAAAAAAGAAGTGTTAAAATTTCACTACGATTGTGGACTTTTCAATTTCTGTTTATGCAAATTTCAAACCTATGTTATTAGGAGCATTCAGGCTTACAATTGCATCTTTCTGATGATTTAAAACTTTCGTTAACTGTGATCCCCTTTGAATTTGGAAATGCTTTATGCCTTAAAGATTTACTTTGTCAAACATTAATATAGTTATGCCAACTTTTTCTTTGTGGGGGAACAGTATTTGTGTGACTTTATCTTTTTTCTGTCTTGGATCTTCAACCTGAGTATTTTACTATGTTTTTCATAAATAGCATACATCCCAGTTTTTAATGTTTTCATTAAAGCTAAGAGTTGTGTTTTTTTTTAGTATGAAATTTCCACTTATATTGACTGTAATCACAAATAACCATCTTATTTTGTACTTTCTGTTTGGCATACTTTCTTCATCCTCATTCTTGTCTTTTTGGGATAGATGGAGGATTTTAACATTGCTTGTTTCCCTTTATTTTTTTATCCTTATTAGATGTTATTCCACCATATTTTTATGAGTTACTATAGAAATTTTAATACTCCTGATTAAATTCATGAAGTTCAAAGTTAAACAATATTAAGACCAGAATCTTGGAATTTTTACTCCAAGCACCAATCTCAATTATCGTCTAGATTTTCATTCTATTTTATTTTTTAACCCCATAAATTCTAATTTTTCTAATGACTTATTCTGATAATTATTATTATTTTGTGCAACCTTTGCATAGATTTGTCTTAATTGTTTCTGTTTAACATGAGTTCTTTAGTAAACATTAGTAAATCACGAGTGAGCAAAAGGGGATTAAAGAAAAGATATACAGTAATGAAAAATGATGTATTATCTCATTGGCTCCCACTTTACAAGGGCTGCCAGAAGAAACCATCCCCTGGCACAGTACATGGAAGAGAAGAAGGAGAGGAAGGTCATATACTTGGCTGCCCTCTGTCTCCTGGTTACAGTGATGTTTGTCCCATAGGAAATTAACTCCTCTTGAACTTCCAGGTTTCTCATCTGGCCCCGAGTGGCACACTGGGGTGCAGACACCCACCCTGCCATGTAGAGTTTCTTCTGAGTCCGAAAGTGGCAGAAATAGCCAGACACCAAATTCAGTTGGTAAGCCTGGTGGCAAAACAGTGGCCAAGGAGGATAAGTCATCAGCAGTCCCCAAGCAGTGCAGCTACACAAGCTGGAGAGAAGGCCATAGGATTGCAGAACAGCCAAGGTAGAGCAAGTGACTGAGGGTCTGGGAAACTGATTAATTCCTTTACTTTCGTAAAAGCACAGTTATGCAATGATTTTTTTTTCACTTTTATCCATCATAAATTAGTATCAGTAAAGTGCACTATGAATATTTAGCTTGCTGCCATAAATACTGTTACTGATATGCCAGCAAAGATTGAAATTGCAGGAGAGAGTCTGCAATTCACCTCTTTGTGTGGCATTCGCATCCCTCCAGAGCCCTGTGAGATTTGTTTTTCTGTAAAATATTTGTTGGTGAGTTTATCAGAATAAAATCTCAGGAACAATCTCTTCAATCATAAGGCATTCAGTTTTGACATTAGTAATAGGCTTCCCAGGTGGCTCAGTGGTACAGAATCCACCTGCCATGCAAGAGACACAAGTTCGATCCCTGGGCTGGGAAGGAAATGGCAACCCACTTCGGTATTCTTGCCTGGAAAATCCCATGGACAGAGATCCTGGCGGGCTACAGTCCATGGGGTCAAAAAGACGTGACTTAGCAACTAAACAACAAAAATGTGTCCTCTCACATATTTTATGGAGTTTAGCATAAACCAAATACATACTTTTTAATACTTTTATGTTTTAATACTTGTGCTTGAGTAAAAAGCCTCACATTTTCATTTTTCACTGAGCTGCATAACTTTTTTTTTTTATTGGAGATAATTGTGCAAGGTACGATTTTTTAAATTAACAAATCTACCACATCCAACAGGTTAGAAGTAAGTGTTCAAAACAATTGTCAGCAGTTGGAACGAGGCAAAAAGGGAAATGGAGGTTGTTTAGTCAAAAACTAGATGAAAAGCACTTTCTTGGCTATATTTTCATCAACATTACTTAACAAAAAGAAAGCATTTTTGAGTCAGACATCATGCATGCTGAGCTGCTAAGTCATGTCTGATTCTTTGTAACCCCATGGACTGCAGCCCACCAGGCTTCTCTGTCCATGGAATTTTCCGGGCAAACCTGGTATAAAATTCTAACAGTATCTGTGGAACCGTGTTAGTTTTCTAACACTGCCTATAACAAACTGTCACAAACATAGTAGCCTAAAACAACACAAAGCTGTTATAGTTCTATAAGTCAGAGATCTAACACAGGTCTCACAGGGCCAAAATCAAGATGTCTGCAGGGCTGAATTTGTTGCTGGAGCCACAGAGGAGAATGGCTTCCTGGCATTTCCAGCCTCGAGTCCCCACCACATCCATGGGCTTCTGAGCCTCTTTCTCCCTTTTCAAAGCCAGCAATGTCACGTCTCTGACCCTTCTTCTGTCATCACATCTCTTTATAACCACAGCCAGAAGAGTTCTTTGCACATGAAGACCTGATCTGATTGAGACCACCTGGACAGTCCAAGCTCATCTCTCATTTTAAAGTCCTCAACCTTTACCACATCCACAAAGTGCCTTTTGCCATGTATGGTAACATATTCACAAGTTCTAGGAATTAGGACATGGACATCTTGGGAGTGAGAGTGGTGGTGGTGGGGGTGGTTACCATAGTAACCATACCAAAGTTAAATAAACTTTTCCAGGTCTCAGTTTTCTCATCTGTAAAATGGGGATAATTATACCAGTGTCTAACAATTCCTGGCAAATAACAGAAATTTCACAAACTCATTAAATGGAAGAATAAATATGTACATTATGAAGTTATTTGAAGAATTAAATTAGATAATGTTAAGTAAAATATCTAGAACAGTACTTAGAGCATAGACTGGCCCCCAAATCAGCTGCTCCTACTGTCCAAAGGGCACCAGTCTAGATTTTTGAAAGAACAAATCCAAGCATGGAGCCCATGAAGCTGTAGAATCTGAGAAAGAGGATATAAACATCGTAACTCCCTGAATAAAGTCTGCAGTACTGAAGACAAGATGTTCTCTTTCAAAGCACCCAAGTCTGTGCTGAACTCTGGCCTCAAATAACCACTGCTATGCATGAGTGAATACATTAGCATAGAATTCACTCTGGTTTATATCACAGGGCAAACCTGCTAACTGCTGGCCAGTCCCCTCCAGTTCACCATCTGTCTAATGTTAATCCCTTTGGACCTAGAGGTCCATCCTTCAGACTGAGTACTCTTTTTTATTTTTATTTTTTGAGTTAAGCAACTGCTACAAGGAGATAAAAAGGCATCCTACCAGGTTCCACTGTGACACCCTTCCAATTCTCTTACCTATCCTGATGTTTCTCTGAGCTTAAGAAATCCTAGTATTAAACAGAAATGTGCTCTCTGTGATCAGAATGACAGCTTACTCCAAGTGAGCTCCCCCAAACTGTTAATAGCTATCTCCCCAAATGTCAATTTATGCTATGCTTCCATTCCAGAAAGAAAGATCACTAGTTCCTTGACACTGTCATTTAATACAGTTTTGTGGGTCACCATTCACATAGCATGACTATTATCACTTGCCAGTTTATGTAGTTCTAAGCATTCAAATATTCAACACATTTCAGAGTATACTCTATGGGGCAGAATCTTTTTTAAGTATCCAACTAAGGAAGGGGCTTCCCAGGTGGCTCAGTGGTAAAAGAATCCACCTGTCAAAGCCTGAGATGCAGGAGATGCGGCTTTGATCCCTGGGTCAAAAAAATCCCTTGGAGGAGGAAGTGGCAACCCGCTCCAGTATTCTTGCCATGGACACAGGAGCCTGGAAGGCTACATACAGTCCATGTGGTTGCAGAGTCAGACACTACTGAAGTGACTGAGCATGCACACAGCTAAGAAAAGTCTTTACCCTCCAAAAGAAAACTGACCATCTAATTAATTTTTCAGGTGTAATTTTAAAATTGATAATATAAATCAGAGTGTAAAAAATCCTTAAGCAACATATTTTAAGATTAGAGAGAATCTGATGGTTTATAACTAGTTTTTAAAGATTTCCACCACAGTCATTCTATATGCTAACTCCAAGGGCTAACATACTCCAGTACTTTGAAAATATGCAACCAAATAGCCCGAGAGTTTCAAAATTTATGAGTCAAACACATGGAGGGATATAATACTTCTAGTTTATAAGCAAATAATAAAAGTATAATTACTTTAAGAAATTACTAAATTAAACTAAAATAATTATCTAGTGGATTAAATTGCAAGAAATAATTTTAGCTCTATTTTTATTCAACTTAATCAGCTAAACGTATCACATATAAATATCATAGCTCTATAATACTCAATTACTTGCTCCCTCAAACACTCTAACCATGGCCTCACAATAAAATGGTGACAATTCCAAGAATCAAATGTGTTCTGACATTCTAAATTTTTTTCCATCTAAGTAAGGTAACAACAGCCTACCCTACTGGTCAGCTATTGTAACAAAGAGCCCCCAAGTCACATGACTCAACATGACAGATGTTTTATTTGATACAACCTCATCATCCTCACTGAGGGACACAGGCTGGGGGTGTGTTCACCATCTGGAACATCGCCAGTCAGTGGAACATGGAGAAAGGACTTGGAAATCCGATCTTGGTTCCTGAAATCAGTCCTGAATATTCATTGGAAGGACTGATGCTAAAGCTGAAGCTCCAATACTTTGGCCACCTAATGCGAAGAACTGACTCCTTAAAAAAGACCCTGATGCTGGGAAAGATTGAAGGCAGGAGAAGGGGACGACAGAGGATGAGATGGTTGGATGGCATCACCAACTCAATGGACATAACTTTGAGCAAGCTCTGGGAGTTGGTGATGGACAGGGAAGCCTGGCGTGCTGCAGTCCATGGGGTCACAAAGAATTGGACACAGCTGAGTGACTGAACTGAACTTATCTTGGTTCTAACAGGCTCCTGCCAAGAAAGGACCCTCATCACTTCTGCTCCCTTTCTATTGGCCAAGTCAAATCCTGTACCTATGTCTAACTTAAGGGCCTGGAATGTGCTTGGAAGGAGGGAAGAATTATTGATGAGCATTCTCAGTTGTTAGGATACAACAATCGTTTTCCAGTTAAAATTACCTTCCATATAATGTAATTCGCACTCCTCTGATACTGCTTCTTTTTCACTTTCAAATATCGACATCTTTCAGAACCTTATTAAGATGCTCCTTTCTAACACATAAAGGATTTACTTCCTAAAACTGCAAACCTCTAGAATGCCTCTGTGCCTATTCAGACACCACAATTTATATGTACAGCAGAATGTCTTATGCATAAATGCCGACTTGCTGTTCAAATAAAATAAAATTCCAGCAGTGTTGCCATTTGGTCATAAAGCTCCTATTACATCTAAGGAAAGCGTTCATTGACAGTTTGACAGATTATTATATTTTACTCCCTAATAGTTATCAGCTAAAAATTCAGAGGACTTGTAGAGCAAGGGCACAGCCCTGTTGGAAACCAGAATTCAAACTGAGCCAAAATGGACTTCCTGATATCACAGGGCGAGTCTGCAACACAGTCTACCAATCACTAAGCATTGGGATGATTTTTGCATTTTCTCTTTTAAAGGGAAGGTCAAAGCATTATCCTCAGGATGAAAATTAAATTCCACCTTGGAAAAGTTTGTTTTTAAAATGACATGGAAACAATTAACTTGGAGAAGATATTAGCATAACTTAAAGGCATAACTTAAACCAACTATGGGATCTAGTATCTCTATGTGTGTGTGCTCAATTGTGTCTGACTCTTTGAGATCGCATGGACTGAAGCCCAGGCTCTTCTGTCCATGGATTTCCCAGGAACAATATGGACCAGGTTGCCAATTTCCTTCTCCAGAGGATCTTCCTGACCCAAGGATGGAAACTGCGTTTCCAGTATCTCTTGTGTTGGTAGGCGGATCCTTTACCACTGAGCCACCTGGGAAGCCCTTGTATCTCCAGTATCATATGAAGAAAGTGATCACCTCTAGGCATTTTTATGAAAGTATTAAAGAATGATCAAGAAAATCATATGGAATGTTTGAAAAAGTTTGAAGTCTATTCTAGATTCAACCTTCCTGGTGATGTGCTCTTTTATTTTCATTTCATATTGATTCCATTCTTTTACTATTAATGGTAGTCTGTGGGGGCTTCCTTCAGGGGTGCACTAGCATAGCACAACAGTGCTGTGGAAAACCCAGACTGCAAATGAAGGTCAGTGGATAACAGAGGAATACTGCATCCTAGGGCTTCCCTGGTAGCTCAGCTGGTAAAGAATCCGTCTGCAATGCAGGAGACCCCAGTTTGACTCCTGGGTTGGAAAGATCCCCTGGAGAAGGGATAGGCTACCCACTCCAGTATTCTTGGACTTCCCTGGTGGCTCAGATGATAAAGAATCTTCTTGCAATGCAGGAAGACTTGGGTTCGATCCCTAGGTTGGGATGATCCCCCGGAGGAGGGCATGGCAACCCACTCCAGTATCCTTGCCTGGAGAATCCTCAGGGACAGAGGAGACTGATGGGCTGCAGTCCATGGGGTCACAAAGAGTTGGACACGACTGAGCGACCAAGCACATCACAGCACTGCATCCTGACCGAAAATTAGTATTGATTGAGCACACTTACCAATCACGATAAAATACTTCTATTACTTTGCTTATAAAGTTCAGTTTTCTATTTTCATTTGGGAAGTGGGAGGTTGTACTTTCTGGAAATTCAAATGAGACTCACGGAAACATCTGGGAATTTTCAGCTGCAGACAAAACAATAAATTCACTCTAAATAGGAAAGCCAGTAGGGTAAGGGCCATGAAGATGCCTGCCAGGAAAGATGGGGGTTGGGGTGGATAAGAATATCCCAATAGAGCAAATAACACCTGCAAAATGGCAGAGATAAAAGGATGAGTGAGTATTACACATGCAACCACCTGAAACACGTTCAGGGAGACCAAATTCTGGAGCGGTGTGGAGAGTGGCAGTGTTGAGATTAGATCCTGCACAGCTTTGTAAGCTCATGTCAAGAATTTAGACTTAAAGGGCAAAGAAAACCTCTGAAGGATGTTAAACAGACATAAGGCATGATTACATTCATGGTTACACTGTTGCTTAATATAAAGACAGCATAAATTTCACATAGTCATATCCAGCTGTATCTGTTGTAGTTAGGAGAAACCAGCTTTATTTGGAGCTCCATTTGAAACCTGATCTCAAACTGAGGCATTTCCCCCTCATTTCCTGGGAGCCTGAGTTCACGCCATCCCACTAGGAGAGGCAAAACACGATGCAGTCAACTTTACTTACACAATTTGCCACGTTATTTTCAATGCTCTTTTTGGAGTGTTAGTGTTTAGCTAGTTTCAGCAGCAGTTTATGACAGCGCTCATTTCATTTACTGTTCCTTCCATGATGTCCATTTGCTTAGTGAATGTGATATGTTGGCATTGTTTTCGTCTCCTTGGTATTTGCTGTTTTGTTGGGATTTTTAATTAAGCTCAATGACTAAACACTGGAAGGTTATATATGCAGGTTCCAACAGTGAGCATATTCTCAAATGTAAAAAAACATAATACTTATAAAAGAAATTAACAAGAGCAGGTACACAGCCTCATTATAGAGACATTAATGCAGAGGAAATTGCCTACTAGTGGATGTTAAGATAACCAGTGTTTTCCTAATGCTAAATATTGAAGCAATCTTTAATTACAGAAATAACTTATTTAACAGGATTTCAAACGGATATCCATTTAGGGTAGCAGTGGTGCATGGTAATGTCTCTTTTTAAAATAAGATAATTATATATTCATTTTGGAGAATACACAGACTGCTTTGGGAAAATTTTATCAATAGCAAAGGCAGATGGTAAAAGTGGATGTCCCTTTGCTCACACCCGTCAACAGCAACACGACTGACAAGTTAAACCAGATCACTCTCTGTTGTGGCGACTGTCCTGTACATTGTAAGATGTCTGGCATCCCTCAAGTCTCCACCTACTCAACGCCAGCGGAGGCCCTGTGCCCGGCTGTGACAATCCCAACCGTCTTCAGACGTTACCAAATGCCCCCGGCTCCTGAGAACACGGCTCTGAACCCATCAGGGGACCAACTCAAAGACTGCATTAGGTGGCCTGGACTCGGGTGAGGAGGGAGGCCCGAGGGAGGCAGATGGAGTCGATAGGCTGAGAACACGTACTGGGCAGGGAAAAGCTTCCGGGTTAGCGACGGACAGGGTGTGGGAGACAGCAGAGGAAAACAGGAAGTGAGGCTGGGCGCTCGCTTTGTACCCTGAGCAACTGTGCTGCACCACCTATTGGGCTAAACTGGGACTGCAGGGCGGAGAAGGCAATGGCACCCCACTCCAGTACTCTTGCCTGGAAAATCCCAAGGATGGAGGAGCCTGGTGGGCTGCAGTCCATGGGGTCGCTAAGAGTCGGACACGACTGAGCGACTTCACTTTCACTTTTCACTTTCCTGCATTGGAGAAGGAAATGGCAACCCACTCCAGTGTTCTTGCCTGGAGAATCCCAGGGACGGGGGAGCCTGGTGGGCTGCCGTCTGTGGGGTCGCACAGAGTTGGACACGACTGAAGCGACTTAGCAGCAGCAGCAGGGACTGCAGGGAGCTGAGGCGGAAATTACGAATTTAATTTTTCACGTCGATTTTGGAGATGCCAAAGACGCTTCAAATTAAGAATTTTGTTAAGAACAAAACGTTGAGGATTTTCCTATGTTACAAAACCCACATGATCAGCACCACCCTCCACCTCTCCGTCCCTCGTGACACTGACTTGAAGAGTCACTACTGGTTCCCGCCCAGCAGCCTTTGAGCCTGCTCCTCCCTCTGCCTGGCATTCTGTCATGCTGGGTCCTTTTATGACTGGCTTCTTCCCATCACTCAGGTCTATGTTTTCTTGACCCTTCCAACAGCTCTCTTATCCCAGCCGCCTTTTTTCCAGCATCTTTTTTTATTTTTTATTTGGTGCTTATTAGGATCTAATTTTTTTTCCTGTCTAGTCTTTGTTCGGAGAAGGTAATGGCAACCCACTCCAGTACTCTTGCCTGGAGAATCCAATGGACGGAGGAGCCTGGTAGGCTGCAGTCCCTGGAGTTGTGAAGAGTCGGACACGACTGAGCAACTTCACTTTCACTTTTCACTTTCATGCATTGGAGAAGGAAATGGCAACCCACTCCAGTGTTCTTGCCTGGAGAATCCCAGGGACAGTGGAGCCTGGTGGGCTGCCGTCTGTGGGGTCGCACAGAGTTGGACACGACTGAAGCAACTTAGCAGCAGCAGCCTCAGCAGTCTTTGTTAGTGTTTCCCTACCAGAAACATGCTACATGAAGTCTAGGGCTTCATCATCTGTTCAGTTTTTGGTTGTTTTAACCTCTGTATTCCCAGCACCTTGAATAAGGTAAGACATTCATTCATCTATCAAATAAATCAATATGCCACAGACTGCCGGACTCAACAATTTCAAATCTACCTTGTTTTTTGCCTTCATCAAAACTGTTCATTTACCTGAGTTCAATTCAGTTCAGTCGCTCGGTCATGTCTGACTCTTTGCAACCCCATGAACTGCAGCATGCCAGACCTCCTGTCCATCACCAACTCCCAGAACTTGCTCAAACTCATGTCCATCGAGTTGGTGATGCCATCCAACCAGCTCATCCTCTGTCATCCCCTTCTCCTCCTGTCTTCAGTCTTTTCCAGCATCAGGGTCTTTTCCAATGAGTCAGTTCTTCGCATCAGGTGGCCAAAGTATTGGAGTATCAGCTTCAGCATCAGTCCTTCCAGTGAATTTTCAGGACTGATTTCCTTTAGGATGGACTGGTTGGATCTCCTTGCAGTCCAAGGGACTCTCAAGAGTCTTCTCCAACACCACAGTTCAAAAGCACCAATTCTTCAGCACTGACCTGTCTTTATGGTCCAACTCTCACATCCATACATGACTACTGGAAAAGCCATAGCTTTGACTAGATGGACCTTTGTTGGCAAAGTAATGTCTCTGCTTTTTAATGGACAAGAATCCCTTAAAAGAAATGGAGTAGCCCTCATAGTCAAGAAGAGAGTCTGAAATGCAGTACTTGGGTGCAATCTCAAAAATGACAGAATGATCTCTGTTCATTTCCAAAGCAAACCATTCAATATCACAGTCATCCAAGTCTATACTCCAACCATTAATGCTGAAGAAGCTGAAATTGAGTGGTTCTATGAAGACCTATAAAACTTTCTAGAACTAAAGCCCAAAAAAGATGTCCTTTTCATCATAGAGGACTGGAATGCAAAAGTAGGAAGTCAAGAGATACCTGTTATAACAGGAAAATTTGGCCTTGGAGTACAAAATGAAGCAGGACAAAGGCTAACAGAGTTTTGCCAAGAGAAAGCACTGGTCATAGCAAACACCCTCTTCCAACAACACAAGAGAAGACTCCACACATGGACATCACCAGATGGTCAATACCAAAATCAGACTGATTATATTCTTTGCAGTCAAAGATAGAGACGCTCTATACAGTCAGCAAAAACAAGACCAGAGCTGAATGTGACTCAGATCATGAACTCATCGCCAAATTCAGACTTAAATTGAAGAAAATAGAGAAAACCACTAGACCATTCAGGTATGACCTAAATCAAATCCCTTACGATTATACAGTGGAAGTGAGAAATAGATTCCAAGGATTCGATCTGATAGAGTCTCAGAGATTGAACCCAGGTCTCCTGCATTGTGGGTGGATTCTTTACCAGCTGAGCCACCAGGAAAGCCCAAGAATACTGGAGTGGATAGCTTATCCCTTCTCCAGTGGATCTCCTGCTTTGCAGGCAGATTCTTTACCAACTGAGATATTAGGGAAGCCCGACCTAAGTTAGGATTTATTTAAATGGCATAACCATCTACTATGTGGCTAAAAATATGAGTTGTCTTTACTCCCTGCTCTTTCAATTCACACTCAATTTTTCTAAGGCCTTTCCATTCCACCCCTCAAATATCTTCAGTTCACACCTTCCATTTCCTTCAAAAGGTCCAAAACATTTCAACTGACTTCCTAATGAGTCATTTTCTACCTGCTGTTACTGAGTCTCTAAGCTACTCAAAAAGTTATCTTTCATAAAATATGAATATTATTTCTTCTTTTAAAAGGTTCCAGTTACCCACAGGGGGAAAAAAGTTTTTTGTCCACACCATACAACATGTGGGATCTCAGTTCCCCAACCAGGGGTTGAACCTGCACCCCTTGAAAGGTGGAGTCTCAACCACTGGACTGCCAGGGAAGTCTTTTAAACTTTTAAAAAAGTTTAAAAGGAAAATCTTTTAAACTCTATAACATGGCTTCTAAACCTATTCCCAGTCTGGGCCACTTCTTCCGCAGCTGTGTTTCCATTTAGTTTTTAAGCTTCATTTCTGTGGACTGACATGCACTGTGTGATTCTTTAGAGTGAACCTTCTGCCATTCCTTGAAAACCTCTTTAAAATAGCTATGTATTGGGGACTTCCCTGGTGGACTGGTGGCTAAGACTCTGCACTCCCAGTGCAGGGGGCTCAGGTTCAATCCCAGGTCGAGGAACTAGGTCCCACATGCCACAACTAAAAATCTCACATGCCACAATGAATATCAAAGATCCCACATGCCACAACTAAGACCTGGTGCATCCAAAATAAATAAATATTTTACAAATAAATTAAACAGCTATGCTTTTGGTCAAGCATTTTCTATGGACTGAAATGCCCCTTCTCCTCTGTACACAGTGAAATCCATTTATCTTCTTCAAATCCAGTTCAAACACCATGGCATCTGTGAAATTCCCTTATCCTATCTGTCAGAAGTAAATTCCTTCCCTGGTGCTCCTGGAGCCCAGACATGGGCATGTCTACACACAGCTCTTAACATCAGTTCAGTTCAGTTCAGTCGCTCAGTCGTGTCCGACTCTTTATGACCCCATGAATCGCAGCACACCAGGCCTCCCTGTCCATCACCAACACCCGGAGTTCACTCAGACTCACGTCCATCAAGTCAGTGATGCCATCCAGCCATCTCATCCTCTGTCGCCCCCTTCTCCTCCTGCCCCCAATCCCTCCCAGCATCAGAGTCTTTTCCAATGAGTCAACTCTTCGCATGAAGTGGCCAAAGTACTGGAGTTTCAGCTTTAGCATCATTCCTTCCAAAGAAATCCCAGGGCTGATCTTCAGAATGGACTGGTTGGATCTCCTTGCAGTCCAAGGGACTCTCAAGAGTCTTCTCCAACACCACAGTTCAAAAGCATCAATTCTTCGGCGTTCAGCCTTCTTCACAGTCCAACTCTCACATCCATACATAACCACAGGAAAAACCATAGCCTTGACTAGACGGACCTTTGTTGGCAAAGTAATGTCTCTGCTTTTCAATATGCTATCTAGGTTGGTCATAACTTTCCTTCCAAGGAGTAAGTGTCTTTTAATTTCATGGCTGCAGTCACCATCTGCAGTGATTTTTGGAGCCCAAAAAATTAAAGTCTGACACTATTTCCACTGTTTCCCCATCTATTTCCCATGAAGTGATGGGACCAGATGCCATGATCTTCGTTTTCTGAATGTTGAGCTTTAAGCCAACTTTTTCACTCTCCACTTTCACTTTCATCAAGAGGCTTTTGAGTTCCTCTTCACTTTCTGCCAGAAGGATGGTGTCATCTGCATATCTGAGGTTATTGATATTTCTCCTGGCAACCTTGATTCCAGCTTGTGTTTCTTCCAGTCCAGCGTTTCTCATGATGTACTCTGCATATAAGTTAAATAAGCAGGATGACAATATACAGCCTTGACATACTCCTTTTCCTATTTGGAACCAGTCTGTTGTTCCATGTCCAGTTCTAACTGTTGCTTCCTGACCTGCATACAGATTTCTCAAGAGGCAGGTCAGGTGGTCTGGTATTCCCATCTCTTTCAGAATTTTCCACAGTTTATTGTGATCCACACAGTCAAAGGCTTTGGCATAGTCAATAAAGCAGAAATAGATGTTTTTCTGGAACTCTCTTGCTTTTTCCATGATCCAGCAGATGTTGGCAATTTGATCTCTGGTTCCTCTGCCTTTTCTAAAACCAGCTTGAACATCAGGAAGTTCACGGTTCACATATTGCTGAAGCCTGGCTTGGAGAATTTTGAGCGTATACTTTACTAGCATGTGAGATGAGTACCATCTGACCTAAATGAAAGCTACTTTGTGTCTGTCATCGCTGTATTTCATCTTATGAGCATCTTAAAGGGTGGAGACTAACATGTTCGCTTATTTATCTTTGTAAATGTCCCACGAAGCCAGCAAATTCTCTAAATAGATTGGCTCTCAATAGATGTTTGTGGAATTAAACATCTGAAGAAGCAGAGAAGCCTCTGGGACCATCTTAACCAGAGACCTTACAGCCACATTCATTTTCTAAAGAACACTAAGTGCTTTCTTGTCTTGTCTTGACTCCTCAGTGTCAGTCTTTTGATGAATCTTCACATCTCACTCTGACATCATTTAAAAATTTCTGGTTAACGTGGCTCACACCTCACTTCAACTGGCAGCAGAGAAAGCGAACAGTGAAGCCCAGAGTTTGAGCTAGCTACTTACAAATTCAGACTGGATTTTTGAAGGTTCAAGCAGGAACAACCAGAAATTGTGTGCCTACAGATGTATGTACTGAGAAGTACTCAGAAACGCTTATGTAATATTATTGCCCCCAAAGTGGAACTTGAATTGAATCAGTCCTCTAGAATAACTCCCATTACAGAAAATTCAAGGGACAACAGATCGAGTTAAATAATACCACAAAGAGAATAAAGAAAACTGGCGTAAATTCTACAGGAAAACTGATCTAGTTTTTGTAACAGGTCAGTGGGAAAAGGTGAAGAAAGACTTTTTTTAAGCATAAAGAAGTTAAAAAGCAGTGTCAAAGAAAGAGAAAAAAAACCCCAGAGATTCTAGGACTCATCAATCATGAAATAGGTCTAAGAAGTTATGGAATACAAAGGACATTTCTATAACCCCTGGACTCAGAGACCCTGCTTTCCTGAGCTGTGGCCTCTATGAGAGAAAAGAATATGGTCACTAAGTTTTTCCTGACTCTCACATTCATCTTTAGTAAGTCTGCCAGACTTTCTGTACTTTGTGAATTTTTTCTGTTAGCCATGGCACAGAGCATGTGGGATCTTAGTTCCCCAACCAGGGATCGAACCCACACCCCCTGCAGTGGAACCTCAGAGTCTTAACCACTGTACTGCCGGTGAAGTTCCAAGTTTTCTGTACTTTGGTTTAATTTTCTGAAAAACTGAGAAAGTAGCTCATGGAGTAAGGGGAAAGCAACTGATTGAATGTCTTTTCTCAAAACAGGTGAGAACTCTAGTGTCAGACTCTGTTAGAGCAAATGATCAGATCAGATCACATCAGTCGCTCAGTCGTGTCCGACTCTTTGTGACCCCATGAATCACAGCACGCCAGGCTTCCCTGTCCCTCACCAACTCCCGGAGTTCACTGAGACTCACATCCATCAAGCCAGTGATGCCATCCAGCCATCTCATCCTCTGTCATCCCCTTCTCCTCTTGCCCCCCATCCCTTCACTGTTAAGAAACCAAGAACAGCTTTTCTGACTTGCCTCACTGAGTTATAGTGTGTGACAGAGAAGCTTAAAAGAGAAATAAAAATAGTGACTGCAAAAGACTTCCCCAAAAGATTCCCATTAACTGATCATCTTTTTTAAAAATGTAGTATCTTCTGTATCATCGCCAGCTTCCTGGGTCCTACTGAGGTCGCAGTCTACCAGTTCCTGACAATTTTCTCATGACCTACCTGGATGACAATGCATATTGTTAACAGAGAGCCATTAAGTTCTTAACAGGGGGAAAAAGAGGATTGGGGGGATTTCTTTCCTCCCTATGCTTTCATGCTTCCATCCTCAGATAATACTGAAAGAAGGGGATGTTTGAGTATCTGCCCTACACTTTCAAGTGGAAAGTAAGCACAGAAAAAATAAATTTATCTAAAATCACTGAATGACATGAGACTATTTAAAGCTGTTCTTTATTTTTAGGTGTTGCCCTATGTATCTAACCACATAAGCTTGTGAGAAGAGAAATAGAGTAGAAAGAGCAGTAATCCTGGTTTTGCCACTAGAGGGAGCCAGGGTGAACAGTTTCTCTGATTCACAGTTAACAGGGAAATTACGCAGACTGTTTTGCATGAAATTGAGGATAGGGGGCGTGATGGCGCTTTGTGATGACCCTAAAATACTACCTAAGTATGAAGAGTTGTTACTACAAGATCTGTTGCCTCCCTGAATATTAATGGCCACCATAAAGTTGTGTTAGAAAAAGAGACTATTTTGTATTGACCATGTACTAGATAGAAAGTCAAATGCCTACAAGTCTAGCAATCAAAATGCTTAAACATGGAGGAGATTTCTAGTGCATGGATTCAATACATTTGTCAACTACAATCACACTTAACAAAATAATCTAACAAATTGGTAAGCAGAATATACTAGCATTCCTTTTGGGGTCCCTGTAGATGGTTAATTCTCTGAAAGATAAAAAGTATATATCTATTTCTTTAATCAAATGAAAAAATATCAAACCCTGTAAGCAGGCTGGCACTTGCACTCTTAACAACAAATTAGAACCCTAAATGCTTTTTATTCTAACAGCACCTGTTGCTAAATGTTATCAAAGATCAAGCTGAAATCAAAGTCATATTGTCCAGTAAATAGGAAAACTCACTCTTTTTCTTATTCTACTATTTGCAATTGCATTCTCCTCGGGCATTATAATAGTAATATGCTGCTGCTAAGTCACTTCAGTCGTGTCCGACTCTGTGTGACCCCACAGACGGCAGCCCACCAGGCTCCTCTGTCCCTGGGATTCTCCAGGCAAGAACACTGGAGTGGGTTGCCATTTCCTTCTCCAATGCATGAAAGTGAAAAGTGAAAGTGAAGTCGCTCAGTCGTGTCTTGACTCTTCGCGACCCCATGGACTGCAGCCCACCCCAGCATATATTATGCACATATTATGTATCAGACATTATTCTAAGTTTTCTACACATATTAACCCATCTATGTTGTATATATTAACTATAAAGAGTTTTCACATCCATTCTAATTAATTTGGAATGATTTTCTCTTTATCACATTATATTTTGTTTTATGTACATTTTCACCCATTCTGCAGGTGAGTGAAAAATGTTCTCATCTACTAAAAAGGGGTTTCCACCCTGCTACAATGAAATAACATATTTAAATGAACTCCAAAGGACTATAACTAACTTTGCCTCAGGTTTTATATAAAAATTAAAAAATAATTTATCCTTACCATAGTATGTAAGTTAGTGAATTTAAAAATATTAAATAATTTTAAATAAATTAAATTAAATTAAATAAATTAATTAAATAATATTAAATAAGTAATTATAAATAATTACAGAAATCCAAATTTCTGAAGCAGTTGTCACTAAGTCGTGTCTGATTCTTGCAATCCCATGGACTGTAGCCTGCCAGGTTCCTTGTCCATGGGATTCTCCAGGCAAGAATACTGGAGTGGGTTGCCATTTCCTTCTCCAGAGGATCTTCCCGACCCAGGAATCGAACCCAGGAATCCTGCATTACAGGCATATTCTTTACCAACTGAGCTATGAGGGAAGACCCATAGCTGGGTCTTCTGAAGTAGAAACAATAAAAAGTAGGGATCTTTCCTTATAAAAATAGATTAAAATATATTCTACTTCTAATTAATACAACATACTAGTTATGATTTTCTGCCAGAAAGTTTAAAAATCTATAAGGTATTCTGTGTATCTTAAATTACAAAAGGACAAATAATTTCCATCAGATTTAATTTTCTAATACATATCTCCATTGAGATTAATCAGAGATTCAGAGAGATTAAAAATAGGTGGGCAAATGTAGATGGTTTGAAATATTCACCAAAGCCAAGAAATAAATTCTATACCTAACAAAAAGCAAATACAAAGCATCTCATTTCAAGATTCAGACTTGAACAGTTTCCACCCATGCCTTTAAGGGCTGGGCACACCTGCCTGTTGTGACCCATCGCCTGCTCACGGCTCACCTGGCTTCTGACTGCCACAGACAGTGGGGGGCGGGCACCTGCCTCAGCCCCCTGCCCTCCCCTCCCCACCAAAAGGTTGCTGTAGAGTAGGAGCTGTGTATCTTTCTCCAAAAGCTAAGTGGTCACTTAAAAAAGGCACAAAGCATTTGGTAAGCACTGTGCTTCATATGTTACAGGTGAATATCCCAATTATTTCAAGACCACCTATGATATAATCAGTTACTCTCTGTATTTCACAGTGAGGAAACTGAGGTTTAGATGGATCAAGGACTTTCTTGATGGTCACACAGTAAAGGGCAAAGAACAAAATCAAATCCAAGCCTGTCTGATTCCAGAGCCTATTGTCTTAATCACAGCACTACATCACCTAAATGTGACAGGCTCCAATAGAAAGAATTATAATTGGGGTGTTGACTTCCGGATTCAGGTTATTTATGAATCTTATTTTATAGAATATAGAATATGTATTCCCACTTGATAGGGAATTACCTATTTTTTAAGATTATTACTCAAAAAGTATAAATCTCTGAAAATTGCTGTTGATTTTGAAATGTGTGTTATCACAGACACTTACTTCAAGGATAAGCTCTGATTACTCTTACAAGCATTAGTAACCACTAGGCCATTCAGGTATGACCTAAATCAAATCCCTTATGATTATACCGTAGAAGCGACAAATAGATTCAAGGGATTAGATCTGATAGACAGAGTGCCTGAAGAACTATGGACAGAGATTCATGACAACATACATGAGGCTGTGATCAAGACCATCCTCAAGAAAAAGAAAGGCAAAATGGTTGTCTGAGGAGGCCTTACAAATAGCTGAGAAAAGAAGAGAAGCTAAAGGCAAAGGAGATAAGGAAAGATATACCCATTTGAATGCAGAGTTCCAACAAATAGCAAGGAGAGATAAGAAAGCCCTCCTCAGTGATCAGTGCAAAGAAATAGAGGAAAACAATAGAATGGGAAAGACTAAAGTTCTCAAGGGAGAAAGCAATGGCACCCCACTCCAGTAGTCTTGCCTGGAAAATCCCATGGATGGAGGAGCCTGGTAGGCTGCAGTCCATGGGGTCGCTAAGAGTTGGACATGACTGAGCAACTTAGCAGCAGCAGCAGAAATCTCAAGAAAATTAGAGATACCAGCAGAACATTTCATGCAAAGATGAGCACAATAAAGGACAGAAATGGTATAGACCTAACAGAAGCCAAAGATACTAAGAGGTGGCAAGAATACATAGAAGAACTATACAAAAAAGATCTTCATGACTCAGAGAAGCATGATGGTATGATCACTCACCTAGAGGCAGATATCCTGGAGCGCGAAGTCAAGTGGGCCTTAGGAAGCATCACTAAGAACAAAGCTAGTGGAGGTGATGGAATTCCAGTTGAGCTATTTCAAATCCTAAAAGATGAGCAACTGAACTGAACAAGCATTAGTATAATTATTTATGTATTACTCAGTTATCATTTAAATTCATGAACAGTATTCCAATTATAATTAACAATTCTAAACAGCTCTGTAAGAGTCTTGTTAAATATTTGTGCTGTTCTCCCCCATGCTATTTTTAAAAAGATTTTCCAAATTCAGTGATTTGAGAATCATTGGAATTTAGGAAACTGGGCACCCCTCTTCAGTCCCATTACTAAATTCCCCCTAAAACATTAAGCAGATAAGTTTAAACACCCTGCACACTAAGAAATGTAACTGGCAGAATAAGTGGACTATATATGTGTTTGTTTAGTTTTCATTGTAAATTTAAGAATCCATGTGACTAATAATTTCTAAGATTAAAAATGAATTTTCCTAATTATTCAATGAAAAGAAGGCACTTATTTATATACTTCTCTATTTGCATAGGTATTCATTATACACTTTTTAAAAAAGATTTATTGACTTCTTTTCTTTTCGGCTGTGGTGGGTCTTCACTCAGGCTCTCTCTCGTTGTGCCAAGCAGGGGCTACTCCTTCTGCAGCATGTGGGTCTCATTGCCGTGGCTTCTCTTGTTGTGGAGCACGGCTCCAGGGCCGTGGGGTTCTGTAGTTGCAGCTCCCAGGCCCCAGCATTGGCTCAGTACGTGTGGTCCATGGGCTCAGTTGCTCCACGGCATGTGGGATCCTCCCAGACCAGGAATCAAACCAGTGTCCTCTGCATTGTTAGGCAGACTCCTCACCACTAGACCACCAGAAGCCCTCATTATATACTTTAAAATTTTCCTCAAATTCTAAAATCCTGGCTCATCCCTGACGACAGCAGGATGTCAATTCCAGGGATAGTCTGGAATCATCACCGATACATAGCATCAAAGACAACAGCAAGGCCATTTTGCAGGTGCAGGAACAATCTTCATGATAATTACAGTCCTGAGTCTATTTAAAATCTAATCACCAGCACTCTCATGAACATGATGATGTTGGTCAAACATGGTCTACCCTACCTCCATCTCTAGCTGTTTACCTCCGTGATGAGTTTCTCTACCAAACCTTTGAATTCCAGAACTGGGAAAAAACCATAGGGATCACCCCTATATAACAACTTACTCTTTGTATAAATGAAAATCTGAGATCGGGGGATATAATTTGCCTAAAGTGAAAGTGAAAGTCACTCAGTCATGTCCAACTCTTTGTGACTCCATGGACAATACAGTCCATGGAATTCTCCAGGCCAGAATACTGGAGTGGGTAGCCTTTCCCTTCTCCAGGGGACCTTCCCAACCAAGGGATCAAACCCAGGTCTCCTGCATTGCAGGTGGATTCTTTACCAGCTGAGCCACAAGGGGATTTGCCTAAGGTCACTTCTTTTATAAACTTGACTTTGATACTGAATTTCATAGAATCACATGAGAACTAAGTTGCGTCAAAAAAAAAAAAAAAAACAGTGCACCTTCAAATTTGAGAAATTCTATATTAATAAGAGGACCAGTGGGTGGGGTTGAATTCTGGTTTCATCAGGCTCTAAGTTTGGGCAATTGGCATAAATTCACAGATTTCAGTTTTCTATTCTACAGAGTAAGCAGTCAATTACTCTTGAAATCTGACACCCTTGAGCAAATGAAGAAGGCAAAAAGTTTACTCATGATTGTTGAATGTGGAAGAAAACTTAAATACTAGATTGAAGGCACTTAGCTGGAGGCATTTAATTAATAATAAAAGCTAACATTCATTATTTATTATGTTCTAAATACTGAGTTAACTGTTCTACCTGTTTTTTTTTCCTCACAACTTTGAGACAGATTCTATCACACTGACATTGCAGGTGAGAAATTGAGGCTTCAGGTTAAGCAGCTCAGCCAAGGTTTCCAAATATTAAATGGAGCAGCAAAAATTTAAACCTAGATTTAGTCTAACTCTAAAGCACTGGTTTTAAATACTGCACTGCCCTTTGGATAATTCATTTTGTTATCATATTTCTTAACCAGTCGCTCTTCTGGACTTTTTTTCCTTCTGAGAACAACCGTGCTTGTCCACGACTCTTGATAAAATCCAATTCCTATCTCTGTGGGCAGCCATTCACTCCATTTCCGTTCCTGCTGGCATCTGTAAATTAGCCTCTGGTAATTATCTGTGTAGGAAGCAGCAGACAGTGTACAGAACAATGTAACTGTTGGTCAGATTCCAACATGGGAATTTAGCATTCTTGAGTCATAAATCAACATACGATGGCCCAACTTGAGGATGTATTTGCTCAAGCTTCAAAAATAGGCTTAACTGCATAGCTGTGTTCAAATACACCTTCTTATACCTGCAACGGTAAATTCTCAATCCACAAGAAAAAAACAGGTGTTCACATCTTACCCTCAAAGACAACTGGTACCCACTCTGTTTGACCAGATGGTGAATTCAATGTGGGGGTCATCTCTTCTCCTTGAGAATATACTATATTCAGTTCCAGAAGCCATATGCAGATACTTGAAATGTAGCCTTAGAAATAATCTTAATTCAAAAGTTAAGATTTAGACCTAGTCGCAGGAGAATAACTTCCTAAGAGGCCTCAAAGTTCAATGTTATGTTTCATTACATCCTTACACTGTGGAACACTCATATTTTAATTTATAAACATTGTTTTCTCTTTAAGGGAACCAGAGACATGGGAGAGATGAAATGAACAACGCAAGAGAATAAGTAATCTTAGGTAAAGACACTGGCAAACTACAGTCTATTGGCCAATCTGCCTGCCATCTGTTTTTATAAATAAAGTTTTATTGGAACTCAGTTTCACAGTCCACAATTTTTTTTTCATGCTATTGCAGCAAAGCTGAGTAGTTGCAGCAGAGACTGTATGATATGTAGAGCCTAAAATATTTATCATCTGGGCTTTTTATAGAAAAAGTTTGCTGACCACTGGCTTCCGTGATGAATCGGAAATCATCACATACATACTTCTTTGGAGTTTCTTATAAGAATACATCTGTAAATGAAAAAGCAGAAAGCTCAGGTCAGGTTACCCATTTGATCTTGCTTAAGAAAGCAACCCAGCAATCTAGAATCGGCTCCTCTGACACCAGTTCCATTAGTAGATATTCACTGTGCTCTTTCCATAACTTCATATTCTACCATCAGAATGGCTCTCCTGGTAGAGGCATCTTATGATATGTCATACTTGTTAAAATAAGATGTGAGGGAAAAGAAAGGAAGAATGCCAGGCACCATGAATAACACATTTAGGGGCACAGAAGACATCTTTTGCTTCACAGCTGTTCTTAGGTCTGGCCTTATTAGCCCTTTACAAAGTATGTCAAAATATAGGAGATCATGTAAGCCAAGTCTAATCCAGGGCCTGCGATTAGGTCCTAAAAGTGAAGAACAAAAAACACAGGACTACTGATCCTTAAGTCCCAGTAGAGATGGAAGACAGATTCAAAGAAACAGCACTTACCAAAAATGAGTCAAAGAAACAGCATTTAGCATAAATGAATCAGATCCTGCGAGAAATGATGGTTAACATTCTCTACTGAGGCTTTCGTCTTTCTTTAAACTCCTCTAAAGTACCTGTCTCTTTTATTCCTGAATGATGCTGGAATTCCACTGAGAAAGTACCAACATAAATTAAGAGTGACATACCACTAAGGAAACAAACCCTTATTGATATTTTAACTTCAGAACACTAGACTCTTGAAATTCTAAAACTTAAACCCCTCCTGAAGCACAAATTGGTACTGCATGCTTTGTAGGATTGCTGAACTGAAATGAGTCACTGAAGTAATGAGTGAGCTCAGCCGACAGCCCTGCTCTCAGGTCTCAAAATAGCTTCATAATTCTCTGTTCACCTTCTAGATGAAGCAACATTTCTCATGTGATTACAAAAATAGTGCCCCGAGGAAACCTACCTGCTAGTGCTCATGACAGAAGAGAAAAGAATTAAAGATGGCAGTCCAGTGGTTAAGACTCCACGTTTCCAATACAAGGGGCACAGGTTTGATCCCTGGTCAAGGAAGTACGATCCTGCAAGCTGCAAGGCATGGTCAAAATAAATTTAAAAAAAAACTAGAGAGGAAAAATGTGATGAAAATGTAGTGGGATGAGATGGAAGAGATGGATCAATGGGGGTCTAGAATTCCACCTGAGAATTCACTGGAAAATGAATTATCTACTCACTGGTTTTCTTAATTTTTATCATTTATTTTTATTACTATTATTTTCATGTCTTCTGATGAAAATATGTGTGCATTTGGGGGGTTTACACCAACCATTGGGTCACAGGATATGTGCCTATTCAATGCTAGTAGATACTTTCAAATAATTTCCAAAGTAGTCATACCAATTTACACTCCCATCAGCAGAGTATGAGAATTCTGTTGGCCATCTCCCTTCCCATCCTGGACAACACTCGACTTTTACAGCTTTTCTCAATTTAGCTGTTCTATATGTGTGTATACGTATGTATCATGTTGTGATTCTTAATTTGGATTTCCCTGATGGCTAGTGAATTCTACCTCTATTTCATGTTTCTTGCCATATGGATATGCTTTTTTAGGTATGAATATTTCTTCCATTTTCTACCAGTCATTTTGCCTTTTTCTTATTAATCTGTAGGCACTATTATTGTGTTGGCCAAAAAGTTCATTAGAGTTTTTCTGTAAGAGGCTATGGGAAACCCCAAATGAAATTTTTGGCCAATCCAATATACTTTACAGATACAAGTCCCAGTTGAGGTTTGCCCTTTCACTATCTTAATTATTTTTTGAACACATTCTTAATTTTAATGTGGTCCAGTTGGTCAATGCTTCACTTATGACTGACCCATTTGGACAGTATTGTGAATACTATTAAGAAATCTGTCCTAGACTTCCTCCTCCCAGATAATAAAAATAATCTAGAGGAGTATATGATAAATGCATAATTCAGACAAAAGATATCATATATACAGTTGAATATTGAACAACTGGAGGGTTAGGGACACTGACTCTCTGGGCAGTCAAAAATCCGCATATAACTTATTATTAGAGTCAGCCCTCTGTATCCATTCCACATACTTGTATCTGAGCACCCACATCCACAGATTCAGCCAGCCATGGTCATGCAGTGCTACAGCATTTTCTATTGAAAAAACATGTGTTTTAATGGACCCAAACAGTTCAAACCCATTTTGTTCATGGGTCAACTGTATACATATATATACAACTTTCGTTCCTTAAAGCAAACCCTCACCATTTTAAATTCTCTGGAGTTCATTAGGCCTGACTTTTCAGGTTGGGGAAGAGATGCGGTTAGATTGTATAACATAGAGACTTCAGGAAACCCTCCATTCCTGTGTTTAGCCCCTTGACCCAAGCTCATCCTCATGGTACCTGTTGCTGGCAAATCCTGAACAGATCTACATTCTCATCACAGCATTTGGTTCCCATCTTCCCCTGTCTTGTTTTCAGCCTTTCAAAATGTGTTGACATCTCCTGTCCATTGCAGCTCTTCTCCCATCCCCTAAAATCTTATGGTTTTACTCATTTTTCTATCGATTAAGTGTGAATTGAGAGGGGCAGAAAGGCAATGGCTTCCATCCATCATTTCACAGCACTTTGATCCTTACCTTTTTAACCATCCCCTTCTTCCCTAAGTACTTATTCTTGCAGTTCTTTCCCCAGCTGCCTGTATTCCTATGAGGTTCCCTTCCAGCCCATATGGTCAACTCTCCACCTCCATTCTTTTCTCATCCTTCCCATCTTGATCTCCTGTTAACCTCTTTCAGTGGAGAATGTCCTAGATTCAGATTAAGAAGAGACTAGACAGAAATGTTAAGTATGTTTTAGAATTTGGCGGTTGCTTTCGGAGAAGCCAGCTGACTCCTTCCCTTGAGAAGAGGCTGCTGTCAAAGTCCTAGGGAGCTAGTCTGCCCTGGTTGCCTGCCCATCCCTCATACAGGTCTCCCAGGTCACACTCAGGTCCAGTTGGTTTATCATTCCGGGAATGTTAACGAATACTCAGGAATATTCAGGTCTCCATGGTACCTACTTCCATGGATTCTCACTTTTTCCATTTTAGCTGTTTAACAGAGCACTGAAGCCTGCAAAGCACTGAAGCCTGCAATTTTTATGTAATTCTCTGAAATTTCTTTCTGCTTTAGGACAGTATACTAATTCCATCAAATATCAAACCTGAATTCCTGAAAGTTCCTTTGGGTATTTACATGACCTGGTACCAATATAGGAGCTACACTCACTCCTCAAGAGTTCTCACATAGCTTATGGCTTTAAAAACCGTATCTGTGCTGCTGGTTCACACATGTAAGTTCTGGCCTCAAGATGTGTATACAACTCTCTACTCCACATTGCTACTTGGCTGTCTAACTGAACCAACACCAAGCCTTCAGTTCCAACACATTTCCTCCAACTTGTTCCTCTCATAATCTTCAGTTCAGTTCAGTTCAGTCGCTCAGTTATGTCCGACTCTTTGCAACCCCATGAATCGCAGCACACCAGGCCTCCCTGTCCATCACCAACTCCCAGAGTTCACTCAGACTCACGTCCATCGAGTCAGTGATGCCATCCAGCCATCTCATCCTCTGTCGTCCCCTTCTCCTCCTGCCCCCAATCCCTCCCAGCATCAGAGTCTTTTCCAATGAGTCAACTCTTCACATGAGGTGGCCAAAGTACTGGAGTTTCAGCTTTAGCATCATTCCTTCCAAAGAAAGCCCAGGGCTGATCTCCTTCAGAATGGACTGGTTGGATCTCCTTGCAGTCCAAGGGACTCTCAAGAGTCTTCTCCAACACCACAGTTCAAAGGCATCAATTCTTTGGTGCTCAGCTTTGTTCATAGTCCAACTCTCACATCCATACATGACCACTGGAAAAACTATAGCCTTGACTAGACGGACCTTTGTTGGCAAAGTAATGTCTCTGCTTTTCAATATGCTATCTAGGTTGGTCATAACTTTCCTTCCAAGGAGTAAGTGTCTTTTAATTTCATGGCTGTAGTCACCATCTGCAGTGATTTTGGAGCCCAAAAAATTAAAGTCTGACACTGTTTCCACTGTTTCCCCATCTATTTCCCATGAAGTGATGGGACCAGATGCCATGATCTTCGTTTTCTGAATGTTGAGCTTTAAGCCAACTTTTTCACTCTCCTCTTTCACTTTCATCAAGAGGCTTTTTAGTTCCTCTTCACTTTCTGCCAGAAGGGTGGTGTCATCTGCATATCTGAGGTTATTGATATTTCTTCTGGCAATCTTGATTCCAGCTTGTGCTTCTTCCAGCACAGCGTTTCTCATGATGCACTCTGCTTATAAGTTAAATAAGCAGGGCAACAATATACAGCCTTGACGTACTCCTTTTCCTATTTGGAACCAGTCTGTTGTTCCATGTCCAGTTCTAACTGTTGCTTCCTGACCTGCATACAGATTTCTCAAGAGGCAGGTCAGGTATTCCCATCTCTTTCAGAATTTTCCACAGTTTATTGTGATCCACACAGTCAAAGGCTTTGGCATAGTCAGTAAAGCAGAAATAGATGTTTTTCTGGAACTCTCTTGCTTTTTCCATGATCCAGCAGATGTTGGCAATTTGGTCTCTGGTTCCTCTGCCTTTTCTAAAACCAGCTTGAACAACTGGAAGTTCACAGTTCACGTATTGCTAAAGCCTGGCTTGGACAATTGTGAGCATTACTTTACTAGCGTGTGAGATGAGTGCAATTGTGCAGTAGTTTGAGCATTCTTTGACATTGCCTTTCTTTGGGACTGGAATAAAAACTGACCTTTTCCAGTCCTGTGGCCGCTGCTGAGTTTTCCAAATTTGTACATCTGAGTAAATTGCAACTCCATCCATCTTTCCAGCTGCCCAAGCCAACTAAATGTCTTATAATCAAATGAATTTAAACCATATCTGTGTATACACAGAAACACACACACTCACACTGACAGATATACACAATGGAAGACTATTAGCCACAAAAATGAAGGACATGCTGCCATTTGTGACAACACGGATGGCATTTTCAGGGCTTTATGCTGAATGAAAAAAGCCACTCAGAGAAAAATACCATATGATCTCACTTCCATGTGGAATTAAAAAAAAAAAAAAAAAAAAAGCCCAAGCTCATATAAAGAGAGATCAGATTGGTGGTTACCAGACTTGGGGGCATTGGGTGAAGATGGTTAAAAGGCCCAAATTTCCAGCTACAAGATAAACAAGTTCTTGGGATGTAATATACAACATGGTGACTGTGAGTAATAACACTGAAAGTTACGAAGAGAGTAGATCATAAACGTTCCCAGCACAAGGGAAAGAAATATGTGATTATATGAGATGACGGATGTTATCCGAACATATTGTAGTAATCATTTCACCATACATACACATATCAAATCACCATGTTGTACACCTTACACTTACACATTATATACCAACTGTATCTCAATAAAACTGGGGGAAATTTTATAAATTACAAAAAAAAACAAAAAATTCCCTTCATGTAGTCTAGAACAATCAGTTCTAGACAACAATCAGTTCTAGACAACAATCCCAACAGGCAGAACAATCCTTCCAACATTTCAGTCACATCATGTCACTTCTGTGCTCAGAACTTTCCTCTGGATCCCCATCTTTCTCAGAGCAAACGCCTACAGACCGCATGTATCTGGCTACCACATCCCACCACTTTCCCCGCTGCCTGCCCTCCTCCAGCCCTGCTTCTCTGTTTGTTAAGCACACAAGCACAATGCTGCGTCAGGGTCTTTGCACTTGCTAAACCCTCTGTCTGGAATGCTCTCCCTTTAGATATTCCCAGGGATAATTTTGTCACTTCCCTTAAATTTCTGTTCTAGTGCCTTCTTAATAGTAAGCCAATTTATGCAATAAACACTCCCCATCTCCCAGCCCGGACATAAACACACACACACACGCACACACCTTAACTTGTCCGGTTTTTCTCTGTAGCACTTATCACCATCTAATATGCCATGTGCTTCCTGTGTATCTCCCCCCATTAGAACAGAAGATCAATGTGATTATTTTGTTCACTGTTCTATTCCTAGCGTCCATTCTAGGACAAGGTTGCTGCTGCTGCTGCTGCGTCGCTTCAGTCGTGTCCCCCTCTGTGCAACCCCAGAGACGGCAGCCCACCAGGCTCCCCTGTCCCTGGGATTCTCCAGGCAAGAACACTGGAGTGGGTTGCCATTTCCTTCTCCAATGCATGAAAGTGAAAAGTTTAAGTGAAGCTGCTCAGTCGTGTCCGACTCTCAGCAACCCCATGGACTGCAGCCTACCAGGCTCCTTCATCCATGGGATTTTCCAGGCAAGAGTACTGGAGTGGGGTGCCTTTGCCTTCTTCGAGAACAAGGTTAGCCATAGAGAAGTCATTTGATGAATACTTACAGAGTGAATGCCTGAATACATGCTAATATATGTGTAGATTTTTCCTGATAGGATACAGAAGAAAAGCCTAAGCAGTAACCTTGAGAGAGAGAGACTGAGAGTGAAGTGGGAAGGGATGTTCTGTTCCTCTTTCTGGCCTTAATATATTGTTTGATTTATCTGCATTATGTCATACATTAAATAATTATATTGCGATTTGTTTTGGCCCTGTAATTCTGTACACTAAAAATAATAAATGACTTTTAATAAAAAATAGATACTTGCAATGACACATTTTTACCCCCACTTTAGTGGTCCATCCTTTCCACAGATCAACAATGTTAAATACCCACCCCCACCAGTGCATTGCCCACCAGTCTTCTCCCTCCAGGAGTCCACTCTACTGCAGTCATGACCCATTCTAAAGGATTTATAATGATTATAAGAACATAAAATTAGCAGAGTGTCCTTATTACCAACAAGCATCGCTGCCATTAACTCTGGGATGACCCTAGCCTAGAACATTTCTGAGTCCACCTCTGTTCCCGAGCATAGGACTCAGCCCATGAGTTACATGTTGCACCTTCTTGCTGTGTGGTTCCCATGGGTGTCAACTTCCCTTTTATGTCAGCTCCTTCCCCTGGGATCCTTCACCTCCGAGGCTCTGAGGGGCAGTAGAGCACAGGCGGGTTGAGGAACTTACCCCTCTTCCTTCTTCCCTTTCACTTCTCCCCAAGATGTACTTCTCATTGATTTATTTTACTTCCTTTATTTAGCATTAAATCTTTTATATCAAGTTATTTTTCTGAATTATATATTTATTCACTTACCAGCACTGTGCGAATATAAAGGGTATATATAGCTTTATAATAAGTGATAGCAAATATTTTAAGTACAATCCAGTGTGACTGTTTCTGCCTCATTATATTTCTTTTTCAGCATTTTGCAGTGCTATTTTTAGTGCTTCATTCTCCAGTGGGGAACAGGGTTTATCTCCATTCTGGAACTCATGTGTTCTCCATGTATTTGCTATTTATCTCTTACTGTGCTTAATTAACACGATCTCAGCTTTGTTTAGTTTTCTTTTCCAGTGTGTCATAGACACCTGTTTATTTGTCTAAGTAATGATGTTAAAAAAAAATATTCTGTTCAGAAATACAAATGTCCTGATAACAACAACACTCGAAAAGCCTGGGACTTCCATGGTGGACCAGTGGCTAAGACCTCACGCTTCCAATGCAGGGGGCGCATGCTCGATCCCTGGGAGGGGAACTAAGATCCCACAGTTTGCAAGGCACGGCTAAAATAAATAAATAAGATAGAAAAACCCACCACCAGGGTCTCTCTAGAAACTGCAAATATTCAACTGAAGAGACTTAAGCATTCGGGGTCGTGCAGGTGTTTCCTCACAGTCCTTCTCTGGTCGTCATGGTTTGGCTGGAGCGAGCAGAACAAAGGGAAGGATGACAGGCCGGCAGCCTGGGAAAATCAGGCAAAGTGCTGAGGTAAGAATATGAGGCTCCTGACACTGGATACGTTCCAATGTGATAAGATAAACCCATCTCACCGGAGTCTTGTGGGAATGAGGTAATCAAAATTATGCTCTGGCTTATTATGCACAGAATGATGAACAGATGTTTTCCATCTCCTCTGAGGAGCCAACAAGTGGGGAAGGGCACACACACTGCAGCATCAAGTATGTAAGAGTGTTTCTTCGACTTTCACGCATATCAGCATCAGCTACTGAAGCAGACTGCCTCAGGACGAGGGGGAACAACGTGCATTTTTAGCCAGCACCACAGGTGATTCACACAGAGGAGGCTGACGGACCATAGTTACGTAAATTCTGCACATGAACTCAACTGAAGGAAGAACTTTCTAGAAGCTGGGAACTAAATCTCTGGAGCAAGATGGTGGGAATTCCCAAAGAAGTAGAACAGGGAGTCTGCTTTCGTAGTGGCTCGTGTTCTGGTAAGCAGGAGGGAAGGGATTTTGAGGCCAAAATGTTCTGTTTTTAAGAATAAAACCTCTTTGGCTGCATTGGCAGGAGGTCAGGAAGTAAAAACCAGAGTGGAAAGAGGTCCGGACGGAGCCTAACATGGTTGAGTGTTTGTCTCTCCTCAACATACACCGGTGGAGTAAACATCATTATCTTGCTTTACTCTTTGTAGTTCACTGGGCATGATTTTCTTCATGAAAAAAAAGTGACATTAGTCTAGAATTTCTAGGTTTCCTTAGTTTTCTATTGCTTTGTAACAAATTGCCAGAAACTTAGTGGCTTGAAAGGAAACAAGTGTGACCTCACAGTTTCCGGAGGCCAGAAGGCCAGGCTTGGCAAGGCTGGATTCTCTGCCCAGAGCCTCACTGGGCTGAAATCGAAGTGTCAGCTTGGGCTGCGTTTCTCATCTAGAGTTTGGAGTCTTCTTCTGTTATGGACTGAAATATGTGCCCACAAAATTCATGGAGCCCTAACTCCCCAATGTGACTGTATTTTGGGATAGGGCCTTTAGGAAGTAATTAGGGTTGAATGAGGTTATAGGGGTGGGGCGCTAATCTGAGAGGGTTAGTGTCCTTTTTTTGTTCACTCACAATTTTATTAGCTTATGCTGCCCCCTAGGCTCATAACTGCCAGTGCAACATTTCCAGGCTATCTTTGGCCTTTTTTTTTTAACTGAACTATAGTTGATTAAAGAATAGCAAGAAGAAATAAGAAAGCCTTCTTCAGCGATCAATGCAAAGAAATAGAGGAAAACAACAGAATACGAAAGACTAGGGATCTCTTCAAGAAAATAAGAGATACCAAAGGAACATTTCATGCAAAGATGGACTCGATAAAGGACAGAAATGGTATGGACCTAACAGAAGCAGAAGATATTAAGAAGAGATGGTAAGAATACACAGAAGAACTGTACAAAAAAGATCTTCATGACCCAGATAATCACGATGGTGTGATCACTGACCTAGAGCCAGACATCCTGGAATGTGAAGTCAAGTGGGCCTTAGAAAGCATCACTACGAACAAAGCTAGTGGAGGTGATGAAATTCCAGTTGAGCTATTCCAAATCCTGAAAGATGATGCTGTGAAAGTGCTGCACTCGATATGCCAGCAAATTTGGAAAACTCAGCAGGGGCCACAGGACTGGAAAAGGTCAGTTTTCATCCCAATACCAAAGAAAGGCAATGCCAAAGAATGCTCAAACTACCACACAATTGCACTCATCTCACACGCTAGTAAACTAATGCTCAACATTCTCCAAGCCAGGCTTCAACAATATGTGAACCGTGAACTTCCTGATGTTCAAGCTGGTTTTAGAAAAGGCAGAAGAACCAGAGATCAAATTGCCAACATCCACTGGGTCATAGAAAAAGCAAGAGAGTTCCAGAAAAACATCTATTTCTGCTTTATTGACTATGCCAAAGCCTTTGACTGTGTGGATCACAATAAACTGTGGAAAATTCTGAAAGAGATGGGAATACCAGACCACCTGATCTGCCTCTTGAGAAATTTGTATGCAGGTCAGGAAGCAACAGTTAGAACTGAACATGGAACAACAGACTGGTTCCAAATAGGAAAAGGAGTTCGTCAAGGCTGTATATTGTCACCCTGTTTATTTAACTTCTATGCAGAGTACATCATGAGAAACGCTGGACTGGAAGAAACACAAGCTGGAATCAAGATTGCCAGGAGAACTATCAATAACCTCAGATATGCAGATGACACCACCCTTCTGGCAGAAAGTGAAGAGGAACTCAAAAGCCTCTTGATGAAAGTGAAAGTGGTGAGTGAAAAAGTTGGCTTAATGCTCAACATTCAGAAAACGAAGATCATGGCATCCGGTCCCACCACTTCATGGGAAAAAAATGGGGAAACAGTGTCAGATTTTATTTTTCTGGGCTCTAAAATCACTGCAGATGGTGACTGCAGCCATGAAATTAAAAGACGCTTACTCCTTGGAAGGAAAGTTATGACCAACCTAGATAGCATATTCAAAAGCAGAGACATTACTTTGCCAACAAAGGTTCGTCTAGTCAAGGCTATGGTTTTTCCTGTAGTCATGTATGGATGTGAGAGTTGGACTGTGAAGAAGGCTGAGCGCCAAAGAATTGATGCTTTTGAACTGTGGTGCTGGAGAAGACTTGAGAGTCCCTTGGACTGCAAGGAGATCCAACCAGTCCATTCTGAAGGAGATCAGCCCTGGGATTTCTTTGGAAGGAATGATGCTAAAGCTGAAACTCCAGTACTTTGGCCACCTCATGCGAAGAGTTGATTCATTGGAAAAGACTCTGATGCTGGGAGGGATTGGGGACAGGAGGAGAAGGGGACAACAGAGGATGAGATGGCTGGATGGCATCATTGACTCGATGGACGTGAGTCTCAGTGAATTCCGGGAGTTGGTGACGGACAGGGAGGCCTGGCGTGCTGCAATTCATCGGGTTGCCAAGAGTCGGACACGATTGAGCGACTGATCTGATCTGATCTGATAGTTGATGTACAATGTTGTGTTAGTTTCAGGTATACAGCAAAGTAAATCATATATATATATATATAAAGGAGTGTGTTTATACACACGTGCACATGCACACACACACACACACACACACACACACATATATATATATATATATATCTCCACTCTTTTATATTAGTATATTCTTTTCCCATATAGGCCATTACAGATGACTGAGTAGTGTTCCCTGTGCTATACTGTAGGTCCTTCTTAGTTGTCTATTTTATATATAGTAGTGTGCATATGTCAACCTCAATCCCCCAATTTATCCCTCCCCATTGAGAGAACTAATGTCCTTTTGTAAGAAGAGGACGAGGCAACAGTAATCTCGCTCTGTCACCCTGAGTGTACACAGAGAAAACCATAAGAGAACACAGCTAGAAGGCAGCTATTTGCAAGCTAGAGAGTTCTCATCAGAAACTAACCCTGACAACAGCTTGATTTTCAGAACTATTAGGAAATAAATTTCTGTGGTTTGAGCCACTCTGTCTGTGGGATCTTGCTATGGCAGCGTTGGCAGACTAATGCATCATTCAAGCTCACGTGGTTGCGGCAGAATTCAGTTCCTTTGGGTTGTAAGACTGAGGTCCCTGTTTTCTTGCTAAATCAAAGTGATTGCTTCAGAAATGAGCATCTGCCCCAATTCAGGCCATTTAGTTTTGGGGTGGGGAGGGCATTACTACAGATGAAGATCTCTCAGTCCTTTGAGGTGTTCTTGCCTGAAGAATCCCAGGGATGGGGGAGCCTGGTGGGCTGTCGTCTATGGGGTCACACAGAGTCGGACACGACTGAAGCAACTTAGCAGCAGCAACAGCAGCAGTCCTTTGAGAGAGTCAGTAGAAGCCAGTCTTCACAAAGATTGATGCTAGTCTTTGAAACATCTCAGTATCTGACTGAATTGAGGTAATCAGTCCCTGACCTAACTGCCTTCCAGAAGCAAAAGTATATCATCACTGGAGAAAAATAACATTGTCCAGATCCTCCACTTCTCATCATAATTTTTCATACACTATAACTGCAGCCATGAAATTAAAAGATGCTTGCTCCTTGGAAGGAAAGCCATGATAAACTGAGACAGTGTATTTAAAAGCTGAGACATCACTTTGCCGACAAAGGTCCATCTAATCAAAGTTATGGTTTTCTTGGTAGTCATGTACATATGTGAGAGTTGGACCATAAAGAAGGCTAAGCGCCTAAGAATTGAGGCTTTTGAACTGTGGTGCTGGAGAAGACTCTTGAAAGTACTTTGGACTGCAAGGAGATCAAGCCAGTCATTTCAATTCCTTTCCATTTCAATTCAAAGGTTAATGTCAAAGGAAATTAACCCTGAATATTCGTTGGAAGGATTGATACCAAGGCTGAAGCTCCAATACTTTGGCCACTTGAAGCAAAGAGCAGACTCACTGGAAAAGACTCTGATGCTGAGAAAGATTAAAGGCAAAAGGAGAAGGGAGTGGCAAAGAATGAGATGGTTAGATAGCATCACGGACTCAATGGACATGAATTTGAGCAAACTCCAGAGATAGTGAAGGACAGAGGAACCTGGCATGCTGCAGTCCAGGGGTCGCAAAGAGACGGACACGACTTATCAACTGAACAACTACAACAATGTAGAGCTTACAATCTAAAATTATCAGGTATCAAAAAGATAAGAATTGTCTAAAAGTTAAGGAAAACAACAAACAACAGGATTGGATGATATATTTAACTTAAACAAGCAAGATGGAAAATTTCAAAACTGTAAACTTTTAAAAAAATAAAATAGAAATTCTGGACCTGAAAAACACAATTATTAATCAATTGAAAATAGAACTAATGACAAGAAGATACAGTCTTCTCTTGGTATGCATGGCGGTGGGGTGGGATTGGTTCCAGGACTCCCTGCAGACACTAAATTTCCATGAATGCTCAAGTCCCTTATATAAAATGTAGTAGTATTTGCATATGACCTACATACATCCTCCTATAAATCATCTAGCAATTACTTATAACACCTAATACAATGTTAATTCTATGTAAATAGTTGTAAATACAATGTAAACACTATGCAAATAGTTGCTGGCATGCCTCAAATTCAAGTTTTTCTTTCTGAAACTTTCTGAAAAAAATTTTTATGAATATTTGCAATTCATAATTGGTTGAATGCATAGATGCAGAATCACAATATGGAAGATTGACTGGAATTCAAAAGAAAGTATCAAGTGGATAGGAAGACTCAAAATTATTAGGATATGTGTTCTTCCCAACTTGATTTAGAGATTCAGTGTGAGCCCGATCAATACCCAGCAAGTTGTTCTGTGGATACCAGCAAACTACTTCTAAACTCTGCATGAACAGGCAAAAGACCCAGAATAGTCAACACAATATTGAAGGAGAAGAATGAAGTTGGAAGACTGATATTACCCAATGTCAAGACTTACTTTTAGCTACCAAGGAAGCATGGCATTGTCAAAATAATAGACGAAGAGATCAATGGAACAGAGCAGAGAGCCCAGAAGTAGACCCACATAAATATAGTCAACTGATCTTGACAAAGTGGCAAAGACACACACAATAGAGAATATTATCTTTTCATAAATGACAAAAAAAATAGACATTCACAAGCAAATAATCTAGACACAGACTTTTTACCCTTCACAAAAAAATAACTCAAAATGGATCAGAGACCTAAATGTAAAATTCAAAACTATAAAACTCCTAGAAGACAAGATAGGATAAATCTTCGATGACCTTAAGCATGAGTATGACTTTTTACAGATAACATCAGAGGCATGATCCAAGAAGAAACAATAGATAAGCTGGACTTCACTAAAACTTCTGCTCTGCAGAAGACATCAAAAAATGTCCAAAAATTAGAGTACAAACCACACACTGCGAGGAAATATTTGCAAAAGACACATCTGATAAAGCCCTGCTATTCAAAATAAACAAGGAATTCTTAAAGTTTCAGATCAGATCAGTCGCTCAGTCATGTCTGACTCTTTGTGACCTCATGAATCGCAGCACGCCAGGCCTCCCTGTCCATCACCAACTCCCGGAGTTCACTCAGACTCACATCCATCGAGTCAGTGATGCCATCCAGCCATCTCATCCTCTGTCGCCCCCTTCTCCTCCTGCCCCCAATCCCTCCCAGCATCAGAGTCTTTTCCAATGAGTCAACTCTTCGCATGAGGTGGCCAAAGTACTGGAGTTTCAGCTTTAGCATCATTCCTTCCAAAGAAAGCCCAGGGCTGATCTCCTTCAGAAGGGACTAGTTGGATCTCCTTGCAGTCCAAGGGACTCTCAAGAGTCTTCTCCAACACCACAGTTCAAAAGCATCAATTCTTCGGCACTCAGCTTTCTTCACAGCCCAACTCTCACACCCATACATGACCACAGGAAAAACCATAGCCTTGACTAGACGGACCTTTGTTGGCAAAGTAATGTCTCTGCTTTTCAATATGCTATCTAGGTTGGTCATAACTTTTCTTCCAAGGAGTAAGTGTCTTTTAATTTCATGACTGCAATTGCCATCTGCAGTGATTTTGGAGCCCAGAAAAATAAAGTCTGACACTGTTTCCACTGTTTCCCCATCTATTTCCCATGAAGTGATGGGACTAGACGCCATGATCTTCATTTTCTGAATGTTGAGCATTAAGCCAACTTTTTCACTCTCCTCTTTCACTTTCATCAAGAGGCTCTTTAGGTCTTCTTCACTTTCTGCCAGAAGGGTGGTGTCATCTGCATATCTGAGGTTATTAATATTTCTCCCGGCAATCTTGATGCCAGCTTGTGTTTCTTCCAGTCCAGCATTTCTCATGATGTACTCTGCATAGAAGTTAAATAAACAGGGTGACAATATACAGCCTTGACGAACTCCTTTTCCTATTTGGAACCAGTCTGTTGTTCCATGTCCAGTTCTAACTGTTGCTTCCTGACCTGCATACAAATTTCTCAAGAGGCAGATCAGGTGGTCTGGTATTCCCATCTCTTTCAGAATTTTCCACAGTTTATTGTGATCCACACAGTCAAAGGCTTTGGCATAGTCAATAAAGCAGAAATAGATGTTTTTCTGGAACTCTCTTGCTTTTTCCATGATCCAGTGGATGTTGGCAATTTGATTTCTGGTTCCTCTGCCTTTTCTAAAACCAGCTTGAACATCAGGAAGTTCACGGTTCACATATTGTTGAAGCCTGGCTTGGAGAATTTTGAACATTACTTTACTAGCGTATGAGATGAGTGCAATTGTGCAGTAGTTTGAGCATTCTTTGGCATTGCCTTTCTTTGGGATTGGAATGAAAACTGACCTTTTCCAGTCCTGTGGCCACTGCTGAGTTTTCCAAATTTGCTGGCATATTGAGTGCAGCACTTTCACAGCATCATCTTTCAGGATTTGGAATAGCTCAACTGGAATTCCATCACCTCCACTAGCTTTGTTCGTAGTGATGCTTTCTAAGGCCCACTTGACTTCACATTCCAGGATGTCTGGCTCTAGGTCAGTGATCACACCATCGTGATTATCTGGGTCATGAAGATCTTTTTTGTACAGTTCTTCTGTGTATTCTTACCATCTCTTCTTAATATCTTCTGCTTCTGTTAGGTCCATACCATTTCTGTCCTTTATCGAGTCCATCTTTGCATGAAATGTTCCTTTGGTATCTCTCATTTTCTTGAAGAGATCTCTAGTCTTTCCCATTCTGTTGTTTTCCTCTATTTCTTTGCATTGATCACTGAAGAAGGCTTTATCTCTTCTTGCTATTCTTTGGAACTCTGCATTTAGATGTTTATATCTTTCCTTTTCTCCTTTGCTTTTCACTTCTCTTCTTTTCACAGCTATTTGTAAGGCCTCCCCAGACAGCCATTCTGCTTTTTTGCATTTCTTTCCCATGGGGATGGTCTTGATCCCTGTCTCCTGTACAATGTCACGAACCTCAGTCCATAGTTCATCAGGCACTCTATCTATCAGATCTAGGCCCTTAAATCTATTCCTCACTTCTACTGTATAATCATAAGGGATTTGATTTAGGTCATACCTGAATGGTCTAGTGGTTTTCCCTACTTTCTTCAATTTAAGTCTGAATTTGGCAATAAGGAGTTCATGGTCTGAGCCATAGTCAGCTCCTGGTCTTGTTTTTGCTGACTGTATAGAGCATCTCCATTTTTGGCTATAAAGAATATAATCAATCTGATTTCAGTGTTGACCATCTGGTGATGTCCATGTATAGAGTCGTCTCTTGTGTTGTTGGAAGAGTGTGTTTGTTATGACCAGTGCATTTTCTTGGCAAAACTCTATTAATCATTGCCCTGCTTCATTCCGTACTCCAAGGCCAAATTTTCCTGTTACTCCAGGTGTTTCTTGACTTCCTACTTTTGCATTCCAGTCACCTATAATGAAAAGGACATCTTTTTTGGTTGTTAGTTCTAAAAGGTGATGTATAGGACAGTCTTATGGACTCTGTGAGAGAGGGAGAGGGTGGGAAGATTTGGGAGAATGGCATTGAAACATGTAAAATATCATGTATGAAACGAGTTGTCAGTCCAGGTTCGATACACGATACTGGATGCTTGGGGCTGGTGCACTGGGACGACCCAGAGGGATGGAATGGGGAGGGAGGAGGGAGGAGGGTTCAGGATGGGGAACACATGTATACCTGTGGCGGATTCATTTTGATGTTTGGCAAAACTAATACAATTATGTAAAGTTTAAAAATAAAATAAAATTAAATTAAATTAAAAAAAAAAAAAGTCCTGTAGGTCTTCATAGAACCGTTCAACTTCAGCTTCTTCAGCATTACTGGTTGGGGCATAGACTTGGATTACTGTTATATTGAATGGTTTGCCTTGGAAACAAACAGAGAGCATTCTGTCATTTTTGAGATTGCATCCAAGTACTGCATTTCGGACTCTTTTGTTGACCATGATGGCTACTCCATTTCTTCTGAGGGATTCCTGCCCACAGTAGTAGATATAATGGTCATCTGAGTTAAATTCATCCATTCCAGTCCATTTCAGTTCGCTGATTCCTAGAATGTCGACATTCACCCTTGCCATCTCTTGTTTGACCACTTCCAATTTGCCTTGATTCATGGACCTGACATTCCAGGTTCCTATGCAATATTTTACCTTTTTCCTATGCAACCTTTTACATAGGAACCTCTTTACAGCATTGGACTTTGCTTCTATCACCAGTCACATCCACAGATGGGTATTCTTTTTGCTTTGGCTTCATCCCTTCATTCTTTCTGGAGTTATTTCTCCACTGATCTCCAGTAGCATACTGGGCACCTACTGACCTGGGGAGTTTCTCTTTCAGTATCCTATCATTTTGCCTTTTCATACTGTTCATGGGGTTCTCAAGGCAAGAAAACTGAAGTGGTTTGCCATTCCCTTCTCCAGTGGACCACATTCTGTCAGATCTCTCCACCATGACCCGCCTGTCTTGGGTTGCCCCATGGGCATGGCTTAGTTTCATTGAGTTAGACAAGTCTGTGGTCCTAGTGTGATTAGATTGACTAGTTTTCTGTGAGTATGGTTTCAGTATGTTTGCCCTCTGATGCCCTCTTGCAACACCTACCGTCTTACTTGGGTTTCTCTTACCTTAGGCGTGGGGTATCTCTTCACGGCTGCTCCAGCAAAGCGCAGCCATTGCTCCTTACCTTGGACAAGGGGTATCTCCTCACTGTCGCCCTTCCTGACCTTCAAAGTGGGATAGCTCCTCTAGGCCCTCCTGTGCCCGCGCAGCCACGGCTCCTTGGAGTTTAACAATAAGAAAACAACTTGACTGAAAAATTGACCAAAGGTCTTAAGAGCTACCTCACTAAATAAGATATACACATGGCAAATAAGCGTGTGAAAAGATACTCCCAACATATGACACAAGGAAACACAAATTAAAGCAACAATGAAATATTTGATGTGAAATGAAACACAACATCCCTCGTGTGTGCTCAGTTGTATTTGACTCTTTGAGACCCCATGGACTGTAGCCCACCAGGCTCATTTGTCCATGGAATTTTCCAGGTGAGAATACAGGAGCAGGTTGCCATTTCCTCCTCCAGGGGACCTTCCTGACCCAGGGATCAAATCATCTTCTCTCATGTCTCCTACATTGGCAGGAGGGTTCTTTACCACTAGCGCTACCTGGGAAGCCCTATCGCTGCTGCTAAGTGGCTTCAGTCGTGTCTGACTGTGTGACCCAATGGACGGCAGCCCACCGGGCTCCCCCGTCCCTCGGATTCCCCAGGCAAGAACACTGGAGTGGGTTGCCATTTCCTTCTCCAATGCAGGAAAGTGAAAAGTGAAAGTGAAGTCGCTCAGTCGTGTCCGACTCTTAGCGACCCCATGGACTACAGCCTACCAGGCTCCTCCGTCCATGGGATTTTCCAGGCAAGAGTACTGGAGTGGGGTGCCATTGCCTTCTCTGGGGAAGCCCTATTAAGAATGGTCAAAATCTGGAAAACTGACAACTTCTAAGGCTAGTGAGAATGTAGAACAACAGACACTGCTTCATTGCTGGTGGGAACGCAAAACAGCACAGCCACTGAGGAAGATGGCTTGGCAGTTTCTTACAAAACTAAATGCACTCTTATCATACAATCCAGCAATTGCACTTCTTGGTATTTACCCAAAGAAGCTGAAAACTTATGCCCACATAAAAACCTACACATGGATGTTTATAGCAGCTCTATCCATAATTGTCAAAATTTGGAAGCAACCAATGATCTCCACTACGTGAGAAAATAGATAAACTGTGAAATATTGTTCAGTGCTAAAAAGAAATGAGCTATCAAGCCATGAAAAGACATGGAGGAAAGTTAAATGTTTATTACTAAGTGAATAAAGCCAATATGAAAAGGCCTACCTTCTGTACAATTCCAACCATATGACATTCTGCTGCTGCTGCTGCTGCTAAGTCGCTTCAGTCATGTCCGACTCTGTGCGATCCCAGAGACGGCAGCCCACCAGGCTCCCTGTCCCTGGGATTCTCCAGGCAAGAACACTGGAGTGGGTTGCTATTTCCTTCTCCAACGCATGAAAGTGAAAAGTCAAAGTGAAGTCGCTCAGTCGTATCCAACTCTTAGCAACCCCATGGACTGCAGCCTACCAGGCTCCTCCATCCTTGGGATTTTCCAGGCAAGAGTACTGGAGTGGGGTGCCATTGCCTTCTCCGTATGACATTCTAGAAAAGGCAAAAATTATGGAGATAGTAAAAAGATAGATGGTTGCCAGGGGGTGGGATAGGGGTGGCAGGGGGGAAGAATGAATAAATGGAACACAGAGGATGGGGGTGCAGTAAAAACACTCTGCATGATATTATAATGATGGATACATGTCGTAATACATTTATCCAAACCCACAGCCCCAAGAGTCACCTATGGACTTCAGAGGGTTATGCTTAGTTAAGGCAGGCTCATCAATTGTAACAAATGTAATCCCTCTGGCAGGAGATGTTGATAACGATGGAGGCTAAGCATGCACAGGGGTAGGGAGTACATAAGAAATCTCTGTACCTTTCACTCGATTTTGCTATGACCCTAAAACTGCTCCCCCCAAAATGTCTTTTTTTTTTAAAGAAAATATCTGGAGTGAATCATGGAAAATGCAAAGAGTTTGAGACCAACAGAATATAATAAAAATATGCAACATATGTAATCAGGCTCCTAGAAGAAGAAATAGAGAATGAGGACAAAGCCATATTTGGAGTAATAACGATACAATTTTTCCCAAGATAATGAAATACACAATTCACAGATTCAAACCCAAAGCAGGAAAAACAAAGAAAATCCTAGGTACATCAGAGTAAGATTTATTTACAGAGCTAAAAGTGCTAAAATAAATAAATAAATAAAGAGAAATTTTTTTAAAAAAAAGAAAAAGATTACTTTTAAAGGATAAATGGTATGACATTAAGACAGAGGATAACTTTTCAAAAGAAATAATGAAAGCCAGAAGATGATGAACTAATATCTTCAAAGTATTTTAGCCTAAAATTCTATACATAGTGTGAGCATGTATGCTCAGCTGACTCAGTCATGTCCACTCTTTGTGATTCTTTGAGACCCTATGGACCGTAGCCCACCAGGCTCCTCTGTCCATGGAATTCTCAGGCAAGGATACTGGAGTGGGTGGCCATGCCCTTCCCCAGGGGAATCTTCCAGACCCAGGGACTGAACCCGGGTCACCTGTGTCTCCTGCATTGCAGGCGGATTCTTTTCACTGCTGAGCCACCAGGGAAACCCCTATATATAAAGTAAAAATACTTTTTGAAAGTGAAAATTGGCTGGACCCATTTTCAAACTAAAACTGGAAGCATTTATCCCCAGCAGACCTAAAAAAGAGAGAGAGGCCTGAGCAGAAGCAGCTGCCCCGCATGTTCCCCCCGGGCCCATGTGCAGTGACTGAGCCTAACGGGGGGACAGGGTCAGTTGCTGGTCATGGATCTCCTGCTAAGGAGCCCTCACTATGCACAGAGCTTGAGGCAAGTGGTCTTACTCTCACAAAAAGGAGGGGAATCCAACCTTCAGCTTGCGCATGCGTGCTCAGTCAATGCAGATGAGCATACAGGCTCATCTTACAAGATGAGGAAACTTGTAAGGCGAAGTGTTCAAATTCCCTAGCGAGGAAGAGGCCAAGTTGGATTTAGACCAAAAGGTCTGACCCCAAAGGCCATACTCTTAACTCTGATGAGAACCCCTCACCAAACAATCCTAAGCCCCAGTTTTGCGCCACACAAGGCTAGCGGCTTCATAGGCATCACCTCATTTTTGTCTCCAGACACCTCCATGGGTAGGCATTAGCTTTGTTTTATACATCAGGAAAAGGCATTAGACAGCACCTTGCCCAAAGGCCTAAGTGTCAGCAGTGGACCTCAGATTCTGATTCAAAGTGAAGTCTGGAGAATTTAAATGTTATAAGTGCATCCCTTCTGTGAGTGAACAAAAAAATAACAAACCTGGAGGCTAACTGGCAGATCAGTTCAGTTCAGTTCAGTCACTCAGTTGTGTCCGACTCTCTGTGACCCCATGCACTGCAGCACAACAGGCCTCCCTGTCCATCACCAACTCCTGGAGCTTGCTCAAACTCATGTCCATTGAGTAGGTGATGCCATCCAACCATCTCATCCTGTGTCGTGCCCTTCTCTTCCCACCTTCGATCTTTCCCTGCATCAGGATCTTTTCAAATGAGTCCATTCTTCCCATCAGGTAGCCAAAGTATTGGAGCTTCAGCTTCAGCATCAGTCCTTCCAATGAATATTCAGGATGGATCTCCTTTAGGATGGACTGGTTGGATCTCCTTGCAGTCCAAGGGACTCTCAAGAGTCTTTTCCAACACCACAGTTCAAAAGCATTAATTCTTCAGCACTCAGCTTTCTTCACAGTCCAACTCTCACATCCATACATGACCACTGGAAAAACCATAGCCTTGACTAGACGGACCTTCATTGGCAAAGTAATGTCTCTGCTTTTTAACTGGCAGATCAGAGCCTTGCTATTTCCAAACAAAATAATTTGCCTCCTTATCGCTCTGTTTCTCCAAACCTTTTCTCGCCTTTCCCCTTTTCTTTTCTTTAATTTTTTGGCCACACTGTGCAGCATATGGGATCTCAGTTCCCTGAGCAGGGATCGAACCCGCACGCCCTGCATTGGAAACTTGAAGCCTTAACCACTGGACAGCCAGGGAAGTTCCCACCTTTCTCCTTTTCTTTAGGACCACCAAACACTCTACTATCCTTGAAGCAGCTACATGTAAAGGCATCCATGGTTCACACCTGGGGAGGAATATAAGATAATACTTTTTTTTTTAATTTTATTATATTTTTAAACTTTACATAATTGTATTAGTTTTGCCAAATATCAAAATGAATCTGCCACAGGTATACATGTCCCCAGAAAGTTCAAGTATTGTCTCTTATACAACACATGTATAAGACAATACTTGAACTTTCTGGGGACATGCACCTTTAAGTCTCATTCCAAACTGCAGAGTCAAAGGCCTTGTCCCCAGTTAAGGAATTTGAGCAAATGGGAAAATTGCAGGAGAGATTCTAGAAGTTTTGCCACAGATTATCAGCTTTCCTCTGGCTCTGTGCAATTGGACATCTGATCATTTCCTACATAAAAACTTTTACATATGCCATATAATAATACATATGACAAGTTTTAGGGATTTTTGTCTTGTTTAAAACAGTTGGGGAAAATGAGAAAAATAGTCTACAATTCTTCTGTCTTAGGGTTTCTTCAACTCCCCAGTACTTATCATTAATATAATCCTGAAATGTTAAATCCTCTTAAGGGCATCAGTCACACAGGACTAGTACCCATACCCTTACAACTTCATTTAACCTTAATTACCTCCTATAAGTCATATCTCCAAATACAGTCATATTGGGGGTGGGGAGGGAACCCAATTCAGCCCACGGGGAGGACTATGGAACACATTAGAGAGGTCTGGGAATAAGAAGCAACCCTATCTGGTTAAGGAACAGGATGTGATCCTATGTGATTGTGGCTGTCTGAACTAATGTTTCTTGATTGCTTTCTCAAATTCAGCATCCTGGAGGAAGAGGGAATTAAAAAGCAATAAGCTTTTGTAAGACACATAGCAAGCAGTCAATGGTCAAACGGATTATTCAATTAAAGAATAATTTTGTTGGTTTAAGTATCTAACCTCTCATTTCTACAGAGCAGCCAGTCTTGGCTTCTACTACTGATCTTCCATTTGTCAACAGCGATAGAAACTTCTGAGGAGCCGATAGGAGTGTTTCTGTGGATTGAGCGCGCCACCCAGTGGCTAATGTGGAAATTGCAGAGACACGCCGCGTAAACAGTGCAAAGGAGAGCTTTTCATCCAACAGGGCAACAGTCACTGCTAATTACCACTTCCACCTCCCAGACCAGAAACCCCTTCTGGACTTGACCGTGTTTCTGGCTCTCCTGCCTTCTGTGTTGTGATGATCACTACAGCCTGAATTGATTCTTCTGTCCCCATTCATGTCCCATCTGCATCCCTCCAACCCATTCTCCATGTCACTGCCAAAAAAACTCTACAAACTTGTACTCCTCGCATACATTTTCGGAGCACTATATTAGACAATGCAGCTAGGCATAATTTGAGAATATTCCTCATAATAAATATAAGCTAAACCAAAGAACAAAATGAATGTAGATGATAAATATGAGTATGAATGTATATTTATATATATATACTTACAATGCATAAATGCACACAGACATACATAGATACATCAAAGAGGAGATCTTTCTAAAAATAATACAAAATCCAGAAGTCACATGGAAAAGATTAATTTGACTACAGACAAGCTTGCTGCTGCTGCTACTGCTAAGTCGCTTCAGTCGTTTCCGACTCTGTGCGACCCCATAGATGGCAGCCCACCAGGCTCCACTGTCCCTGGGATTCTCCAAGGCAAGAACACTGGAGTGGCTTGCCATTTCCTTCTCCAATGCAGGAAAGTGAAAAGTGAAAGTGAAGTCGCTCAGTCGTGTCTGACTCTTAGCGACCCCATGGACTGCAGCCTACCAGGCTCCTCCGTCCATGGGATTTTCCAGGCAAGAGTACTGGAGTGGAAAGTTTTGATAAAGAAAAATAATGCAATAAATGTTTGGGGGCTTTCTTGACCAAAGATCAGGGAGCATCCCCTTTCCTTTGGCACATTTTAAACAAATACAAATATAACATGTGATGGAAAAATTCAGAATTCCAAAAGACAGATATCAGTCAGAATCTACTACTCAAATGATTAATATCCACTCAAATCATTATATAATAATCAAGTATCACAAGATCTGCTTTCTCAGACCACCATTGGTAGGGGGTGTTTCCTTTCATTCAACTATCTAAATGGTGTAGACCTTCACCCACCTATTTTAGGAAGGATCAGCTGACAAGTTTGTCCACCAACAAGCCCCAAGTATGAGAACTGCTTCCTCTAACCCAGGATTGAAGCTACCTGATGCCCTTTTACATCCAAATTGATGAGAATGATGAGATAAAATTATAACTTTTCTTATTTGGGTCACGTTCTCAAAGAGCAAAAGACAGAAGAAACTTAGAATATACTTCGTTCTTCTGTTCCTTTCTCTTCTTGCAACTTGGATAAATTCACTTTTGGCAATGAAAGTCCTCATGCCTTGTTTTGAGGACAAAAGTCACAGCCTATCACGCCCCTGTGTCTCCAGGTGGAAGAAAGAATGTCAGACGTAAAAGGTAGAGCAGGAGTCTTCACCTGGACGTGCAGGATTTTCCAGCAAAGTCTCCTGATGCAGGTATCAAATTATCAAGTTTAATAATCACCTCCCCACAATGCCTGATGGCCCCAGCACAGGTCTGACCTGACTCAACCAGCTGCTGACTTAACATGAGAAATCAGAGAACTGGGGGAGCCCAGAGCTGGGAGACCTACTAGAGGAAGCCAAGGAGTGCAGTGCCTGATGGGAATATCTTACAGGATGCAGGACAAGGAAACTAGTGGCACAAGATCAGTGACCTCTGGCATATTTATCACCCCCTGAAAGCAGGAATCATGGCAGAGAAAGTCCCTTCACAATAAGCACAAATAATAATGGATAAGCCTTCCCTTTTCACCACGGCCAGTAACTCACACATGCTGCCTTTACTGTCCTGGAACAACCACATTCACAATGAACTGGGAACACGGCTCACACTCTCTCTCAAGGAAGAAAGCCGGCAGTGCACCAGAGTAGTTTTGCTTCCACTTCCATGAGCAACTCAGTTCACACCTATCACTGCTCTTTATCTTCCTTGGGTTCACATGGAGAGGATTTTTGTACCTAAAGGCTCTGAAATGGCCGAAACGGAACATTTACTGAATTAACTTCAATGCCCAACTGCACCCTAAGCCTAAACTCACTTCCTACCTGTTTCCATCTCAAATGCTGCCAGGCTGTGTTGTAACAGTTCCCCAGAAGGAAACAAGGAACAAAACGGACATTTTTTAATCCCCAGACCCTTCAGCAGCAATACAAACATGCACCAAATTTCGACAATATGAATCCCCTCAGAGTGAGTGCTGAGAAAGAAATTGGACTCCAGAAGTAAAATCCTCTTATGTACAACAGCCAAAAAAAATCAGTCCCCAAATCTGTTCCCCTCCCACATTTTCAGTCTGCTTTGTCTTAGAGAATCTCACCTCTTAGGTGGATTCAGGCCCCTGATTCAGTAGCTATAGGCTAACTTTTACAGAATGGGTTCCTTCAACACCTCCAAGTTGAATTAACCAGCCTCACATCTCTGCCTTAAACCACTTGTCCAAAGAATCAGAGTAAATAGCATAAAAGAGACACCTAGCATTAGCACTGGACGGAACCCATGGCCAACAACATCCCTTCCAGCTTTTTAGGATGAAGTGTGCATTCTGATTGTGCTAAGATATTATTCTTGTGGAAAGAATGTAAATAACTAGGTAATTAACATATTAGGAGAATTCACTTACTGATCATCCCATCACAGAGCAGTTAGAAAGCGTCAAAATTAGTGCCATGTGCAAAGAAGCTTGGAAGACTGCATGGGCCCAGCTGCCCCTGGAAATCTTCACCACTTTCCTAGAGCTTTACTGATGTGTCATCCCCCTAAACCTTAAAATTCCCTTACTGCCCTCCCTTCAGAGGGAAGGTGTTTTTAGAACACCAACTCTCCCTTCTCTATCCCCTGATCAATGAATAAAGTTTCTGCTCCGATTTATGGAAGCTAGTTTTATTTGATGGGCATTCCCAGCTCTAGGCAAAGGACCTACTGAAGGGGTCACTGACCTGGTGGGGACAGATAACAACTCTCTCCCTCAGTAACTGACCAGATATCACCGCATTGCAGAATGTGAGACCTGAACACACACAGCACTCTGTGAGTTCAAGACATCAAAGGAGCAGTTAGGGATAAAAGCTGTTAGGGGCTACTGGTGGGCCTGACTCTATAAAACAGCAGGATTAACAGCACATTTATCCAACCACTAAGATCAGGAATGAAACCTTAATTCTGTATAAGAACAGCAGGTAGAAATTGAATCATGTTTAAAGAAAACTGGATACCACCACTGAGAAGGGAAAAATAAATCAATTCTTCAAACACATCGGCAAAGTTCCCCAGGGAGAAAATCCAGTGGCTTTTTTTTTTTAACCTGTTGCCTCAAACTCTACCCACCCCACTCACCATGCACAATCACACACACACACACAGACACACATGCACACACATTCACATACACGCACAGTTGCAAATATTTAAACCCCACCAACAACTTCACCTATATCATTACACTGCCTATCAATATTTCATTATCATCAGCAGCATTTCATTTCACTATCATTGTGAGAAATGCACAGTGTTCTCGCATGTTATTTATTCTATTTCTTCTTCCAGTATTGAGTACACCATGTGCTTTTTTTTTAACCTTACTCAACACTCTTTATAATTCTCTTCTTCCTCAATACATCAGACTAGGTTTTTTTTCCATATAAGCAATGGCTCCTCAACTTGTTGCCCTACATAACCCCTTATCATAAGCAAAACTTCTCAAGAGAAGAGGTTTCCATGACTGTTGGACTCCTTTCAGAGTTTTTATAGGACTCTAAAGGGAATTCCAGGACAAATATAAAATGTCTCCTTTCATGTGGGAGATGAGGTCATTTCTAAGGGGCATACGTTAGGTGGGAGTCTTCTCATGGGGGCCTGTCCTGTGACACAGGACAAAAGGTATTCTGACAGCAACTCAGAGCAACAGACCCTCTATACATCAAGTCACATGACTGTGTGAACATAGCCTAAATAGACCCAGGCATGTCTACCAATTCACCAAATAGTAGGCCCATCCACAAACTCAGTTCAGTTCAGTCACTCAGTCGTGTCCGACTCCTTGCAACCCCATGAATCGCAGCACACCAGGCCTCCTTGTCCATCACCATCTCCCATAGTTCACTCAAACCCATATCCATTGAGTCGGTGATGCCATCAGGCCATCGCATCCTCTGTCATCCCATTTTCCTCCTGCCCCCAATCCCTCCCAGCATCAGAGTCTCTTCCAATGAGTCAACTCTTCACATGAGGTGGCCAAAGTATTGGAGTTTCAGCTTTAGCATCATTCCTTCCAAAGAACACCCAGGGCTGATCTCCTTTAGAATGAACTGGTTGGACCTCCTTGCAGTCCAAGGGACTCTCAAGAGTCTTCTCCAACACCACAGTTCAAAAGCATCAATTCTTCGGTGCTCAGCTTTTTTCACAGCCCAACTCTCGCATCCATACATGACCACTGGAAAAACCATAGCCTAGACTAGACGGACCTTTGTTGGCAAAGTAATGTCTCTGCTTTTCAATATGCTATCTAGGTTGGTCATAACCTTCCTTCCAAGGAGTAAGTGTCTTTTAATTTCATGGCTGCAATCACCATCTGCAATGATTTTGGAGCCCAAAAAAATAAAGTCTGATACTGTTTCCACTGTTTCCCCATCTATTTCCCATGAAGTGATGGGACTGGATGCCATGATCTTCGTTTTCTGAATGCTGAGCTTTAAGCCAACTTTTTCACTCTCCTCTTTCACTTTCATCAAGAGGCTTTTGAGTTCCTCTTCACTTTCTGCCATAAGGGTGGTGTCATCTGCATATCTGAGGTTATTGATATTTCTCCCAGCAATCTTGATTCCAGCCAAGCATTTCTTATGATGTACTCTGCATAGAAGTTAAATAAGCAGGGTGACAATATACAACCTGTACTCGTTTTCCTATTTGGAACCAGTCTGTTGTTCCATGTCCAGTTCTAACTGTTGCTTCTTGACCTGCATACAAATGTTGCTTCTTGACCTGCATACAAATTCTCAAGAGGCAGATCAGGTGGTCTGGTATTCCCATCTCTTTCAGAATTTTCCACAGTTTATTGTGATCCACACAGTCAAAGGCTTTGGCATAGTCAATAAAGCAGAAATAGATGTTTTTCTGGAACTCTTGCTTTTTCAATGATCCAGCGGATGTTGGCAATTTGATCTCTGGTTCCTCTGCCTTTTCTAAAACCAGCTTGAACATCTGGAAGTTCATGGTTCACGTATTGCTGAAGCCTGGCTTGGAGAATTTTGAGCATTACTTTACTAGCGTGTGAGATGAGTGCAATTGTGCAGCAGTTTGAGCATTCTTTGGCACTGCCTTTCTTTGGGATTGGAATGAAAACTGACCTTTTCCAGTCCTGTGGCCACTGCTAAGTTTTCCAAATTTACTGGCATATTGAGTGCAGCACTTTCACAGCATCATCTTTCAGGATTTGAAATAGCTCAACTAGAATTCCATCACCTCCACTAGCTTTATTCATAGTGATGCTTTCTAAGGCCCACTTGACTTCACATTCCAGGATGTCTGGCTCTAGGTCAGTGATCATACCATCGTGATTATCTTGGTCATGAAGATCATTTTTGTACAGTTCTTCTGTGTATTCTTGCCACCTCTTCTTAATATCTTCTGCTTCTGTTAGGTCTATACCATTTCTGTCCTTTATCAAGCCCATCTTTGCATGAGATGTTCCCTTGGTATCTCTAATTTTCTTGAAGAGATCTCTAGTCTTTCCCATTCTGTTGCTTTCCTCTATTTCTTTGCATTGATCACGGAGGAAGGCTTTCTTATCTCTTCTTGCTATTCTTTGGAACTCTGCATTCAGATGCTTATATCTTTCCTTTTCTCCTTTGCTTTTCACTTCTCTTCTTTTCACAGCTATTTGTAAGGCCTCCCCAGACAGCCATTTTGCTTTTTTGCATTTCTTTTCTATAGGGATGGTCTTGAACACCTTCCTTATTCCCCAGTAAGTTGCACAGAAGCGGCTGTCATAAGACCAGGAAGACAATTGTAATCTTTGTCCTTCCAAGTGTCTTTGCACAGCTAGGTTCTTCCCACGTGTTCCATGAATGGTCACACAGACATCAGCTATGAACAGGCAACCCCCTCATCTACCACAGATGAGTGCAAATGTGCTCAGTCCTTGGCTTCAGCTACTTCCTATGAAGTCAATCACACAATGGAAATAGGACCTTTAAGCCTGCTCATGAAAAAAAAAAAAAAAAAACACCACAGTTCGAGCTATGATTGTTGGAGGAACCTAGGAAAAGTAATTTCCTTTACAACTTGTTAGCTGCTACTGCTAAGTCACTTCAGTTGTGTCCAACTCTGTGTGACCTGATAGACAGCAGCCCACCAGGCTCTCCCATCTCTGGGATTCTCCAGGCAAGAACACTGGAATGGGTTGCCATTTCCTTCTCTAATGCATGAAAGTGAAAAGTGAAAGTGAAGTCTCTCAGTTGTGTACGTCGCTTTGCGACCCCATGGACTGCAGCCTATCAGGCTCCTCCGCCCATGGGATTTTCCAGGCAAGAGTACTGGAGTAGGGTGCCATTGCCTTCTCCAACTTGTTAGCTAGTTAACATAAAACTTATGTTTTAGACATCAAAAAACTGGGCATAAATCATGAAGCTACTGCTTTAATACTGACACCCTTATAATTACAAATAGACCACATTTTTTGTTTATTTTTTGGCTTAAAAGTATATTCCTTATGTTTTTTACAAGACACATCAAATTTGAAATAACTCTTTGTATTCAAATAATTCAACTATTTTAGGGGACATTACAAGGGAAACTTACTTTGTAAAACAAAAACTGAAAAATTGTGATAAGTCGTGCCCCTAATTTATACCTTTGGTAAATTCCCATGTTTATTTATGAAAATATTTTATTAAAGTCAAGCCTGCTTGTATTACCTAAAAAAGCAGCGACTAATCATGATATGCAGATGACACCACTCTTATGGCAGAAAGTGAAGAGGAACTAAAAAGCCTCTTGATGAAAGTGAAAGAGGAGAGTGAAAAAGTTGGCTTAAAGCTCAGCATTCAGAAAACGAAGATCATGGTATCTGGTCCCATCACTTCATGGGAAATAGATGGGGAAACAGTGGAAACAGTGTCAGACTTTATTTTTTTGGGCTCCAAAATCACGGCAGATGGTGATTGCAGTCATGAAATTAAAAGACACTTACTCCTTGGAAGAAAAGTTATGACCAACCTAGATAACATATTCAAAAGCAGAGACATTACTTTGCCAACAAAGGTCCGTCTAATCAAGGCTATGGTTTTTCCGGTAGTCATGTATGGATGCGAGAGTTGGACTGTGAAGAAAGCTGAGCACCGAAGAATTGATGCTTTTGAACTGTGGTGTTGGAGAAGACTCTTGAGAGTCCCTTGGACTGCAAGGAGGTCCAACCAGTCCGTTCTAAAGGAGATCAGTCCTGGGTGTTCTTTGGAAGGAATGATGCTAAAGCTGAAACTCCAATACTTTGGCCACCTCATGTAAAGAGTTGACTCATTGGAAAAGACTCTGATGCTGGGAGGGATTGGGGGCAGGAGGAGAAGGGGACGACAGAGGATGAGATGGCTGGATGGCATCACTGACTCGATGGACGTGAGTCTGAGTGAACTCCGGGAGATGGTGATGGACAGGTAGCCCTGGCGTGCTGTGATTCATGGGGTCGCAAAGAGTCGGACACGAATGAGTGACTGAACTGAACTGAACTCAACTGAATCATGAACCAGAGCTTCTGACAACAAAGGAAAACCCATCTCTTTCATGCTCCTGGCCATCACCTCAGAGAAAACGTTGATGGATTTGGGGAGTAAGAAAACACAGGAGGCTCTACTTACAACTAAAGTTGCCACAGGAGCTCCTCTAGAAAGCCCATCACAGTAACTCTCCACTGGCAGAAATGTAGCCGTTCTGAGCCATAGGGAAATGGGGAAAGGCCTGAAGGAAAGACCCCCCTCACCTTGCTAGAAGAGGCTTAAGAAAGGAAGGTTCCAGATTGCACACTCCCTCATTTCTTTCTGTCGTCTTGTTAACGCAAGTTCATGTGCCCAACACACAGTGAGGCTAAAGAAACTGAAATATCGGAGTTGGGAGCAGAGAAAGGTTTATCGCAGGGCCCTGTAAGGAGACAGGGTGGCTCATGCCCTGAAAAGCCTCATGCTCACCCGAGGGTTTCAGCAGAGCATCTTTAAAGGGCAGATAGGATCGGGGCATCCACAGGGTATGGGATCACCGTTCTCTGACCGGCTGATGGTGAGACAACAGGTGGTATCACGGGGGTGAACGTTATCAGTCCTTCTTAGGCTCCAGGAGGCCTGGGGCCACGTGCTCATGGTCAAGTAGTAAAGATCTTTTGTTTGGCAGGGCTTTTTCACATCTGCCAAACAACTCAGGAAATGTGCATCAAATACTGTTATCTACTCAACAGGTACTTCAGAGAGGAGCTAAAGAAGAGGATATGCGGGAAGGCCTCTTCTGAGCAGGCCCCATAGGATCCTGTGGAACTCCCGTCTCTTAAAAAGAAGCTCCTTAGGAAATCTGTCCAACTGAAGGCTTTTCCATTGTTGGTGTTATTAAGCTATTTTTGATCATGGTCCTAGGGAATAAGGCTATTGTCTGCTCTGCTCTTGACTCTCAAACAAGGTGACCCAAGCCCTACAGAGCGAAAGATCACAGATTCCAGTTCTGTAAGGCATGGTTGTAGTTTAGTCACTAAGTCATGCCTGACTCTTTGTGACCCCCATGTACTGTAGCCCGCCAGGCTCCTCTGTCCATGGGATTTTCCAGGCAAGTATACTGGAGTGGGTTGCCATTTCCTTCTCCAGGGGAACTTCCTGACCTAGGGATTGAACCTGCATCTCCTGCCTTGACAAGGGGATTCTTTACCACTGAGCCACCAGGGAAGCCCCCTGTAAGGTGCACGGCACACAGAACCACAAAGCAGATGCCTGAGCAGCAACAGAGCTCGTGAGGCTCTTCTGGCTAACCAGCTTGGAGACCAAAGTGTATGTCCAAGGAGAGATAGGTCCCAAAGCCCTCAGAAAGCGAACCTTCTGGTGACTCTTAGTCGGCACTGAGATGGACGTTTGTTCTACAGGTGGACTCTCTTCTCAGTCCCTTCCCCGTAGCCATTATCCTGGGAGTGCTGGGAGGTTGGCTTGATATAAACTGGCTACTAAACAACTGGTGAGTGTAAAAGATGTGGAGGCTGGCTATTACCAAGAGCTAGAGAACTTCAGCTTGCGGAGAGTAAGAAGAGCCCTAACAAACTGAAGAAATCCACACAGGCGCCCCCATGAAACACACATCAAACAGGCAAGGCGCTGCCTGTCTCCAGGAAATGGGAACTAGTTTGAAAGAAGTGAGTAAGTCAGAAATGAAGGTGAATTTCAGATGAAGCCTGGAGGAGTTCCCCTGGGGTCCATTTAGGAAAGCTTGAGTTCTTTACAAGCAGCCTTGAAAAGGCAGGGGAGTCCCTCTCTTCTCTCCCAGGTTACACACCAGCTTCCTGGCTGTGCAGCACCACTGAACATAACAAAAGGCAAAAAGCCTCAGCCAATTACAGCCTGGATGGAGGCAGGTGGCCAGAACTCCCTGGTCTCCACGCCCACATTGTCACTGCAGAGAATGAGTCACGCTGAACCCAGCTCGGAGCCCCCCTAAACTACATTTGTTCAGGAACCACTGTCTTGACCAGTCCAAGACAAAACTGGGAGCCAGGTGAGGGTGTCCCAGTCTCCTCACAACATCCTGTTTTCCAGCCCCTTTTGGCTCCCAAGCAGAAGCTGAACACGACGTGATTTTTCTGCTTTGTCACATCACTAAGATGCTTCGAAGAGAATCAGCATCAGGATCACCTCTATCTGAGTCACAGAAGCACATTCAAGCCCAAGACTCAAATCGACATCTCCATGTTGGAGCTCTCTCCTGGGTTCCCATAGTCTGTCTCTTTTGCATTATTATCTGTAGGTCTCGGAAGTACCTCTAAACTCAGCCTGGACACAAATGAATATCTCCCCAATCCAACTCTACAACATCTCCAGAACTCCCTGTCTTGTTTAAAACACTGTCCAACCTCTTAGCAAGGAAGAGTTCCTTCTATAGGAAAGCAAAATTTGTCATTCCAAAATGTGTCTCTTTGGCATGAGGATTATTTTGGACCAATTGTTTTAAAGGAAAAAAACAGGGGGCTCAGGAACAACTCTTACCTCTTCCATTTTAACTGCCTAGAAAATTTCAGATGGAGGATCAGAGAGCCATCCAAAGTACAGGAATTAGATGCTGCAGACAGAAAAGAACCCAGCACACTGTGCACGTTAAAATTTTTCCCTGTGTCCCATTGTTTCTACATGGCCCAGCAAACATTTGTTGGCTGGACATTTGTTCTTTTTTTTAATCTTCCTGTGACTTGCCTTCCTTCTCTTTGAAGTCTCAGATCCCTGCCGCCTTCTTCCTTGGTCTGTGCATGCATAGTGGCTCGGTTGTATCTGACTCTTTGCAACCCTATGGACTGTAGCCCCTCCAAACTCCTCTGTCCATGGGATTTCCCAGGCAAGATTACTGGAGTAGGTCGGCCATTTTCTGCTCCAGGGGATCTTTCCGGCCCAGGAATCAAACCCGCCTCTCTTGCATCTCCTGCATTTGTGGGCGAATTCTTTACCACTGAGCCACCTGGGAAGCCCTCTTCCTTAGTCTAGAATGACATATACACCTCATTTTGCCTGACTGTTTTGGGGCTCTCCAATGTTTGTGCAGATTTTCCATACCTACATAATTAAATCTGATTTTCTCCTGTTAAATTATCTCAAGTCAACTTAATTCTTATGCCAGCCAGAAGAACCTAGAAAGGGTGGAGGGAAATTTTTTCCTTCACCAAACTTGCCTCAATCCAGTCCCCAAAGCCTAACAATCATAGCGTCGTAATAGCTTTAAAATGTTACCTCTTTAACCCCATCACCTCATTACTGAGAACATTTCAGGTTACAAAATTAAAGTAATTCCCTTTAGTTGTGATTAATATTATTGGGTTGACCAAAAAACTTGTTTGGGTTTTTCCATAAGATGTTCTGGAAAAACTCAAATGAAATTTTTGGCCAACTCAGTATTACCATTTTGGGGTTTTGCTATTTGGAAGAATTAAAGGTTAATTATTTTTGTTTTGGATATTAATAATTTCTCTATTAAAAGTGGAATTAGTGAAGCTTTATCTGGAACTCTTGAGAAACAGGAACACTACTTTCTTACAGAACTTCTTCATGGGACATATGTCAACTAAAACAGAAAATGATTCATGACATTTATGTGCTATGCTGTGCTTAGTCGCTCAGTTATGCCTGACTCTTTGCGACTCCACGGACTGTAGCCCACCAGGCTCCTCTGTCCATGGAATTCTCCAGGCCAGAATACTGGAGTGGGTTGCCATACCCTTCTCCTCCAGGGGATCTTCCCAGCCCAGGGATAGAACCCAGGTCTCCTGCACGGCAGGCAGATTCTTAACCCTCTGAGCCACCAGAGAAGCCCAAGAAGACTAGAGTGGGTAGCCTATCCCTTCTCCAGGGGATCTTCCCGACCCAGGAATCAAACCAAGGCCCCCTGCGTTGTAGGTGGATTCTTTACCAGCTGAGCTACCAGGGAAGCCCTTGGCATTTATATACACGCACTAAATCAGATAGCACAGAATGGCACTTATGTGTCATAAACCCAGGAGAACTTTAACACTGATTTCTGCCAGGCAGCCTGATGCTTTAGACTAATGGAGTGCTGGAGATCTTCCGTGTGTCCTCTTACACTTACTCTCGAGCCTTCTCCGCCCACTGCGAGCCCCAGGTGGTTGGCTGGAAGAGACCGCATCAGTGGTTGCCTTCTGGCTTCCGGCAGGACCGAGCCAACTGAGATCAGAGGAGAGAAGACGCGCGGTCTCTCCTTCTGCCCTTGATGCCCTCCCTTCCTGGCTGCTCTGACTGGCTGCCTCCGCCGCCGCCGCCGCCCAGAGGCCTCAGTCGGCCTGGCAGTCTCCTCAGGGAGCGTCTCTCTCCAGCTTCCGGTAGCCATTTCCTCCCCTTGCCTCCCCAGGCCAGGTTGGCATCAGCGCCCCACAGTTACTAACCCGCCGGGCGACATTATCCTCTGTCGGTTTTCTTAAATCTTACCTACCCCTTTGCAAATACTCCCTTATTAAAGCCTCCTTAAAATAACTATTTTGAGGTACCCTGTGTCTTCTCACAGGACCCTGACTGATACAGTAATTGTTGCCTGGAGTGGTCCTAGGAAAAAGGCTGTACGGTGGAATTCTGGGATTCGAAAAGTTCACAGAAAACTTCTTTGTTAAGAGAAAATGGAATTCAAATAATCCATGGCCAGCTTCGGCATCACAGTTACTCAAATTATAACAAGGCATGGGATGCCCTACAGGTTGGCAAGTTATTGAGAAAGAAAATGCATGGGACCTGTGACTGCCATGGCAATAACCGTGCTCATAAAATGTGAGGGGTTGATGATAAGAACCCTCCCGGCCAGCTGGCTTCTGAGGGCCCGAGAGCACATACACAGGGAAAAGAAGAAATTGGAGTTTGTGGTGACTCAACTCAAAGCACAAGTGGAAAATCAGAGCAGGATTTACCGGGTGTCTTGTCTTGTGCAGTCAGAGAGAAAGTGCTACTGAGGACTGAGAGCAAGCCTGATCTTAGGAGACGTCAGTTATAAAACCTAAGAAGTCTCCACCCCACCATGTCTCCGCAGCAAGACAGGGCTGGTGGTGAAGGAGCAGGGACCGGAGATACGAGAGGGGGGGTCCCCTGAGTAGTCGGAAATGAAGCTGAGACGGTTGAAACTTCCTGAAGAGTGGGGTCAACGCCTCCCCACTCTCCATCCAGAGGATGCAGCCTTCTGGGGGAGAAAAAAATTTCATTCCCGTCCCTGCTTTAAAAACAGATGTTTCTTCTACTCAGGACCCAGCCCTTCAACTTTTTCTTGCCTTCATGTTCATAACGAGAGTTCAATACTAACAGGGTTCAGACAAACTGCACATTTGCTACAGGATTCTGAATAGCACAAACGCCTGTGATCTGAAGAGAGTGACATCAAGAAAATTGAAATATAAAGCTGGACTGGACTGCACGTATTGACAACCATACACTTCCCCAGGAATTAGGCTCGAAGGAACTGGCTTCAGTGCCCAGGGTTAGTGTTAACCACCTATTGGATTAGAAAACAGACTCGCAGACTTAGCGAACTTAACAGTTACTGGGGGGAAGGATGGGGCAGACGGGTAGTTAGGGAGTTTGGGATGGACATGTACACACTGCTGTATTTAAAATAGATAACCAACAAGGATCTACTGTATAGCACAGGGAACTCTGCTCAGCGTTACGTAATAACCTAGATGGGAAAAGAATTTGAAAAAGTATACATGTATATGAATAAGTGAATCACTCTGCTGTACACCTGAAACGCAACACTGTAAATCAACCACACTTCAATATAAAGTAAAATCGTTATAAAATCCAAAAAACTATCTACTGGCTTGGTTAATTGAAGCCCGGATTCAACAGTGTCTAGTAGTCAGTGAGGTTAAAATGTTCCCAATTCTCTGGTTTATAGGAGAAGGAAATCAAAGCCTCAATGAGATGGAAATGTTGGACCAGATCTATTAGGACCGACCTACCCAGCCACCCCTAACCTAATCTCAGTCTCTAAAAGGACCTGAGGACTCCCTTCACCCAGGCACTAGGAAGTTATTTGTTGGTGGGAAGGAGGTATCCAGCATGCTTGAGAAGCCTATGGCAGCTACCCTCTACAAGCCAATGACAACAGGGGGAGATGCCACAATGGAACTGGGCACCCTGGTTTCAGTGGAAATAAGGGGATCCCTGAATAGAAGAGGACAGGTGGTGGTCTTCACCCACACAGACAAGGTGGGCACGATTACCACAATCAGCCACAAGGGCTGAGTTGTTCTCACAGGGTTTAGAGTCACAGGACTCTGCAGGATCATCTAATTGATCATGCTGCTGCTGCTGCTAAGTCGCTTCAGTCGTGTCTGACTCTGTGCGACCCCAGAGACGGCAGCCCACCAGGCTCCCCGTCCCTGGGATTCTCCAGGCAAGAACACTGGAGTGGGTTGCCATTTCCTTCTCCAATGCATGAAAGTGAAGTCGCTCAGTCGTGTCTGACTCTTAGCGACCCCATGGACTGCAGCCTACCAGGCTCCTCCGTCCATGGGATTTTCCAGGCAAGAGTACTGGAGTAGGGTGCCATTGCCTTCTCCGAATTGATCATGAAATCCCCAGAAATGGAATGGATGGGCAGCCGACACAGCTGCTTTGCATTTATAGGTAGAAAAATCCCAGGTTCTACTGGGAAGACATCTAACACCAGTTGCTAGAGTGAGGAGTTAACCACATCTAAACAAGTCCAAACACCCAGAACTCTGGGGAAGGATCCTGTAATGGGGTCACAGGTATTCATCATAAATCACCCCTCTGGGATTCCCTAGAGGTGCCTACAGCCACTTAAGAGATTAACTGTATCTTGGGAAAGATGAGATACCAGACCTTCCGGAGCATTAGATAAACACGAGGAGAGAGAAAGTTCACAGTGAAGAATTGGCACGTGTGGCTGTGGAGGCTGACGAGTCCTCAGACCTGCTGTTAGTACACCGGAGGTCCAGGAAAGCTGACAGTATAGGTCCATCTCAAATGCCAGCAAGTCCCCAAAGAGCCAGTGTTCCAGTTCCAGTTTAAAGGAGAGAAAGAAATAATGTCCCACTTTGAAGGCGGGCAGACAGAAGACATTCCCCCCTACTTGGAGGAGGGGCAGCGGAAGTCTTTCAGTTCTATTCAGGCTCTTAACTTGATTATGGTGGTGGTGGTTTAGTTGCTAACTGTGTCTGACTCTTGCGACCCCATGGACTGTAGCCCACCAGGCTCCTCTGTCCATGGGATTTCCTAGGCAAGAGTACTGGAGTGGGTTGCCGTTTCCTTCTCCAGGGGATCTTCACAACCCAGGGATCGAACCTGCATCTCCTGCACTGCAGGAGAATTCATTACTCCTGAACCACCAGGGAAGCTCCTGATTCTACTCAGGCTCTTCACTGGGTGAGGCGACTCACTCTAGGAGGATCGTCTGATTTACTTAATCTATCAGTTCAAATCTTCATCTCATCCAGAAACACCTGCATAGACTCACTCAGAGCAATGATTAATAATGGAGCACCCCATGGCCTGGTCAAGCTGACACATAAAATTAGCCATAACACTTTTTGAATGAAGTCTCCAACTTTAGGTTTAACTCCTAACAAAATGAGAAGAAAGGATGACGTGACATCAGCACCTTTTGTAACTTCCATATATTGTTGGAAGTTATTTCCTAGTCTATCACCAAACTCTTCTTTTGCAATTTCATCTTTTTGTTTGCATGACTGATTTGTGGTTCAATCATCTTTTATTGGAAATGTTTCAGGGATAGCTTTTAAGAGACTTTGACCTCATTTTCTAGCCCATTTTTGACCGCAACGTTCACTGTGAAAAGAGGAATCCTATGATCCCTACCAGGCTGGGGTTCTGAGTTAGTCCAATCAGCTTCCACCATTCAGAATTTAGCATCTGACGCTCCAGCTAACATGTATGTATATAAGTTGATGCAAGTCAGATAACCCTGGGTCCTATGTACTCAAAGGAATTCTAAATTCTTCTATGAATGTTTTCTGGTCTTGTTCAGGTTTGGGGGAATCTTTCATTACAGCTCTTACTTCAACTCAGATCCAAAGTTTAAATTCCATAGTTGCTTTCAGACCTGGCTCAGGGGAAGGATGAATCTTTAAAAGTAATTGACATTTGGGGATTTTAGGAGCATTGTTGACAAAACAAAGGGTCTGGACATGGGGAAGGGGAAAGAGATCAAAAGGACTCAGGAGAAGGAGAGCTGGAGCCAGGGAGGCAACTGGAAAACAGGAGTGAGGGAGTAACCAGGGGAGTGAGTCTAGTTTGTTCTTGCTGACGTTTGTCCAACTGCTTGTTAGTCTTGACCAAAGAATCTTATAATTAAGCAATGTTTGGCTCAGAACCTTTTTTTTTGGAGGTCTCTCCTTACCAATCCAAACAACACTGCCCTCTGGGCTTTCAAAAACTTTTCTCATTTCTTTTCTAAAGCACCTCTCAAATGAACAATTTTGTTCAAGTCAAATGCTCTCTGAGTGGCCGCTAAAAGCCCAACTTAACCTCAGTAAAGTTACGCCATCTAGAAAGACAGGCATGAGAATCGGTATTTCGAGAAGGGCACAGGAAAGATGCAGGAGTTTTTCCAGGCAGAGGAGCAGATGTGGACCTAGACAAACCTATGAAATCTGGCAGCGCTGGGCATGAATGGGCAGTGGTCTTTCTTTATCACGATGGATACATCCCCAGACCCCCGTGGATGCCCAAAACCATGGGTAGTACTGAACCCTAAATATACCATTTTTTTTCCTGTATGCACATACCTATGATGAAGTATAATTTATTGATTAAGAACAATAAGACTAACAACAATCACTAATCATAAAATAGGACAATTATAACAATATACTGTAATAAAAAGTTATATAAATCTGGTCTCTCTGGAAACATCATATTGTACAAATTTATGCCTTTTCCATCTTAACTAAGCATGCATCATGCATTGTGGCCGTAACTTCTGTAGTTGGATGTGCAACAATACATCAAACATGAATTTCTTTTTCCTTTCACAGTTTTACAGACAGAAGATCCTTTCTTACAGTAGATCTCAGTGACCTCAGCATAGGATTTGTCTTTCCTTATTAAGTCGAGAACTTTCATCTTTCCGCTTTGAAGAAGCACCTTAAAGCTTCTCTTCAGGATATTCGAATTGCCAGCATCACTGACTCTGGCATTTGGGGCTATTATTAAGTCACTTGAGGGCTTCCCTATGGCTCAGCTTGTAAAGAATCCGCCTACAATGTGGGAGACCTGGGTTCGATCCCTGGGTTGAGAAGATCCCCTGGAGAAGGGGATGGCTACCCACTCCAGAATTCTGGCCTGGAGAATTCTATGGACTGTATAGTCCATGGGGTCACAAAAAGTCAGACACGACTGAGCGCCTTTCACTTTCCACTTTCAAAGTCACCTGAACACGAGCACCGCGATGCCACGACAGGCAATCTGATAACCCAGGGGGCTACGAAGGGACAAACGGCAAACAGTGGGACGTGTCTGGGCGGGACCAAGTGGGATCCGGCAAGATTTCTTCAAGCTAATCGCAACGGCTTGCAATTTAAGACTAATAGGGTTTTCTTTCGGAGAAGGCGATGGCACCCCACTCCAGTACTCTTGCCTGGAAAATCCAATGGACGGAGGAGCCTGGTAGGCTGCAGTCCATGGGGTCGCTAAGAGTCAGACATGACTGAGCGACTTCACTTTCACTTTTCACTTTCATGCATTGGAGAAGGAAATGGCAACCCACTCCAGTATTCTTGCCTGGAGAATCCCAGGGACGGGGGAGCCTGGTGCATTGCCGTCTATGGGGTCGCACAGAGTCGGACACGACTGAAGCGACTTAGCAACAGCAGCAGGGTTTTCTTTTAGTATGTTCAGATCAAGGTCGACCCCAAGTAACCGATAGCATGGCAAAGTGAAAACATAGAGCTATCTATACCCCTCCCAGCAACCTCAGGTGGAAAACCAGAGAATGTTCTCTCTCCATGAAAGTCAAGCCCTCTGGACACAAAACTGACATGGAAGGAAAAACCTCAGCTGGTTTTATTTGTGAAATTCACAGCAAAGTTTGTCCAAGCAGATGCCTGTCCAATGAGAACTGCAAAATCCATGAGGCAGGTTCAAACAGCAGGCTTTCGGGACTTGTGCCCCTGTTTTAACCTGAGTCTCCTTAGAACAACGTTTTAACAGCACAGTGCAACACAACACAGCAATGCAAAGGACAGCAAGTGGTGTAAGGGGATGATCTGACTCCACCAAGGATGCCAAACAAATGGGAACCGATTTATTCTCAGTTTGGTATGAAACCTGGTACCAAACTGAGAATAAATAAACTCAGCGCGAAGAGAGCAGAATTGAGACCCAGCACTTGACTGACCGTGTCCTCCCAGATTGGACAAGCCTCCAGCAGAAGGGATGGGGCCCCTGTGTGTGGTTCTGCTCCTGGTGAAGCCAGGCGTCTGCAGGGACAGGAAAGCCAGGTTCTGAGGGACTTCAGGAGAGCTGAGAGATAAACCAAGACCATCCAAAGCAGAGCAAGCAGAGGCTCTTTATCCGGAGCCCGTGGAGCAAGGCAGGCACCCAGCGTCAATTGTGTTTGGCGGAGGCTTGAAGGCAGGCAGAGGAGTGGGAAGGGTTGACAGTGGGAAAAGGGCCAGCTTCCAGTATGCCCTGACCCAAGGCTGCTGGCCGGGCGTGGTGGGGAGTGGAAGGGCAGCAGCTAGGTGATGGGCGAGAGGCTTGTTTGCTTTTCTCTGGATGGTCCTCAGTTGGAAGCAGGGCCAAAAATTAGGTTAATACAAAACTAATACAATTATGTAAAGTTTAAAAATAAAATAAAATTTAAAAAAAATAAAAAATAAAAAACCCAGATATACCAAAAAAAAAAAAAAAAATTAGGTTAATAATCAAGTCCGGGCTCTTCGGGGCCAATTGTTACAGGGCTTACTGTTTGGCTTCCTGGAGTCCTTGCTAGAAAAAGTGATCTGATACTCACCAGTCTGACTTGGAGATGGTAGGCTGGCTTCTTGTAGATAACAGGTTGGTTTCCTTGGCCAGGTGCCGTGGATCGTGGGTCAGAGTTCTGTTCTTATATATGGTCTGGCCACTGTTTGTATATTGTCTCTCGCAACCTTACAGTGTAGGTTATTATTAGTAGTAGTAGTGAGCTGGTGAGGGGCAGGGAGGCCTGGTGTCCTGCAAATCCATGGGGTCACAAAGAGTCGGACACAACTAAGTGACTGAACAATAACAACGATCACTATTATTATTCTCATTTTACAAATGAGGTGAGTGTGATGCAGGGACGCACTTAGTTAACGGCAGAACCAGGAATACAAACTCTGTCTACAGTCTACGCCCTCAGCCTGGCAGGCAGCTGCCTCCAATGTTGCCATGTTGCTACTGGGGTCTTTCTGGAAATGTCTGTGAAAAAGTTTAGATCTCTGTTCTTCTACCCAGTTGTTTGGGACTCCTACCCACCCATTTTTGCAGCTCAAAGATGACAGCTTGACTTTGGCACGCTAAAGCACAAGACTATGTAGTATACTGTTACATTAGTAACCGATAAAATAATTTTTTTTTTTTAGTTCTGTTTGTGATTGTCTTTCCTGATAAGACTAGGAAAGGAGACTTTTTATGATCAGGTTATAATGTTTTCTTCCCATTACTTTTAGCAAATAATGTATGCTGTTGCTGCTGCTGCTAAGTCGCTTCAGTTGTGTCCGACTCTGTGCGACCCCATAGACAGCAGCCCACCAGGCTCCCCGTCCCTGGGATTCTCCAGGCAAGAACACTGGAGTGGGTTGCCATCTCCTTCTCCAATGCATGAAAGTGAAAAGTGAAAGTGAAGTCACTCAGTTTTGTCCAGCTCCTCACGACCCCATGGACTGCAGCCCACCAGGCTCCTCTGTCCATGGGATTTTCCAGGCAAGAGTACTGGAGTGGGGTGCCATTGCCTTCTCCGAAATAATGTATAGAAAGACACAAATCTTGCAACCGAACCCTCCCCAGTTACAATAAAGTGGGTGAGAGATAAAGCCAGGAAGAGTAACATCCCATCACTGAGTCGGGAAAGCTGAAAGCAATCTTTTCTACTCACACTAAAAGTAAGACTATGAAAAGGAATCACCTGTTTTTCAAGTAGTCTGCTCTTTATAACAAAGTTTTCAATGCAGAAAAGGATAATGCTTAACAGCTCAGAAAATAGCTTTGAAAATTCATATATGAGAGCATTTTATTAAAATGTTTCACCTACCCAAAACTATACCATTTATGGCAGAAAACAGGATTTTTCAAGTGTTCACAAGCCCTCTAAATGCATCTTCTAGATTTTCCAATTATCTGCATAGAAAGTCCATTTCTTTATTGCACTGAAAGATCCCTTCAGGATATTAAACACACATTTCTTCCAAAAGTACAATCACTAGTGATTTGGACTTTTCCATTTTTTCACAGGTCACCTAGCAAAATATTTAGGCTCATAGGTATTTGGGAGTCAGTTAAATATTACTTATTTGCATGAAATTCTTTGTAGTCACTTCTGAAGAGAAGATTCTTGTTTCCTTTTGTTTCTCTTTATTTCAGTACTAGAAGAGCCTCCTTCCCTTGTGCAGGGGAGCTGCCATTTTTGTATTAAGCCACTGAAGGTTTTTGTTTGTCTTTAACAAACTGAAAATTTCACTGAAGCAGTTCATCAAGTTGAACCATTTAATTGAGAATTTGCTCTAAATTTTCCAGGGGGTGGGGTGCAGGGGTACAGTTCCTCATTGCCTTTCCTTCTTACCAAACTGTTTCTAACCATCGCCAAGTCTGCCCATTCTGGGGAGAACACACCATCATCTCTAAATGTGGCACATCTTGTTTCTCTATTTAGTGTTAGCCAACCGGACTGTTCCTGTTCCTGTAGATATTAAAAACTGGGTTCACTGAGGCAGACATTTCCCAGTCACCATAAAACATCACACAAAGTAAAACCCCAGTTCCATCGATATCCTAGTCACAGTGTCTCTAATTTAGCGACTTATCACTTCAACAAGGTCCTGAAATTTTATATGACCCGTTTCTAGCCCTCGTTCCATTTTCCGCAGTATTATGTAGCCCCTGGCCGACATCACTTGGTAGGAAGGGGCTCTCAGCACAGAACAAAGGACTGTATTACAGGGAAGGCCAAAGTCCACAGAAAAGGCAGGGCCGCGCTGATGCTCGCAGTCTGTCCCAGGTGAAAAGCGTAAATAAAACATATTCACTTCAGCTGTGCTCCTGTTTCCTAAATGCCAATCTCGTGGAGTGAGGACCCTTGCTGGGCTGGTGAAGGCGATGGTTCACGATTTCACTGGCCTCAGGGCTAAGAATTTAATTTGCTTTTCCATCAAGTTTTGAAGTGATACCGCTCTCCTTTTCCCATGAGCATAGAGAGACCGATACAGATGCAAAAGAGAGAGAACCGGTTTGTTTCCGTGTTAGCAAATTGCTGCAGCTTAGTCTAGACAGAGAGTGAAATTCTAGGGAGGGTCTGTTTTGTGCTAAACCAAGAAAAAAAAAAAAAGAATGTGCTCAGAGAGTATAGAGGAGTCAGCAGAAGTTTCATTTCAGTAGATCCCTGAAGGTTTCCCGATAAAGATGACATTGGAACTGGGCTTTCAAGGGAGAGCAGAGTTTCCATCGATGGCGAACATTCGAGAAAGAGCAGCAAAAACATGCCAGACACCATGGTAAACATATGGTTGGATGCAGGTACACAGAATGTTCTTAACTCCTGGAAGATAACAAAATATCCTCCAGTGACTTTTGGTCATAAGAAAAGCCTCAATTCAAAAGTTAAGACACCTAGTCGCATAATAATGTGGAAAGTCCCCAAATTTGACTTCGTGTTACATTTTCTCCATCCTTCAAATTTCGTTGCCTTCAATTCAGAAGAGGGGCTTCTTCTGCCATCTACTGTCTCCTAACTACTTTCTCTCCTATGGTGAAGCTACAGTCAACTGAGGTTCTTGCTCAACTGGTATTTCCAGATGGGTTTGGCTGTTAACTTCACATAGATTGTGGTGGTACTTTTCAGGGGCTCATCAGAAGGTCCCTGAAGTTCCCATGACTCCAGAAAGAAAAGCCTTGGGCATCCAGAGGGGTGCAACCAGACTCCTCGTGCTGAGGTGTCCTCGGTCTATCAGGCAACCCTAGACCACCGGCTCCCAGAAGAGCCCACACCAGGCATCGCCCCCGCTTGGTCCACATGAAACAAGCACACACCGCTCACCCAGACGAACCCTAGGAGAGCAGGCTGCTCCCTACAGAGCCAGCACCGCTCCCAGCTCTGCCACCAGAGCAGCTGGGAGTCCTTCTCCCACTCTCTGGAACTGCCCTTCGGTTATCAGACCCCAGTTCCCTGTATCTCCCAGCTGCCGGGAACACATTTCAAACCTGTCTGGTGGGCTCCCTGGAAGCCCTTGCAAATTGAGAATTAGAAAAAAGAAGATTTTGTCAGCTCAGATGGTAAAGAATCCGCCTGCAACGCAGGAGACCCGGGTTCAATCCTGGGTCGGGAAGATCCCCTGGAGAAGGAAATGGCTACCCACTCCAGTATTCTTACCTGGAGAATCCCATGGACAAAGGAGACTGGCGGGCAAGAGTCCATGGGGCCACAAAGAGGCAGACACGACTGAGCGACTAACACGTTCGCTTTCCAGAGGGGGCAAGTGTCTGTGCGTACATGTCCATCTAACTGATGGACAATGGATGGATGAAAACAGAATAAATGACATTTATTTAACTGGCATCACACCACTGTTATAAATGTACTAAATTTAATTTCACTTGAGTTTAACGGACAGAAAATTGTCAATATCAAATCAATGTTCTTTTTTTCTCAAGAGATATTGTTTCGTAAAATATCCTTCTAAGGATAAGGAAAAAAATAGAGGAAAATTTAGTTTTTTCTTTTCTCCTGTGCTTAAGTTTTAGACGGACTTGACTCTCCGCTATGAAAGAACATGTTCTTCCATGTCCCTTCTTCCAACTGCTTCATTTTTCTTAGTTTTACATTGTTCAGATTTGTGTCATTTGTTTTGTATTCTGTAACGATTCTTATCGGTTTTAATGTGAGATCTATATTTAAATAGATTCAATGCAGGGTCTCTATTCTTACATCCTTTGAGTCAACTCTTATTTTTATACATTCATTGCTAATTTAATTTTCTTGAATGTTGCATGTCTTACATGCTTTGTATTAGGCAATACCTGCCAGAAATCTTTATCTGAAGGACATCTTTATTGGCTATAATAGTCTCAGATCAAAATTCTGTTCCTTCAGAATTTTGTGGATATTGTGCCATTGTCTTCAGGCATTCAATGTTGGGGAAGTTATGGAGGTAAAAGGAGAAGAGAAGGAAAAGGAAAAACAAAGCAGAAATACACTTAAAATCAAACTAGGACTTTTATGTTTGTTTAAAATTGATTGGCTTCAGTTCAGTTCAGTTCAGCTGCTCAGTTGTGTCTGACTCTTTGTGACCCCATGAATCGCAGCACGCCAGGCCTCCCTGTCCATCACCATCTCCCGGAGTTCACTCAAACTCACGTTCATCGAGTCGGTGAAGCCATCCAGCCATCTCATCCTCTGTTGTCCCCTTTTCCTCCTGCCCCCAATCCCTCCCAGCATCAGAGTCTTTTCCAATGAATCAACTCTTTGCATGAGGTGGCCAAAGTACTGGAGTTTCAGCTTTAGCATCATTCCTTCCAAAGAACACCCAGGGTTGATCTCCTTTAGAATGGACTGGTTGGATGTCCTTGCAGTCCAAGGGACTCTCAAAAGTCTTCTCCAACACCACAGTTCAAAAGCATCAATTCTTCGGTGCTCAGCTTTCTTCACAGTCCAACTCTCCCATCCATACATGACCACTGGAAAAACCACAGCCTTGACTAGACGGACCTTTGTTGGCAAAGTAATGTCTCTGCTTTTGAATATGCTGTCTAGGTTGGTCATAACTTTCCTTCCAAGGAGTAAGTGTCTTTTAATTTCATGGCTGCAATCACCATCTGCAGTGATTTTGGAGCCCCCAAAAATAAAGTCTGACACTGTTTCCACTGTTTCCCCATCTATTTGCCATGAAGTGATGGGACCGGATGCCATGATCTTCGTTTTCTGTATGTTGAGCTTTAAGCCAACTTTTTCACTCTCCTCTTTCACTTTCATCAAGAGGCTTTTGAGTTCCTCTTCACTTTCTGCCATAAGGGTGGTGTCATCTGCATATTTGAGGTTATTGTTATTTCTCCCGGCAATCTTGGTTCCAGCTTGTGCTTCTTCCAGTCCAGTGTTTCTCATGATGTACTCTGCATCAAAGTTTAATAAGCAGGGTGACAATATACAGCCTTGACATACTCCTTTTCCTATTTGGAACCAGTCTGTTGTTCCATGTCCAGTTCTAACTGTTGCTTCTTGACCTGCATACAAATTTCTCAAGAGGCAGATCAGGTGGTCTGGTATTCCCATCTCTTTCAGAATTTTCCACAGTTTATTGTGATCCACACAGTCAAAGGCTTTGGCATAGTCAATAAAGCAGAAATAGATGTTTTTCTGGAACTCTCTTGCTTTTTCCATGATCCAGCGGATGTTGGCAATTTGATCTCTGGTTCCTCTGCCTTTTCTAAAACCAGCTTGAACATCTGGAAGTTCATGGTTCGTGTATTGCTGAAGCCTGGCTTGGAGAATTTTGAGCATTACTTTACTAGCGTGTGAGATGAGTGCAATTGTGCGATAGTTTGAACAATCTTTGGGATTGCCTTTCTTTGGGATTGGAATGAAAACTGACCTTTCCAGTCCTGTGGGCACTGCTGAGTTTTCCAAATTTGCTGGCAAATTGAGTGCAGCACTTTCACAGCATCATCTTTCAGGATTTGAAATAGCTCAGGGCTTAAGAAATTGTTATGAAGGTACAATTCAATACATTATTCAGGAAATTAACCTGGATGGTTCAGCTTTGGCATTCATGGTTGGTTCACATTGAGGATTTTGATTTATAGGAATTAGTATAGTCATATACATGAACAAACACACACATATATACACACACATATACCCTGTAAACACTGGATCTCAGCAAAAATAAAAAAGATCACTTGACTTTATTTCTCATCTCAGATCATTTTTCTGGCTTTAAAAAATGCCCATAAAACTAGTGGCTTCTGAATATATCCACGGCATTTTATCACCAGAAGTCAGGGTTGGAGCTGAGTTAAATAAGCTCTTCTCCATTAGGGAAATTGAACTTTTGAAAGCAGGCTAATTTGGTAGGTTCTAAAATAACATATTTCTAAATGCAAGGCAATTTTACTGTTATGTTGAATTAGCACACTTGAAAAATTAGTTACCTTTTTAAGATCATTAATGTCAGGTGGCACATTGTTTTATTTATAAATATCTCAGCTCACTTGATAGAACTCTGCGCAGACTTACTAAAGGACCAGCAGGCTGGGGACCCTGGCATATGAATTATGGAGGAGACGAGCCAACGTACACAGCAGGATTAACTAGTAAGGATATAAAAATCTGCCTTTCATAACATTTTTGAAAGGCAGAGTTCTCCTGATTAATGAGAAAATTACGAAGGAAACCTAGAGCATTTCTGGGACTTGACGGTTATCCGGGAGAACCAAGAATTTCAGAGTTTGTTTACCCCAGCAGGTTTTAAGCCCAGCTGCTCATTAATCCCTCTAGATTCCATTTTGCTGATCTTGCTATACTGTTGGAATCACTTCTCCAATCCTTCTCAGGCCCTTCCACCACAACCACCATCACCTTGCTGCTTGAAATTAATCTAGAGTCCTTGAAAGGGCGCTGGGTGATGCACTTCTCGGTGTTGGTAGGAGAGGCGAGATGGAAGTGCTACTTACCCTAAGCTTCACAGGTGCTCTCTACAAGAGTGAAGTTCCACCTTCAAGACCTAGAATCTATGTTTGGAGACTAGACATAAAGATTCACTAAATCATGATTACACATTGCTCTCGTTAGGTATAGGAAACTGTGAGTTGCGTTCTCTATGGTGGTGGTGGAGTACATGAGAAAAGATTTAAGAAGCCCCTTTCTAGACTGTGGGAAGCCACAAGATTTTCTCAACTCAGGTCAAGGAAGATTTCCAGTTGAGAGTAGAAAAGTAAATCTTATTATCCCTTGAACCAACGAACTTAGAACTGACTAACAGACTTGGATTCAAATTCTGGCTGCTCCATAAATGAATAAACAGACTCCAGTTTCTCTGTGGCTCATAAAAACTGGCTCAGAGTTAACACCTTTCCCTCCAAATCTTTACAAATTAGCTGAGCACCGCCTGAAGATAGTCGTGGTGCTCAGTTGCATCTTACCCTTGGTAATCCTTGGGACTGTTGCCCTCCAGGCTCCTCTATCCATGGAATTCTCCTAGCAAGAATAATGGAGTGGGTTGCCATTCACTCCTCCAGGGGATCTTCCTAAGGATCAAACCTGCATCTCCTGTACTGGCAGGTGGATTCGTTACCACTGAGCCTCCAGGGAAGCCCTCTGGGAAGCCCACATGAAGATAAAGTGAAGTGAAAGTCGCTCAGTCGTGTTCAACTCTTTGCGACCCCATGAACTGTACAGTCCATGGAATTCTCCAGGCAAGGATACTGGAGTGGGTAGCCATTTCCTTCTCCAGGGGATCTTCCCAACCCAGGTCTCCTGCATTGCAGGTGGATTCTTTACCAGCTGAGCCACAAGGGAAGCCCCATGAAGATAAAACCCAAGGAAAATTATCTGATTTTTCTGTGTACCGTTATTACCTAACATTACCATACTTGACCACTTGGTGGTGCTCTTGAACCACTGAGGTCAATGTTCCTTTGGTTACTCCCCAGGAGAATGAAATGAAGGTGCAAGACAAAGAAACAGATGGGTTCTTGGTGCTTAAAACTGTATAATTCAAAGGAGTCAGTAAAAATAATAACCTGATCCTCTTAGGACCTAAAACAAATGGGGTTTGCGGGCCTTGTCAAGTTCCAAATCTCCTTCAAGGCTTAGAGTTCTCAAAGCCCGTTTCTCCCTTCTTGTTCCTCCCCATCTTTGGTACTCTGCTCTCCCCAGCTTAAATACCCCTACCCTTAATCAGCCGCAGTAAGCCCTTGGGGAAATTTAAAATGGTTTATATTCAGAAATGTTAAGACAAGGCCTTGGATAACCAATTCATGAACCAGAGTATTTCTTCAACTTCCAAATATTTTATTTATTACAATTATTTTCTTAAAAGTTTTGGAATATCCATCCCTTTTATCTTCTGTTAAATGACAAATACTTACTTTGGTGCACTCTATCCAGTGTCCTTAAATATTAAAATCACTTAACTCCCCTTTCTTTGACCAAACCACTAGGCAGCTTCCGAGTATATTTAATGGGGATTCCCCTATAGCTTTCCCAGAGGCAAAGAATGAGAAGAGCTAACGTTTATTATTCCTACAGTGTGCCAAGAACTATGAAAAAGGCTGTGTTTCATTTAATTCCACAAACACTCTAAGCCTGTTTCCTCTTCTATAAAACAACGTTGATAAATGAGGCTCAGACGGGACTGATCTGCTCCAAGTTGCCGTGACAAATTGTCACTCAGGCTAATTCCAAAGCTTACCAGGGCTGTGACCTGACCGCATGTGAAACAACCCTCTACCTCTTCCCAGCTGCTCTGCTCTCCCTCCCTTGGCCACCTTCAAGACAGAACATCTTACTTTTTTCTTTGCCATTGTCGTGTCCTCAGCATCTAGGGCTGTGGTACGTAGCCAGTTCTCAGTAAATCTTTGTTGAATATTTACTTCCATCTCTGTCAACTTGGATGAGAAGCTGAATCTGCCAGTGAAAGGAGGAGACACTATGGGGTGTTGACACCCAGATTTCTGAGCAAACACAGTGCAGGACCACAGTGAGTTCAACACGTAGCACCCACCAAGTATTATCCAGGGAGGGAGACTGCTTGCCTCTGGACACCCAGCCACTGACTCAGTAATGAGGAGGGCTTCAGTCCACAGCTTGTTTTTGCTCCTACAAACACATAACAAGTGCACGTGTTGGGGTATAAACTTGCACTTCTTCTAACTTCTACCAAGAATCAAACCCCCCTTTCCCCTCGGATGGTGCTCCCTTTGCTTATTCAGTCCAATCTCAGAATTTTCTATCGTTTTGGGATGTCTGAACCATGTCCATTCAGGTTTTGAGTCTTCAGTCATGTGTCTGACTCCCAGCTCTCCTCACATCTACCTCCCACTAGACCGACAGTTCCAGCTGTCTCTTTCACACCTTCTCTCTCTTGCATGCAACTTAAGCCTCTGGAGTGCAAAGTCGGGGAGACAGGGAGAAGCAGGAGCGTGTCACTGCCCAGCAGGACGATTTAATCTTTAATCTTCTGGCTGGGGCTGCCTCTCTGGCTAGTTGACTAGTGGCCATTCAGTCTGTTGGCCGATCACCTGAATGTTGGCTCTCTTCGGGGTTTGCTAGTTGGTCCCTCCAGGGGGTAAAGGGGATTCACCTCTCTCCCATCTCCTGCCAAGTATGTTCTTGCTGCTGGGTTGCCCTCACTGCTCAGGTTGCTTTCTTCTGAGGGTACCAGAGAGATAGCCTTTAAACCCAGCTCCCTCCAAGGGGTCCACTCCACCCTCGGGAAACACGCATTCTTGTTGTTATCACATGGTGGAGGGCGGGCTCCATCTGGACTCTCAGCCCCAGGTATTTACAAGCTCCAGGAACATCAGGTCCTCTGCTGGACTAGCAGGTCAGAACTTCCAGAAAGAGATCATCACACTCAATATAATGCCCAGTTCCAATGTCTTCGGTCTTCCAGAAATGAAGATGGGAGGTCCAAGTGAAAAGCCTCCTTCCTCACAATAAAGGAAGGTTGGAAGGTTTCTTGCTCTCCATGTTCCTTTGCAAAGCAAGTTCTCTCTCTCACCCAATATTCCTCTTTCTCAAAATAGCAATGAGAGAGAAACAGTGGGGCCATTTTTGCTACAAAGACACTATCACTTGAACAGGTAGAATTCTACTGCTCTGAATTTAGAATTTAGTACCTTTGTTAGAACTGGATATGGAACAAGACTGGTTCCAAATAGGAAAAGGAGTATGTCAAGGCTGCATATTGTCACCCTGCTTATTTAACTTCTATGCAGAGTACATCATGAGAAACGCTGGCTGGAAGAAGCACAAGCTGGAATCAAGATTGCCAGAAGAAATAACAATAATCTCAGATATGCAGATGACACCACCCTTATGGCAGAAAGTGAAGGGGAACTAAAGAGCTCTTGATGAAAGTGAAAGAGCAGAGTGAAAAAGTTGGCTTAAAGATCAACATTCAGAAAACGAAGATCATGGCATCTGGTCCCATCACTTCATGGGAAATAGATGGGAAAACAGTAGAAACAGTGTCAGACTTTATTTTTGGGGGGCTCCAAAATCACTGCAGATGGTGACTGCAGTCATGAAATTAAAAGATGCTTACTCTTTGGAAGGAAAGTTATGACCAACCTAGATAGCATATTGAAAAGCAGAGACATTACTTTGCCAACAAAGGTCCATCTAGACAAGACTATGGTTTTTCCAGTGGTTATGTATGGATGTGAGAGTTGGACTGTGAAGAAAGTTGAGTGCCGAAGAATTGATGCTTTTGAACTGTGGTGTTGGAGAAGACTCTTCAGAGTCCCTTGGACTGCAAGGAATCCATCAGTCCATTCTAAAGATCAGTCCTGAGTGTTCATTGGAAGGACTGATGCTGAAGCTGAAACTCTAGTACTTTGGCCACCTCATGCGAAGAGTTGACTCATTGGAAAAGACCCTGATGCTGGAAGGGACTGGGGGCAGGAGAAGGGGACGACAGAAGATGAGATGGCTGGATGGTATCACCGACTCAATGGACATGAGTTTGGGTAAACTCCGGGAGTTGGTGATGGACAGGGAGGCCTGGCGTGCTGCGGTTCATGGGGTCGCAAAGAGTCAGACACGAGTGAGCGACTGAACTGAACTGTTATCAGTTCTAGGTTGAGTCAAAAGTCCGGGGGAGGGAGTTGGGGGGAAAGGAAAGTTCCATTTGAAAAAGGGAAAGACCCACTTGGTCTCTAACCTACCTGGTAACATACCCACAGACTGTGATCTCCTTTCCGGTTTGTATATTCTATGTATATGAACAGGCCAGTACATGACTCCAGCTCTATAGGTTATCCCAAAGGTTATGCACATGCTGTGACAAATAGCAAATACCTGATAAACTATTAGTTATGAATGCTATCACTATGATCCCTTCATAGGAGCTCCTTTTTTCCTTCACAGAGAAAAATGTCTTTCATACACTTTTTTCTTACATCTTACTGAGCATGTGAAATATTTTCCTAAAAATGTTGTGCTTCCTGTAAGAAAATACTTTTGTGAGATGTTCTCTTCTATTAACTCTTTACAGAGTAAACCTTCCCTCTTGGAAGCATGGGACCCATGTTGCTTTTTCTTCTCCTTTTTGTTCCATTTCTTATGAAGTCAGCAAATGGTATTGGAAACTATAGATGCAAATGTTTATTGAATGAAGACATAATAAGTACATACTCAGTAATCCTTTTAAGTTGAGTTAGAAAATGAAGCTGGATGTGAGACTGAAGTTTTGTTAATTTTTATAAAAAATAATGAAAGCTTTGGGTTTAATGAATAGATATTAGTATTAACCTTAATATTAATACTAAGCATATTAGATTTTTTTCTTTCTTATATAAGGGAAATTTGTTGATGATACTATTTCTATCTCAAGTATTACAAATGCTTACAGTATCAAATATGCACTTATGTCTTAACTCTAATATAACCAAAGGTTTATTTCTGTATTCTACTTATGTCTCACCTTTTCCAAGGTTTAAACACATGTAACCAGTAAGGAAGTTAGTACATTACCCCAAGTAATTTTTAGATGGTCTTCCCAAGCAGAATCATGATGGGAATGTCTTCTCAAACAGCCGAGATGGCCGCAGTTCACAGCTGCCATCAAGACTAGTTGACTTTCTTCAGTGTTTTTGATGGTTCTGCATTTCTTTGCTTCTCATAAGATAGATGATAACTCTACAATGACTTTAAAGTCATTCCATTGAATCTTTCATGCTCTCAGTTGATTCTAAAGCAACCCATTTGAACAGGAAGAATCCTCTATTCTTTTCTCCTTTTATCTAGACCACAGCTCTGTTGACTTCTAAATAACTGTCAGTGATTTATTTGACTCTTGTTATCACAGTCTTAAGGTCCAGTGACAAAGGACACAGAAGAGAAAGCAATTCATGTTTTTGGGGGAGATAGCATAACAGCATTCTAAAAGAAATTCCTAAGGGACATCCCTGGAATGCCAGTGTTTATGCCTCGGTGCTTCCACTGCGATGGCCTAGGTTCAATCCCTGGTCGGGGAACTAAGATCCCACAAGTCCCACAACATGGGCGAAAAAGAAGTAAATAAATAAATAAAAGAAATTTCCTGTTTCTAAGAATGAACCTGAGGCCAACTTCAGGCCTGAGCCTGCTGCAGAAAGATGTTTCATCCAGGAAATTACAGTTAAGTCCATCTGTTTTTATGGTAAAGACTTTGTAATGTGTGAGGGTCATTTTGAACCAGTTATTCATACGTGGTGATGAGGCAGATATGTATGGGACGGCTTCCAAAACACACTCTGGCAAGGAGTCAGGAGACAGGAGGACAGAGGCAGGGAGGATTTAAAACAAAACAAAAGAAACCAACCCAGAAGGTACTCATGGAAAACGGAGAACTTGGGGATCTAAGAACTCCTATGCCTCCACCTGGGAGCAATAACCAACAATGTTTTCTCTTGGTCATTTTTTTCAGTAAAAATGATATCCCACAGAATAAAAGCAGCTAATCCACAACTAAACAACCAAACGGGGGCTTTCCTGGAAATCAACCAACATACCTTGGTATACCTTCAATCATACTGAAATCAATCAATCATACCTTGGTATACAGCACAGGTGCTGGATGTGAATTTGCCTTTTTATCACACAGAATATTGGAAAAATGTGTTCAAGAAATGAGAATTAATCAGATAATTTGCTGCCATTGCCTTGATTTGCAGTTAAGTACCAGTGATTTTGGGAGAAGGCCATGGCTATGCACCCTCAATGCAAATATCAACACACTACAAAAGCTGAATAACCTCTTGGTTTATAAAAATAGTTTCCCTTCTGCAGATCCCAGAAGGGTCTCAGGGACTCCTCACAGTCTGCAGACCACACTTTGAGAATCACCACACTGTGCTGCTGCTGCTGCTAAGTCGCTTCAGTCGTGTCCGACTCTGTGCGACCCCATAGACGGCAGCCCATCAGGCTCCCCCTTCCCTGGGATTCTCCAGGCAAGAACACTGGAGTGGGTTGCCATTTCCTTCCCCAATGCATGAAAGTGAAAAGTGAAAGTGAAGTCACTCAGTCGTGTCCGACTCTTAGCGACCCCACGGGCGGCAGCCCACCAGGCTCCTCCATCCATGGGATTTTCCAGGCAAGAGTACTGGAGTGGGGTGCCATCGCCTTCTCTGCACCACACTGTAGAAGGCCCCAAAAAAGATTCTGTGGAAGATTATTTAATGACATGGAAAAACACGTTCATAATACACCCAAGTGAAATATAATAAAGAACATGTTTGTGTTTGATACTAATTATACTTCTTGAAATAATCTGAAATAGAAAAAAACAACAAAGTCACTAACAGGTACTGATTATATAAATTATAGCATATTCACCAAATAACATAGTATATAGCTGTAAAAAAAAAAAAACAGACTGATACATATACTGACATGCAAAGATCTTCACAATAAACTAAGTAAAATAACCTTTGTTGCAGAAAATTGTAGGGTGATGGGGAGGGGTGAGATAGGACTAGGGAATTAAGAGGTACAAACTACTATATATAAAATAAATGAGCTGCAAGAACATATTGTACAGCACAGGGAATATAGCCAACATTTTACAATAACTGTAAATGGAAAATAATCTATAAAACTATTGCATCACTATTTTATACACCTAAAACAAATATAAATTTTAAATCAACTGTACTTCAATATAAGAATAAAAGTAAAAAAACAAGAATGTATGTGTAGCTACACAAGCAGAAGCACATAATGCAGAAGAAATGGTTATGGAGAACTGTATGTCACATATTCAACAGGGGTTACCTGGAAAAGGGCTTGTACTGGGATGCAGGGAAAAGGGAATATGGGGGACTTTTATGTTTTAAGTGTAGCTTGAATGTTTCACAAAGAATATTCATTCATGTATTATTCATGTAATGAAGAAAAGAAGTGAATATAAAATGGCTTGGCCAGATATATGAAAAGGGTTAATAAATTACCTACCATGGGAACTTCAGTATTTTTTTTTTCACTTTTCTGGATTTTTTTCATTTTTCTACAATAAACATGTATTTCTTCTTTATTAACAACAGCTATTTTTATTTACAAAGAAGTCAAGTAAATGCTACATGTTGAACTGCTTAAAGTTATATCAACTGTGATTTACCCAAATCAGTGGCAGGGTTTTGGATATTTCAGTTACATGTGCTAAATAAAGAGATATTAGAATCAAATTCCAACATCATCAAAAGTTAAAGGTACTCAAAGTAATTCAGTTCAGTTCAGTCACTCAGTCATGTCCGACCATTTGCGACCCCATGGACTATAGCACGCCAGGCTTCCCTGTCCATCACCAACTCCCAGAGTTTACTCAAACTCATGTCCATTGAGTCGGTGATGCCATCCAACCATCTCATCCTCTGTCGTCCCCTTCTCCTCCCACCTTCAATCTTTCCCAGCATCAGGGTCTTTTCCAGTGAGTCAGTTCTTCGCATCAGGTGGCCAAAGTATTGGAGTTTCAGCTTCAGCATCAGTCCTTCCAATGAATATTCAGGACTGATTTCCTTTAGGAGGGACTGGTTGGATCTCCTTGCAGTCCAAGGGACTCTCAAGAGTCTTCTCTAACACCACAGTTCAAAAGCATCAATTCTTCAGCACTCAACTTTCTTTATAGTCCAACTCTCACATCCATACATGACTACTGGAAAAACCATAGCTTTGACTAGATGGACCTTTGATAGCAAAGTAATATCTCTGCTGCTTCCTGACCTGCATACACATTTCTCAGGAGGCAGGTCAGGTGGTCTGGTATTCCCATCTCTTTAAGAATTTTCCACTTTGTTGAAAACTGATCACAGTGATCACACTTTGTTGTGATCCACACAGTCAAAGGCTTTGGCATAATCAATAAAGCAGTAGATGTTTTTCTGGAATTCTCTTGCTTTTTCTATGATCCAGTGGATGTTGGCAATTTGATCTCTGGTTTCCCCACGTTTTCTAAATCCAGCTTGAACATCTGGAAGTTCACAATTCACGTACTGTTGAAGCCTCGCTTGGAGAATTTTGAGCATTACTTTGCTAGCATGTAAGATGAGTACAATTATGTGGTAGTTTGAACATTCTTTAGCATTGCCTTTCTTTGGGATTGGAATGAAAACCAACCTTTTCCCGTCTGGTGACCACTGTTGAGTTTTCCAAATTTGCTGGCATATTGAGTGCAGCACTTTCGCAGCATCATCTTTTAGGATCTGAAATAGCTCAACTGGAATTCCATCACCTCCACTAGCTTTGTTCATAATGATAATTAAATAAATGATAGTTTAAGAAAATATATATCTTTACAATTTTCAGTAGGAAAGAGTTTTTATTATTATTTGAAAAATAATAGAAATCATATGTAAAATACAAAGTGCATTTGGTCTCCTTTGTTCTGTTCTTTTCTCTATTTACACAGAACCCTAAACGTTTCATTTTCACTGGTCTGGCCCACTAGTACCATTTTAAAATGCATACAAGAGTTTCTTCTAAAAATAAAAAAACAATTTGTAAAATAACTACGCATTCTTCATGTATAAGACAATTTCGGTAATACAAGAATATTTCATATCACACACATAATCACTATACAACTCCTAATCTGTTACATATATTAAATCATTGTACATTACATATTCCAAACATACTATGGAAATAAGTGAAGAGATTAGAAAACAGGCAATGACATGATTTCTTAAAGCAATCTCATAGGAAGGTAACTTAAGATTCTGTCCTAGGAGGCACTCACTCAGACCCTCAGAAGACTCAACTTTACGTGGCTTGCCCAAGACTGTTTTCAAATGCCAGCTGTTCAATAAATAGATGAGTTTTACTTCAAAATTAGAATAATTTTTAAACAAACACTCCCTACTCTTTTCAGAAATGAAATACAGCTTCCCTCTTATAATACAGCAGGACATATAATTCCTCTGACAGCTGCCAGTCTAACTAAAAAGACCCTTCTTTTTGGTTTTGGCCACTGATTTCTTGCTGGTATCAGGTAAGGTGTCATTTCCTTTGGCAAACCACCAAGGTAATTTTCTCCTGGACATTTCAGACGAAGTCTATAGGAAAGAAACAACAAAAAAAGTATATATATTATATATATGTATATATATATTTGTACTGCTGGCAAGTAACACGTGCTGTGCTAAGTCATTTCAGTCATGTCCGACTCGGATCCCATGGACTGTAGCCCGCCAAGATCCTCTGTTCATGGGATTTCCCATACAAGAATACTGGAGTGGGATGCCATGCCCTCCTCCAGAGGATCTTCCCAACCCAGGGATCGAACCCACATCTCTTACATCACCTGCATTGTTACTAAATATACACCCATCATCATTCCCTTTTCAATAAAACAAAATAATGATATCTAAAGAGTTTATTTCTGATTCAAAGTAAACACATGAGACACAAAATCACTATATCATTTGTTTAGGCAATTACCTGCCACCCTGTTACGTGTTTTTAGACACTCAAGTGTCTAAAAAAGACTCTCATTTGGGAAGGAAAGAACTGGATATTATTTCAGATCCATATTAATTTTGGATATGCCAAAATGGTGAATTTAATGTCGGAGGAAGGCATCTGCTTGACCATGTGTACACACACAGTTATATTAGCGATTAAAAAAGCATACAACGTGTACATCTCCACTGGTGGACAAACTTGGAGCAGTTCAGGCATCATCAGGGCCTTGAAGAATTGCTGAGACATCACAGGTACTCAAAAAATATTTGTTCAGTAAATGGGGGAAAAAAATGATCTTTGTTTTGTAGACTCTTTTGAGGATCTGCTGAAACTAGGGATCCACTTAGGGAAAAAAAGACAAATGTACACATGCACAATATTTTGTCTAATTCTAGGGGGTCCCATGCACCAAATGAAGCCTCAGAATTTTAAGTTAAAAGTCTCTAGCTTTTAGGGGAAAAAATTAAATGCAAAGGCAGTGGTTGCTACTACATGACCTGCACAAGCAGATCCAACATATAGAGAGCAGAAGTTTCTTTTCCCTTAAGAAGAAATAAAAAGCAATGGGACAAAAATACTAAACAGGAAAAATTTTTTAAACATCCTGAAATAAACAAAAATTTTAAAGCTTCAATTTAAGAAAACTTGCCATCAATTTTTAAAAAACTTATTTGAAGAATCTTATTTGAAAAAAACTTATCTGAAAGAAAAAAAACACATTTGAAGACTCTACTGTGTGCCTTAGTATATTAATCAGAACTACCATTATCAAGACATAATCTTCCTCCAGTAAACAGCAGTCACAACAGATGTAAACCTAATGATGCATCAGCTAATAAAGAGAATTTGTTTTGACATTAGCTTTTATTAGAAGCCTCATAATCGTAAAATGAAAGAGACTAAGGAATACAACCCAGGGCGGTAGAGAAGACGAATGTTAACACAGGAAGGATCTTGAAACTTGGCCTCGAACAGACTCTACAGTGCTCAGAGTAGCTTTCTATACTGGAAGGTAGGTGGAAGAAAAACAGTCTGGCTGGCTCTCTCATCTCATAATCTACTTCCCAGCCTCAATATTCTTGTTCCCCTAAATGGGGAAAAAGAAAAGGCTAAATCCAGTAAGCTTAGTATGATTTCCACCCACTTACCCACCCTCTCCACAATACCCCCATTCTCCATATACACACATGGTTGATTCATGTTGTACAGCAGAAAGTAACACAACACTGCAAAGCAGTTATGTCCCGATTAAAAAAATACCTCCACTCTGTTGTCAGAATATGATATTATTTCATTAGGAGGGAAGCAAAAATGTTAATGTGAGATTGAAACAGTATTTCACTATAAATGTGCTTCAGTATTCAGGAAAAATAACAAGTTACACTTTTTCCTGTATTGACCGATACAGCTGGGAAAAAAATAAAGTCTTAGGCACTTTGTATACAGATTTCAGAAACAAAAGGCTGGGAATAGCAGCCAAATTTCACTACCACTGCCCAACATATATCTTCTTTAATGCCCTTCTTATAGCTAATCAATTGCCAAAATAATGTAAAGAATTCCAGGTAAGCAAATTTCATTAGGTTATCTAGGACATGAATATATACACATCTAACTGAAGGATAGTTTTAAAAAACCAGCCCCTCTTATTTTTAAGCTATTGAGAGAAAAAGAGTTTAACTGCTGGAAATCTTATAAAGATTACAACTGAAATAAAGTTCCTAATTCTCTAATATAAATAGTAGCAACCACCTACCGCTATGCTGAATTTATCATCCGTGAATTAAAGTAATTTTTGAGTTAATTATGATTTTCACAAACTTTTATCACTGAACTTTAGGCCCAGAAGAAATTAAATGTCAAATTTTCAAGTCTTTGCAATCATTTGGTAGAGTCACAGTGTCAAAGAATAGTTATTCTCTAATTACAATTTATCTCAGATAAATCATAGAACAATAATTTTCAAAGCATGTGATTTTAATAAAATATACCATGTAAAATACTACTAAACTCATGGTCGTTCTCTGATCATGCAAAAGTGCACTGGGCTGTGCCCAGGACCATGAGAAACAGCTACCCTTGTACCTGAGAGACTCAGTGTAACAGGAACAGAGAATGAAGAGTAACAGAAGGTAGACAAATTCCAACATCTAAAGAGGTATTTATAATAGAAGTTGGGTTTTGTTTTTGGTTTTGGTTTTTTGACCATGCTACAAGGCATGTGGGATCTTAGTTCTCTGAACAAGGACTGACTCTGTGCCCCCTGCATTGGAAGAACAGAGTCTTAACCACTGGACCCCAAAATTTTAGGGAAGTCTCTGAAAGAAAGGGCATTTCCAGGTTATACAGTCAAATATAAGGTAGATGTAAAATTTAAGCTGACATTCCCACACAATAAGCTAGAATAGATGGGATTATATTCTTCTTTTCTTGTCATTAAAAAAAAAATCTCTTTTCTCAGATCAGATTTATGAAACCAAAGGAAACACAGCACAGAGATTTTTTTTTTTAAAGTAACCTTCTATCAGAATTTATAACACATCAAAAAATACAACATTGTGGTATTAGGATATGGAAATTGAACACTGACAGTATATGAAAATTCTACATATAATTAACACCTTGGTCTTAGTGTCTACTTCTTCCTTGGTTCTCTTAGAATTTGACGAGCTCTCTTCAGGGTCAGGGAAACATCGCTTTTTGTTGGGATCACATGAAGAGTGGCATTGCATTCTGTGGTCACCATCTTTTTCCAGGATCTTGATTGTCATGTGGATAAGATACGTGTCAATGTTTTCAGGAACATATATTCTAATTAGGTTAATTTTATGTGTATCTGTAAAAGAATTTTTTAAAAGATTTAAAAGTAAATCACATAGAGCATCACAGAAAAATCTATGAGCTGGAAATAATGAAATATTTTGTAGAGACGAAGGAGGAAGGTGGTCAGAGAAGATGTTCCTCCTGCAAATGCCTACCCCCTCACAGATCGGAAATGGAGTAAGCACACACCCCCTTCACTCCTGCACCCCTGCCTCCGAGAGCCAGAGTCAGGTCAGCTCATCCACTCTGCAGAACTTCTGTTTCAAACTGAGAATCAAAACCAACATCCACAGAATTGTTTCTAAAGGAATTATGCTTCAAATTCCAAATATCAATTATAAGCCAATTTTTTTGAAAATAATTTTTTTCAAAATAATAATTTAATAATAACATAGAAGCTAATCATACTTGTAAATAAGATGCTAATAAAAAGTATTCTTTCAATGGATACTGAAGCATAACAAAACATATAAACTATTTAAAATGTCTATTAATTGAATATGTTTTCTGAGAAAGATAGATTTTAAGATCTTATTTGCCCTAACTTTCCACACAAATAAGGGCTGAAAATATCTCCTGAAAAATCAAGTGAAACAATGAGCACTGCCTGCACCCCTTCAGCCGTTAAAGAGATCAAATCACCCTTATTTTTGTGGCATGTCCCTTGGAAGCCACCCTTAATTTTCCAGGGACATGCACATTAGGAATGAAAGAACAAAATTCTTCAAAATATTATCCAGGTACATCATTAAATACATTGCTTCATTTATTAGCAGGCATAGTTACAATCTCAACTCCATAAGAGAAGCAGCTTAAAATTATGTAAACATGAAAAAAAACTAAAAGAATAAAAAAGTGCAGAATTCCTTAAAATATTAAGTTACAGGGACAAAAATCTATTTAGCAAATCAGCATGAAAATAATAAGACATAATTTCTCCGTTCTCAAATACTCTATGTTTAAGTATAAGATTATGCCATAATAAAATATAGAAAATTATCAATTCAAGATTGGGCAGAATTTAAATGCCAACAAACTGGTTCATTAAAACACCAAATTATGTAATATGGCTGCTGCTGCTAAGTCACTTCAGTCGTGTCCAACTCTGTGCGACCCCATAGAAGGCAGCCCACCAGGCTCCCCCGTCCCTGGGATTCTCCAGGCAAGAACACTGGAGTGGGTTGCCATTTCCTTCTCCAATGCATGAAAGTGAAAAGTGAAAGTGAAGTCATTCAGTCGTGTCTGACTCCTAGCGACCCCATGGACTGCAGCCCACCAGGCTCCTCCACCCATGGGATTTTCCAGGCCAGAGTACTGGAATGGGGTGCCATTGCCTTCTCCGGTGATATGGCTACAGCTAAGTAAAAGATGAAATAACCTATCTGAATCATTAGTGTGACATGGATATCTTCATTTCTTATTACAGTTTATAACTCAACAATGTTTCCTCCAGTGAGATAACAGACAGTATTTTATTATGGAAAAATAAGAATTCAAAAATAAAATTTCACATCAATAAATTATATATTACAGACTATAAATGTACAATCGAAAGAAATAAAGTTTAGTTAGAGCTCACGAATCTTAACGTTTTCAATTCTGGCTTTGGAAGTAAACTACAGTAATATATATTTTCACATTATCTGTATAATGTATATATAATGTTTGGACAGGAAGATGAAGTAAGTGTTTAATAAGTATAATTTACATTTCATTGTTCTTTGGAATTTCAATTTATGCTAATATCTTTATTAATTCAATTGAAATATTAATTTCATTTTAATATTTAACTCTGAATGAAAATTTGCTATACTCAATATGTAGTAGTAACAAAATAGGAAAAAGAGGGGCAAAAACTGCACAAGCTCTTTCAGATGATATTGTATACAATCAAATAGCTTATCAGAGACACATCTTTCCCTAAATCCTAAGAGACAATACATATATAAGGAAAAAAGTAATTCTAGGGTGTTAATATCCATCAGGCATCTGAGCAAGAAGGCATTTGATTTTCTCTGAAATACTATTTCCTTCTGCACTGAAGAAAGAAAGATTTTATACAATCATGATTCTAACCCCACCAGTAATTACTGTTGTCCTTTCTCTAACTTAACTTCTAGTAAACGGCAGCTGAAGTGAGAGAGACTGGCGAGTGACCGGCAGAAATGGCTAGCTTCCTCACAAGATACTCACAGCTAAGTGACCTTGGGTATTTTATCACAGGACAGGATTTGGCCCTCAGGTTTTCAAATTTACAAACCAGTAATAACCTTAACAGAGCCAGGTGAACCAAGTTCACACAATGCCAATTCATTAATTTCCAGTTGTGAACTCACAACTATTATATAGATTAGCAAGCCTAGCACATATTTTCCCTATAGAGACTGCCCTAAATGGGACATCAAAACATAACCAGAAAGCTGTGACAGAGAAGCAGAATTAGTTGTTAAGGTGTCTCCTCCCTCCAATAAGATCTTGACATAATTTATCAACAGGCCCTTAAAATACTTGAAGGTCTCATCGACCGGGATTAGAAACTGCATATGTCTTTGCTTTAAATAAAAGTTGGCAGAACAACTTTAACACGGTATATTGTAAAGAGGGAAACTTAGGTTCCCTGGAACTAACCTTGAGCAGGTTTCCCTGCTCAAACCTGTGTTTGTCCCTCTCCTGGCCTCTTAGGTTGATCAGCAGGAGAAGAGATTGAGGTCTTCTTCAGTCAAGTCTTGTTCAGGCCTAGAATGAAGGCTGCCTTTGAAAGTAACTTAAATACCTTTGTACTTATCAATTAAGTATAGTATTAACTGTGATCTTTTTCACCTTATTTCTAACCTTGGGGGGAGAACTGTATACTTATTCCTGAGTGGGAAAGAGTTTGACGTAGTAAAAAGCTTAATTAACTATTTGCACTGCAGCTCTGGAGATGAGGCTTTTGCTATGTCCTCTGCTCTGTCCTAACAGTCCAAAAAAATTCATCAGATTTACCGGATTATTATGATACATCTAGTTTACGTTTGTACATTTAGAGTAGGAAAACCCTTCTAATGTACCTCGTCTTTACTTCTGTAAAAAAGGGATCATAATTTTAAAATAGGCAGATTTTAACATTTTCTGTAAGGCAAAGGGGCTTGACCACAGTTGAGGTTCCACAGCATAATGACAGGAGAAAACCCTTCCACAAGGGGCCCAAGTCCATCCCTTCAATTTCACAGTGCCTGACGTGACTGCCTGGACGAGACAGGCTAGTTTAGTGAAAGCAATGACAGGGAATCAGAAAGATGTAGGAAGAAATTAAGAGTCAGTAAGCCATGGGGAAGGATTTTTTTTTCCAAGTGATGAACTAGAAATCAGAGAAGGATGAAAGAGCTCTGTTTTGGCGATAGGTATGGAAGGTGTAATAAGAAGCTGAAACAAACAAACAAAACAAGGATTTATCCGATTCAGACTTTCCTTTGAGTGATGATGGGAAGAAAGATTGTTTTTCTAAAACAAGACAAAGCATTAGAAAAGTGAAGTTTTCATAGTAGCATAAAGGGTTAATGTGATCAGAGTGGAAAATATCAGCAGATTGCTTGTTTACTTCATCTGGGTTCAATGACTCAAGTCATTAAGGCTGCAGACAAGGGTCGTGGTTATCACCTGAGTTGATGGGAGGGTTTCGGATAACATCAGCAATAATCTTTTGAATCTCTGGAGTCAGGCCTGCTCGCTCTGTATCGACTGGGTAGCCAGCTTTCATCGCTTGGGATAAGTGCAGGCCAACTGCTGTGAGAGGCAGAGTCCTCTTCTCAGCTGTATCCTTCTAGAGCAATGGCAGCAGAACAATCAGTGAGTTTTTTTTTAAGCTTCCACTATGCTGTATAGAAACACAAGGTCCAAAACCTTCAGGGAGTAAGTGTTCACTGAGAAATAAAACAGTGGACTGAACCTTCATTTAAATTTCTCATTTTAACTAATTCTTCAAAATGACTCACATGCTAGAACTCCACAGGTGCTGCTGCTTTGTATACTTACTCCATTGAATGAAGCAAAATCACCCAGCTTTAGCTAAGAGATCAGTCCTCACCCTTCTGCAATTATTCACCTTAAAAACCCATTAGTAACAGAGAACAGTCATTCTACTAAGTCTCATAGCTGCCACAACCTTTTAAAAATACAGCAAACTGTAACTCAATAAACTGCACACTTGAAATAACACATGGCCTTTCAGTTACATGAACTTCCAGGAAGACAAATGCTAAAATACTTAGTGATAACATCAGGTTCCGAATGTATTCTATACAAGGTTCTCAAAAAGACTTTAAAAAGTGCTTCAAGTGGGCTCTATTCATAAAATAAGAACACACACAATTTACAAGTGGCTGTCATCATTTGCCTAGTACTGAACTTAACATGAATTGTGCTAAATTAAGGACATTGCTACATATTTATGTAGCTTTTAAACAAATGCGGCTCCAAATCCAGTTAAGTTGTCTGTTAGATAAAATATTCTTCTCAACATTCAGGAAGTTCAATCACTCAGCTCTAAATTATTTCATGATACTCTTTTTTAACACACCTTGAAAGTCTAAATTTGGACTGTATGTGTATGAATGCTGATATTTTCACAAAACAGGGCACGTAAAGCAATATTCTTCATCACTCAAAGGAAGGTTTTTAGTTACTTCCGTGTCTGCCTAATATCAGGGTTATTTGATACCAGGCATCATATTACCTAAAACTAATTGTATTATAGCTCCTGATTAATTAGCCCTTAGGCATGTTAAATTTTGTGCTTAACTAGCAAGACCCGCCCCCACCCCCAGGCTCCCTGGAGGCACAGATAATTACACTACAATATTTCACAATAATATACAACCAAATAATAGCAAAAGACCCAAGTGAAGATATACCACTCCTCATATTTTTAACCATGAATAGGTAATATATGAAACTTCATATCCTGGCTGAGTATGAGAATACAATTTATTCAAAAAATTTAGAGGCTATTCCATATTTTTTTAGTAATTACATACAGTTTTGCCATACATATTTGGTCCAATTATATATATATACAAGCATTTTTAACATGTATATGTAAGTTACTGTTTAAATAAGAGACTGAACTTAAAATTCCTCTTTATCGTGTAATTTGTTTCAAAAAGAGTACAGTGGAATTATTTGGTTCTTTGTGTAATGGCTTTCAAACTTTTAATTAAGGAGTTTGGCTATCTAAGTAGAACATCTATTAATGACTAAGTCAAGCTAGGGACTGTTTATTCTTATTTGTATTGAATCTTAAACAGAATAGAAAGTGTGTAATGGAGCCTAGAGCATGAGACACAGAGAACAGAAAAAAGAGGCCCTGGACCATACAGCCTGATCTAAATCAATTTAACATCAGAGAGGATAGGAATGCAAATCAGTGAAACTCAGGGGGAAGCCTCATTCTGCCCTTCTGCCACTAAGATACCCTCTTCATTTTGTGTATTTAAAAAATCTCCACAACCTTAAGGACTTCTGCCACAATGATGAAGAAACAGGAAGTATGGCCATTTTTCACAGCAGTCAGATTTCTTTCAAAGAGCATCAGGCAGACACAGTTAAGAAAAAAAAAAAAAAAAAAAAAAACCATGACACTAGAGAAGAGTGAAAAGCAAGTTTGTTGCTTTTTTAAAACTTATTTTTAGCTTCTTGGACATCCTTACAGAGATATTCTATGCACTTTTGTATACATACACAGGGATACATGAATATGTGTGAAAGTGAAAGAACTCCTCAGTCATGTCTAACTCTTTGCAACCCCATGGACTGTAGCCCACCAGGCTCCTCTGTCTATGGGATTTTCCAGGAAAGAATACTGGAGTGGGTTGCCATTTTCTTTTCCAGGGGATCTTCCTGATCCAGGGACTGAACCCCAGTCTCCTGCACTGCAGGCAGATTCTTTACCATCTAAGCCACCAGGGAAACCCATTTATAAATATATAAGCATGCAAATCCATATATATACACATTTATGTACATTTTTCACACCACTAGGCACCTTCCTTTTTCTACTTAACAATGTATCTTAGAGATTATCTATTATCAGTACATACTATAATAGTTTTTTAACTATTAATCCCATTTAAAAAAAAATAGCTTCAAAATATGGCTGCTTCAACATCCCTAAGCTATAAATATGTTAATCAGTACCTCTGATACAACCTCTGTAAGATAATCATGCTCAAACTATACTTGCTGATTTTACTAGAAGTAGGCTTAGAAAAAGAAAAGGACCTTGTTCTAAAATTAATTATAAAACGAACCAATGTGAAACACTGTAGGATTATAAGAAATTTATCCCAAGTTAATACTGAAAAGCTGATAAAATACATTTAGATAAATTTAAAAATTCCCTCTAACTTGAAAGCAACACTTACCAAAGACATTTTCTTTTCTTGGAAAAAAGAATATGTAATGGCCACAGACGGTGAAAGTGAGTTTGCTTTATTTTCCAGCACCAAACTTGTCTTCTGTTCTTCCTGTAGTTCTGTGCTTGAAAAGAGGTCTGTCTACACAATTTTAAATGTAGCACAAATAATCAAAAATAATATCAATATAATGATAGAATATAAACATGATCATTAGCTATTAAGGAAAAAAATAACATAAACTTCAAGGAACAGCCCCAAATTCTCTTTTTATGAGAAGCTCAAAAAAGAACGTGTGTTTTTTTTTAACATATTGATTTTTAAAAGTAAAATAGGCTACAGTGAATAAATTTTGAATAAAGTATTTGCAATAGCAAACATGGTTACAGAACTAAAAATTCCCAGTCTTCTCCTTAAGCCAAAAGGAGAGAATACAGATGAACTATAATGTTGACCACACTGCTTCTAGATTAGTCCCCAAATCCCCTGGAAGTGAATAGTGAATAAATAAATGAAGTTTTAATTTCTATCTACATTTGAAAGTAAGATAATTTATTAATCTAAAATAATGTATTTATTCAAGTTTTAAAACAAAACCTCTCAACAAAATAAACAGATACCAGCAGCCTTGACAACTATTTTAGTATCTTAATTATGTAACTAGTGGTTATCAGTGGGGAGAGGGATGGGGGAAGGGGCATGATAGGGAAAGGGGATTAAGAGGTACAAAGTACTAGGTATAAAATAAGTTACAAGGATGTAACATACAGCACAGGGCAAATAGCCAGTATTTTATAACTTTGGAGTATCATATATAAAAATATTGAATCACTATGTTGTACATATGAAACTAATATAATACTGTAAATCAACTATACTTAATTTTTAAAAACTGGTAACTAATATGTTTTTATAACTGATTTAATAAAGAAACTCTCCAAATTCATTTTCTAAGTGTCTAGCATGGAAATTAAAATGAAGGGAGAAAATGATGCTTGAAGCATGTTTTGAAATCATCAAAAAAAGTTTATTCTCTCAGAGCTCCAGTAAATCACAGTATTTTACCTGAACACTATTTATTTGACAGAAACGTCTGATGACTTCCAACAGAGGGGCCAACATCACAGCTTTGCCTTCAGAAACACCATCGATCCTTTTCACATTTTCAACTGTAGTAGGTCTATCATTTTAAAAAATTGAAAAGTCAAGAAACCACTGAAACATTACTACTCCAGCAACAAAGCTGATAGATATTTAGCTTCATACTGGCATTCAATACACACGTATTAATGTTTGTTCCAGAAACCAAAAACTATGTATAAAACGAGTAATCAGGTTTTGAGTCTTAGAGGACAACTAAAAGGCTAAGACCACCTGACCTGCCTCTTGAGAAACCTATATGCAGGTCAGGAAGCAACAGTTAGAACTGGACATGGAACAACAGACTGGTTCCAAATAGGAAAAGGAGTACGTCAAGGCTGTATATTGTCACCCTGCTTATTTAACTTCTATGCAGAGTACATCATGAGAAACGCTGGGCTGGAAGAAGCACAAGCTGGAATCAAGATTGCTGGGAGAAATATCAATAACCTCAGATATGCAGATGACACCACCCTTACGACAGAAAGTGAAGAGGAACTAAAAAGCCTGTTGATGAAAGTGAAATAGAGTGAAAAAGTTGGCTTAAAGCTCAGCATTCAGAAAACGAAGATCATGGCATCCGGTCCCATCACTTCATGGCAAACAGATGGGGAAACAGTGGAAACAGTGTCAGACTTCATTTTTGGGGGCTCCAAAATCACTGCAGATGGTGACTGCAGCCATGAAATTAAAAGACGCTTACTCCTTGGAAGGAAAGTTATGACTAACCTAGATAGCATATTCAAAAGCAGAGACGTTACTTTGCCAACAAAAGTCCATCTAGTCAAGGCTATGGTTTTTCCTGTGGTCATGTATGGATGTGAGAGTTGGACTGTGAAGAAAGCTGAGCACTGAATAATTGATGCTTTTAAACTGTGGTGTTGGAGAAGACTCTTGAGAGTCCCTTGGACTGCAAGGAGATCCAACCAGTCTATTCTAAAGGAGATCAGCCCTGGGATTTCTTTGGAAGGAATGATGCTAAAGCTGAAACTCCAGTACTTTGGCCACCTCATGTGAAGAGTTGACTCATTGGAAAAGACTCTGATGCTGGGAGGGATCAGGGGCAGGAGGAAAAGGGGACAACAGAGGATGAGATGGCTGGATGGCATCACCGACTCGATGGACATGAGTTTGAGTGAGCTCCAGGAGTTGGTGATGGACAGGGAGGCCTGGCGTGCTGTGATTCATGGGGTCACAAAGAGTCAGACACGACTGAGCAACTGAACTGAATTGAACTGGTGGCTCAGATGGTAAAGAGTCTGCCTGCAATGCGAGAGACCTGGGTTCAATCCCTGGGTCGGTAAGACCCCCTGGAGAAGGAAATGGCAACCCACTCCAGTATTCTGCCTAGAAAATCCCATGGACGGAGGAGCCTGGCAGGCTACAGTCCATGGGGTCGCAAAGAGTCAGACACGACTGAGCGACTTCGCATTCACTTAAGACTGAGAAACTAGTTAAAAGTAAAGTGTGGTCAAGAAAGATTAATTTGTTATTCATATATCAGATGAGATAGAGAGAGAGACTGATGAAAGAGAAACTAATTAGAGGCTTTTACAATAGTTCAAGGGTAATGGTCTGAACTACCATGCTGTCACTAAAAAAAACAAAGAAAAGCATAAACGGATTACACAAGGAACAATTAAACAAAAAAAGTCTAAAAACTATATAATAAAAGATGGGGCTATATATTAGAAGAGTAAAAGTAATATCAGAGGTATTAAAGAGGCGTGATGAGGAACATGATAGTATGAATAACAAAATTAAGGAATTCAGAAAGTAGAGTTCTGGTATGTGCATGAAATGCACATACATATGGGGGGGTTGGTGGGTAATGTGTTAAGATTTTATAATGTATCCTGGATCTGATTGCTGAAAACAGCTGGTTTCATAGAAATGTAGGACTAAAGCTCAGTGAAGAGATCACTGGCATCAACACGGGAGATTTGGGAACCACTTCTCAGATGTGACTGCTGGAGCCATAGTCATGATATCACTTAATGACATATTTTACGAATCTATTATGTTAGAAGAAAATAAGTTAAAATATGTAAACAGTTTACCTCATTTTGGCCATATCCAACAATATCTTATTTGTTGCCAGAACAGCCGGAGGAACATCCATCGTATTGGCGTGTTTCTGCCTAGCTGCTACCAATTCGCCATATAATGCAGTCTGAACAAAAAGCAAATAAACAACATCTGTTTAAATGTGCTTAGAAATATCCAGCCCTTTATTTCAGAGTTTCAGATATTACATTTCCTCTTAGGATGAAAAAATAAACGGAACTGTATCTTAGCCTCTTTGTTAAAGAACAATTTTTAAAATACTGGCAAGAGAATTTTAAGCATGCTTAGATTCATAACTATCTTCTCAAAAACTAACTGCCTCTCTACAAAAGTCATACCTGAGTCTCCTGCTCTTGAGCGCAAATAGCAGGTTCTGAGGACTTGTAATATTTTCTTGGTGATGACACTATGATGCTAAAACAATTAAAAGAAAATAAATAACAAAAGCTTTTCTTTCTCCAAGTTCACTTTCTATTTTGCCTTCCAAATGAGAATATCTTTCCAAATCAATATTAACACTTGTATGTTATAATACCAGTAAGGTGACTGTTACTTAAATGACAGCCTAGATTTTAAACATTCTGGATCAAATACATACATTATAAAGGTAAAGTTAAAGCTGTAATTTGAGTTCATCACAAAATTGGTATAATTAAAAATACCATTTGCCTCCTCCTCCTCAATCAAATTCTTTGAAAGAAAATACTCCTTATCTACACTGAAGTAAAATAAGCTGTTTTAAACCAAGAGGAATACAATCTATAATCCTTCTTGTAATAGCACTGTTAATAATTTATAAATTTATAATAATTTTTGGTTGCTGAGGAAAATTAGCATGGATTTAATTAAATTATTGACAATTTTCTTCAAAACCAAACTAACAAAAATAAGCCAGAAGGTGTAATTTTGCCTTTGACTCGTTAAAAGAAAACTTCAAAACACCCAATTAGCAAATACGTGAAAGGTGTTAGGCAGCACATTAGACGGAACACCAACTTCTACAATAGGCATTTTTCACTGATAAATTACTTATAAAGAGGAAAAGTTATAAAATTGAAATTGTATAGAATAGCATATGTATAAGATGTCAAAGTTAAATAAATTTCTGCTTTTAGGGGTGAAAGAGAAGAACATGCTTGATATTTAAGAAATGCTTATAAATTTCCCAGTTGCAAGGGCTCAACATCTACAGTGTAAGGACTTCAATTTTATAATTATCAGATCCTGGATCATGGAAAAAGCAAGAGAGTTCCAGAAAAACATCTATTTCTGTTTTATTGACTATGCCAAAGCCTTTGACTGTGTGGATCACAATAAACTATGGAAAATTCTGAAAGAGATGGGAATACCAGACCACCTGATCTGCCTCTTGAGGAACCTAAATACAGGTCAGGAAGCAACAGTTAGAACTGAACATGGAACAACAGACTGGTTCCAAATAGGAAAAGGAGTACGTCAAGGCTGTATATTGTCACCCTGCTTATTTAACTTCTATGCAGAGTACATCATGAGAAACGCTGGACTAGAAGAAACGCAAGCTGGAATCAAGATTGCCAGGAGAAATATCAATAACCTCAAATATGCAGATGACACCACCCTTATGGCAGAAAGTGAAGAGGAACTCAAAAGCCTCTTGATGAAAGTGAAAGTGGAGAGTGAAAAAGTTGGCTTAAAGCTCAACATTCAGAAAACGAAGATCATGGCATCCAGTCCCATCATTTCATGGGAAATAGATGGGGAAACAGTGGAAACAGTGTCAGACTTCATTTTTGGGGGCTCCAAAATCACTGCAGATGGTGACTGCAGCCATGAAATTAAAAGACGCTTACTCCTTGGAAGGAAAGTTATGACCAACCTAGATAGCATACTGAAAAGCAGAGACATTACTTTGCCAACAAAGGTCTGTCTAGTCAAGGCTATGGTTTTTCCTGTGGACATGTATGGATGTGAGAGTTGGACTGTGAAGAAAGCTGAGCACTGAATAATTGATGCTTTTGAACTGTGGTGTTGGAGAAGACTCTTGAGAGTCCCTTGGACTGCAAGGAGATCCAACCAGTCCATTCTGAAGGAGATCAGCCCTGGGATTTCTTTGGAAGGAATGATGCTAAAGCTGAAACTCCAGTACTTTGGCCACCTCATGTGAAGAGCTGACTCATTGGAAAAGACTCTGATGCTGGGAGGGATTGGGGGCAGGAGGAGAAGGGGACAACAGAGGATGAGATGGCTGGATGGCATCACTGACTCGATGGTGAGTCTCTGAACTCCAGGTGTTGGTGATGGACAGGGAGGCCTGGCGTGCTGCGATTCAAGGGGTCGCAAAGAGTAGGACACGACTGAGTGACTGATCTGATCTGATCACTAAAACAGATTTGAACATGAGGAAAGACAACTCCAGTTCAAAGAATTAGTCATATCAGATTACTCAAGACAATTATAAATTTGTTTGAAGTAATATATTTACTTTTATCTTAGTATTTATGGAAATCTTTATACTAATGGACTATTTGCAAATTGTTACTTTAAAATAGTTCTCAGAAAAATTTTATTATCATATATACTCGCAAAATTCTGGCTAATATACCCCTGAAGCAGAAATACATGTGGAAAATGTTTGATAGAAAACATTTTCCCTATGAATGCTATAACAAGTGTACAGAAGGGCTTCCCTGGTGGCTCAGTGGTAAAGAATCCACCTGCCAAGGCAGGTGACATGGGTTTAATCCCTGGTCTGAGAAGATCTCACATGCCATGGAGCAACTAAGCCCATGTGCCACAACTATTGGGCCTGTGCTCTAATGTAGAGCCCATGCTCTGCAACGAGAAGCTCACACACCACAACTAGAGAGGAGCCCCAACTCGCCGCAGTGCGAGAAAAGCCTCTGCAGCCAACAAAGACCTAGCACAGCCAAAAATTAATAAGATTAGAAAAAGAAAGTGCACAGAAGAAAAATTCAAAATATACAATGAATATCATCAAAGAGGTAAGTGAAGATCCTATACCCACGAATCAAGAAAAGATTGCTATACATGGTCCAACAAAGAAGACAGAGAATGAGAAACAGTTCTTAGAAATTAAAATTTTTTTAACTACAACTAAAATCTCACTGGATGTGTTAGTTGCTCAGTCGTGTCTGACTCTTTATGAGCCCATGGACTGTAGTCCGCCAGGCTCCTTTGTCCATGGGATTCTCCAAAGGCAAGAATACTGGAATGGGTAGCCTTTCCCTTCTCCAGTGGAACTTCCCAACCCAGGGATCAAACCCAGGTCTTCCACATTGCAGGCAGATTCTTTACCAAATGACCCAACAGAGAAGCTTCTCATTAGATGGGAGGGGATACAAAGGCAAGGAACTCTCCAAGAAAATAAACAAATGAAAACAGGTTGAAAATAGGAGAAATTAAAAATTAGTAATAGGAACATTAAAAATCAAGAAAACAAAGAAGATAATTAAGGGAGCGGTGGTCATAACAACACAGTTTGCCTTAGTATACAATATTTGAGCATATATAATAAAAACAAATTATTTATATGACCAAAACTTGAAATATAATTTTGTTCCAGGGAAGCAAAGGGATTGAAAGTAAGGAAATGAGGGAAGCAGATATGGGAAACAAGCCTTTAGTTTACCATTATAGTATATAAACAGAAAATTTCTAAAATTAATTGAGTCAAAAAACAGTAATCTAAGCATGTCAGAAATATGCAGGCAACCTCTCACCTGTCAGAATGACTATCATCAAAAGTCTATGAATAACACATGTTGAAGAGAATGCAGAGAAAAGGAAATTCTTGTACAATGCTGGTGAGAATTTAAACTGGTGCAGCCACTACGGAAAACAGTATGGAGGTCACTCAAAAAACTAAAATTAGAGTTGCCATATGATCCAGCAATTCCAGAACTAGGTACACAGCCAGAAAAAAGCAAAAACACTAATTCGAAGATACATACATGCCAGTGTTCACTATTTATAACAGCCAAGATATGGAAGCAACCCAAATGCTCATCAACAGATGAATGGATAAAAAAGATGTGGTGTATAGATATACAATGGACTTATAACTCGGCCATAAAAAGAAGGAAATTCTGCTATCTGCGACAACATGGATGGATCTAGAGAGTATTATCTGTAGTGAAGTACGTCAGGAAGAGAAAGACAAATACTGGATGATATCACATATGTGCTAAGCTTGCCAGGCTCCTCTGTCCATAGGATTCTCTGGAGTGGGTTGCCATTTTCTCCTCCAAGGAATCTTCCCAGTCCAGAAACCGAACCCATTTCTCTTACATCCCCTGCATGGCAGGTGGTTCTTTACCACTAGTGCCACCTGGGAAGCGATGGTATCACTTATATGTGGAATCTAAAAAATAACAAAATGAATGTATATGGAAAAGTCACAGGTTTTATACCAAAGGGAAGAGGCAGGAGGGGAGGAGCTAATTTAGGAGAATGGGATTAAAAGTTACAAACTACTATGTTTAAAAATAAATAAGCAACAAGGATACATTGTATGGCACAAGGAATCATAGCCGTTATCTTGTAATAACTTTAATGGAGTATAATCAGTAAAAATACAGAATCACTATGCTGTTCACCTGAAGAAAGTGAAAGTCAAAGTCGCTCAGCCGTATCCGACTCTTTGGGACCCCATGGACTATACAGTCCATGGAATTCTCCAAACTATATTGTAAATCAACAGTACATCCATTTTATAAAAAAGGAAAGATGAGTGATTGAAAACAATAGCCTCTCTCTTAGCCTTTTCCCCACTTTTTCAGCCTTTCAAAGAGAAATGTACAATAAAAATAAAATATATGTTGAAAAGGCATTTAAAAAAAAAAGAAATATGGAGGCCAATTGCTTCTATAAAACAGAACATGGGTTTGAGAAGGGTGTGAACTTATGCTTTGTTATATGTCTTTAAGTGCCAATCGACTTTTAAAAAATTCACATGTATTATTTTAATGAAAATTCAAATGAAATTTAAAATAATAGTTATTGATACATAAGCATCATTATCATTTCTGTACACTAAGCCTGTCCATTAAAATTAACTACTGGACCACTCCATGGGTATCTCAAAGTTGGGTTTGTCTATCACTAAAACTCCTAAGTTAACCTCATCCCCTAAACATACAACCCTTCAAACCTGGCTTCCTCTTACATGGCCCAGTGAAGGAAATGGCAGCACTTAACCCACTCTCAAAGACAGAAATCCAAGCGTCACACTCAAGTCCTCCATTTTATCAACCCGTATCTTTTCAGTCACTGAGTCCTAACAATTCCATCTCCTAAATATCTCACAAATCTCTTCTCTCCACGCCTGCTGCCACTTCCCTCAACTAATCTACCGTCACCTCCTGCAAACGGCACACCAACAGCCTTTCTACTTGTGTCTCTACAACGTTGCTCCTCCTGCAATCCATACCCTCCACAGCCAGTCATCAACCATGGGTCGACACGCTAGGGTGCTCGGGCCAAATCTGTCTGTTCTGGCAAAGTTTGTAGCTAAGAATGGCTTCTGTACATTTTTTAAAGGTTTAAAAAAAACATCAAAAGAAGAACACTGTGACATGTGAAAATTAAATGAAATTCAAATTTCAGTGTCCCTAAGTAAAGTTTTATTGGAAAAGAGCCCTACTCATTCATTTTCATATCATCCATAGCTGCTTTGAGGCCACAATGGCAAAGTTGTGTAGTTGAGACAGAGACCAAGTGAAAAGTTAAAGTCACTCAATCGTGTCCGATTCTTTGCGACCCCATGCACTATACAGTCCATGGAATTCTCCAGGCCAGAATACTGGAGTGGGTAGCCTTTCCCTTCTCCAGGGGATCTTCCCAACGCAGGGATCGAACCCAGGTCTCCCACATTGCAGGCAGATTCTTCACCAGCTGAGCCACCAGGGAAGCCCAAGAATACTGGAGTGGTTAGCCTATCCTTTTCCAGGGGCTGTTCCCGACTCAGGAATCAAACCAGGGTCTCTTGCATTGCAGGCAGATTCCTTACCAGCTGAACTACCAGGGAAGCCCACCTGGCCCTCAAAGCCTAAATTATTTATCTGATCCTTCATAGAAAATGTTTGTCAACACCTGTTCTTAGTCATAAATTTGATTATGTCACTGTCCTGCTTAAAATCCTTCCTTGGCTCCAACTGCCTTTATGATCAAATGGAGTGCTTGAAAGGAACTGGATAGTCTTGTTGTTATTGTTGTTTAGTCACTCAGTTGTGTCCAAATCTATGCAACCCCATTGACTGTAGCCTACCAGGGATTTTCCAGGCAAAAATATTGGAGGAGGTTGCTATTTACTTCTCCAGGGGATCTTCCCGACCCAGGGATGGAGCCCTGTCTCCTGATAGGCAGGCAGATATTTTCACCACTGTGCCACCTGGGAAGCCCACCAGATACTCGAGACCCCGTTCAATCCTCCAGTCTTAAATGTTGCCACTCCCTTGCTTCCCTCTCCCAGGAAACTGCTAGCAAACTGCTGAGCTCCTCAATCACGTCATCCTCTGCTGCTTTCAGGTTTTAGTGTGTGGCCCATCCCACTGCTTAGAAAGTATTTCCACATTTCACCTAACTTCTACTTAAGCCTCAAGTGTCACTTCCAAAGTGTGTTTCCAAAGTGCCACAGCCCTGGATTGTAATTTTCTGTTCCCTCATCTGTATATCCCACTAGAATACAAACTCTGAGAGGGCCAGCGACTACATCTCTATCAATCTCCACTCAATCCCAGTGCCTAAGGTAGTCCATGGCACCAAGAAGTCACAGGGAATGTTTAAGTGAAGACATGCTTCAGCATACTGAATGGGTTTACTGTTTTGCACATTCCTTAAACCTTTTGTTTACATGAAACACAGTCATCACATATGACATATCCAAATCAAAAAGAAATCATTTGATGTGGAAGACTGATATTATACATAGTAAATGTTTCTATAAGCTCCAAAGCAATATTATTGAAGTGAGCACACCATTTAGAGAACAAACCATTTTCTTTCACTTAATATGTATGTAAATGTAGTCCACTTAACCTGTGCATATGTCCTCACAAGTTTTTAAATTCTCTACTTTCAGACCTTCTATAATTCGGTACATTCTCCATACTTTTATTAAGTCAGAAAGACAAATATTAAGCTTGAAAGCACAACAGATGTATCACCTTAATATCCACCATTGTATGTTGCCGTAAGATCTCTTTCTTGAAAATGAAGTGGGAATATATATATTTCATACAAATTATAATTAAATAGTGTATAGATGCTAAAGGTTAACAAACATAGATTTCAAAGTCACCTCTGTGATTAATTTATGCTCCTAACAAGTTAGTTAACCCTTAAGTCTCTTCAACCGTAAAATGGGGACAAATAATAGTAGCTAACTCATAGGTTATTGTAGGCATTAAATGACTATAAATGACTATATGACTATAAATGACATTAAATGACTATAAAGACTATATAAAGACTAGCATTTAGCACAAGCCTGGCAAACAATACCCAGAAGTGTTAGCTCTTAATATTAAAACTATAATTTTAATATTAAAACTATAATTTTATAAGTCTGCCTTAATAATTGTAATACTGGAGGCTTATGTTTGAACTTTCTTCTGCCAATGAAATAACCCAACATCTGATAGAGCTTTCTCTCTCGAAAAGAAAGAGAAAAAGTGTTAACACAGTGATTATAGAGAATAAAAATGTGAATTCTGTACCTGTTTTTAGGACCGTTACTCCCAGAAGAAATTTTATCATGTGCTTTGTAAGAATACAGCTGATCCAAGTTAAACTGCTTTTAAACATATAAAGATCCATTTAAAAAAGAGAGAAGTTTCAAAAATCTTTTAAATATGCAGAAAATAAAATACAAAATATTACAATGATAATTTTTCCTCTGACTAAACATCTCATCAAAGAAATCAGCTGAAAATAAGCTCATGAATTATCAGTTTCTAATGTTCTAAAGGCAGTTGGAAATACAATGTAATGTCCCATTCCTTCCAAATCTAGAGAATATGTGATCTAAAGAATTCTTAGAGACATGGAAAGAGCCAAAGTCATAAAAATGATTTAATTACATTCTACATACTTTAATAAAGCAGAAAAAATTCACCAGAAAATTTAATTCATTTGTCCATCACCCCATCACCCTAGTATTCTAATTAGTGGAAGTCTGCCTGTGGATAAGTATTTAATCTGTAATAGTTACCTAAGATCCAAAACAAAGCAAGAAAATGTGTGTGTGTGTAACTTTAATGAGAACATTCAGGAATCAAGCCTATTTTTCCATCAACTAAAAGTATCATAATTGCTAAGAAAAAAAAGACTCCAAACCAAATGAGTTATGAAGTAGGCATAAAAGAAAAAGAAAGTTACTTGCTCAAATACTTCTAACTGTTCTATTAATCCCAGAAATCATATATTGCATATTTTATTCTGTTCATATAATTTCTCTCTCCAAATTTTATGTCTTGCTATATATGGCGTTTTCTTCTTTGAGTGGAAATAAAATGGAAATAAAAATTAAAATAGAAATTGTATCAATGAAGAATGAAATAAATAAGAGCCATCTCTTTAACAAAAACAAACCTTCTCTGAAGTTAATTTAACTGGTACTTGATCAGAGACATGTTCCTCAGTGCCTGAAGATACAGCTTTAGAACTGAAAAGTAATAAAATTCTCTCAAATGTTAAAATGTAATTATTTAATACATGAATCATCACACCTCTACTCTTAGAGAGGCAGATGAGATTATATTACTCTTTTAGAACTGATGATTTCTTTAAATCAACTCCCCGCCACCCCAAAAGAGATTAAGCTTTTTAAATTTTTTAAGTCTTAAAAGTAAAACTGATAATCTAATGTATAACATTGTGATTAGTCAGTAATACTGTATTATAAACTTCAGAGTCACAAAGAGACTAAATCTTACTTGCTCTCTACACAGAAAAGTTATATTCAAGTAATGAGTTATGTACTACTGCCATAATCAGAGTAATATGTAAATGTATCAAACCAATATTTGTACACCTCAAACTTACACAGTGTTAGATGTCAATTATATCTCATTTCTTTAAAAAAAGAAAAAATGAAAAATGATCAATAATGTATAAAAGTATATAATGTATAAAAGTAATGTATAAAAAAGTATGATCAATAATGTATAAAAATTATTAAAATGTATAAATAATGTATAAAAGTAAGTAGGCAACAACACATATATTCCTTTCCCATCTTCTATATAGAAGAAGGCAATAAGGGATATGGATTCTTTCGTATTGATCTCAATGCTGTTTCTTTATTTATTTTTAATTGCAGTTGATTTACCACACTGTGTTAGTTTCAGGTGTAAAGTGAAGTGATTCTGTTATACATATATATATATATATGTATATATCTACATTCTTTTTCTTTCCTGATTCTTTACCATTACAGTTTATTACAAGATGTCAAATATAGTTTCCTTTGCTATATACTTCTTTAATCAATAGGAAAGCAGCTTTCTAAATACTATAATCAACTACTTCCTATACACTAAGAACACCTTCTGAATATTCTATGATTTATTCTCCCTACTAACAGCCACCTCCAAACTGACTAGAAGAGGCATGCAAAAATGATTCTCTTTATTCATTTTACCCCGTGTGGTGCCTGCAAATTGGAATAAAATGAATCATAAAAACCTGAAAGTTTAAAAGAAAAAGAGAAAAATGCACCTTGGTAGAAATGTCCTTGGACACAATTGTTCATTGGTTTGAAGGAAAAGCCCCGGAGGAGATTCTGTTTTGGCTTTAGCAAACCAGTTTCTACCCTATTGAACACAAGAAGACTCTTTTCAATGCACAGTGAGAATATGAAATCAAACAGGCAGACTTCTGCACGGTTTACCTTTTCCGTAAGGGTGCAAATCTTTACATATTTGCTGTGCCCAGGAACTTCTGCCAAGAATCCCTCAATGATGAGCTGACGGGAAAGAGCCTTCCACCATTTCTCTGTGCGGTCCTTGCCCGTACCAAAGACACTGTGTCTGCGGTATCTATCTTCAAGACGCTGGGAATTCTGAAATTGGGAATAAAAGTGTCTACTTAATTAAACAGGAGAAGTAAACCACAAAACCATCTACTGATTCTTTGGCTTTAATACTTAAGTTTCAGCTACCTAACTCACAAAAAATACACTTCAAACAGTGTTCCTTTTCTGCTTTAAAAAAAAAATGGCAGGGAATTTCATCTAAAAAGCACAAGCATTTCCCAACGCATAGGTACTTACTAGCTTTTTGATATGGGGCAAGTTGCTTACTTATCTTTGTTTCTATTTCCTTGGCTGCTATATAAGTATAATAATAATTCCAATCTCTTGGGGATGTTGTGAAGATTAAGTCAGTAACCAGGACAGGACAGAGCCTGGCTCCATAATACTAACTTTCTTTTTATGAGCTAACAGCTGATCCTTTAACTTAACCTGCATTCCTCAACATAAAAGTAAAAGCCCTGACTCAGTATCTAGTCAGTTTTCCTGGAACACTTGTAATGGCATTCTACACCTGCTAGGGGCTTACTTTTATAGTAGGAGATTCTATTGCTTGCAAACTAATAATACCAAAAGTATTAAGCTGCCTGACTAGTACTTGTTAGCAATCTGGACTCTAAAAATCATTCCTCTAGTCTTCCCTTTCAAAAGCAGAAAACAACGTGAAGTGAATGAACACATTTACTAGTATGAAGTAAGAAGATGCTCTTCTAATCAGTAGGAGTCTCTTCCCCTTATGAGCAATAATCAGTGTGAATACTGTGTATGGTGTGAATAAATTTACACTGCCTTGTTTCCATGGCAATCCCCACACAGAAAATATTTCTGCTCTTCCACACAGAGCATTTTGCCTTAAAGGAACCATATTCCTTTTTCAACTAGAAATCCAAACTTACCCAAGTAACATTTTTGAAAAGTCAAAATACTTTTCAGCAACAAATGTCTAACAATTTTTTTCTCTGTGCGAGGCATCTTCCATTTATTACGTATGTTCCAGTTAACTTAATTTTCCAGGTTAACCCACAAACGAAGGAAACTGCTAAGGATGAGAAAGTTGCTATAGAGGACATGGGGACTTGGGCACTGATTTTTACAGAGCACACAATTTTACACACATTCTAACCAATCATAAACCTTTCTTCCAGTACCTCTAGATCATTCAACTTAAAAATACAAATTTAAAACTGCATGTGAACAGCATAATAAAACAGAAACAGCCCTAGAACAGCAGTTAGGAAAGCTGTCATTCATCCTGCTTCTGATACAAAGCAGACCTGAGGCAGCTCATTTAACTTCTGGGATTTTGTATCAACCATTGTGTAAAAGGTGGTAGAGTTAAACAATCGTTTTTCTCTAATAAGAGTCTTTATTTCTATGGGGCAACATCTCAAAAATGGAAATTATCAACCCGTTGTTTCCCTTTAAAAAGCAGGTTGGAAAAATCAGGGTACCAAATGATGCATCAAGGAATGTGGAAATCTACTAACAGATGGATGTGTGTTAAAATAAAGAAAATCATATCCCCAATCTTTAAACCACTATCAGGCTTCCCAAGTGGCTCAGTGGTAAAGAATCCGCCTGCCAATGAAAGGAGACTCAGAAGACACAGTTTTCGACCCCTGGGTTGGGAAGATCCCCTGGAGAAGAAAATGTCAAACCACTTCCATATTCTTGCCTGAGAAATCCCATGGACAGAGGAGCCTGGCAGGCCACAATCTACGGGGTCATAAAGAGTTGGACACAACTGAGTAACTGAACACACACACATGCTATCATGATACAGAAAACAAATTTGCCACTTCTCTGAATTAACGTCTTTAAAAAAAAATCACAGTTGCTTGTTGTAGAGGTTCTTCTTGCTGGGAATGCCACATTCCCCTCCATGCCTTCTTCCCTTGATCCATCTCTGAGCGCACATATCTACTCTTAGCATCCACAAAATGGAAAAACTACTCTAGTTTTGCAGCTACTAACAACCATTCTCTCTTCAGAATTTGAATAATACTTTAACCTATTCCTTTGCTCCTCATCTTTTTTTATGCTGCAATATACTTATTTCTTCTCAAGTAACATCTTCTATACTGGATAATAAGTTTCATCTAATTTCACTTTGAATTCCCCACAAAACAGAGTACAGTGCCTCACACAAAAATAGATGTTTAGGTTCTTCCATGACAGTCCAGTGGCTAGGACTCTGCACTTGGGTTGCCTGGGGCACAGGTTCAATCCCTGGTTGAGGAACTAAGATCTCTCATGCCCCTGAGGCACAGCCACACACACACACAACAAACATGTTTAATAACTAGCAGGAAAAAAAAAACAAAAAACAATTATAAACTCTTCACTGCTGAGGTTTTAATTTCCTGTGTTCTTAAAGTACAAAGTTCATAGTCTCTGTCTATATTAACTAATGTTTTCCTTTTGCTTCTTCCCCAGTCCCTTCAAGTCAAAGAAGTTCACAGCTACCATTTCAGGGCTTAAAAAAGTCATTTCTGGAACTGCTGTTCTATGTGAACAATCAGGCCAAAATATAAAGATAATTATCTCTAGGCATATATACCAATCTGATAAAATAACCTGTCCAGAAAATTAAATGGATAACCCTCTCCTGCTAGAAAGTTTGAAAATTATAAAGGGTGATTAAAACTACTGATAGTTTTCCAATGGCTGCATATAGTCAAAGCATCTTTTATCAAGTGTTCTCTAATTCTGGAGCCATGATAGGGTTCAGCACTTTAGTAATAAGAAAGAGGTTTCACTTAATCTCCTAATTATGCAAATTAATCATTATATCTGTTTTCTAATCAGTAAAATTAAGATAACTGCATATCTTAATACTATTCACAAAGGTGTTTAAAGATTTTTGGAAATCTCTTTATGTGGTGAGCTAGACCCCTAAAACAAATTTCCTTAGGCAACATTTCTACTATTTATTTTCCAACAAAACTTATGCTTTAAAAACAAAATTTCCCAGTGCACTGGGACAACCCTAAGGGATGGGATGGGGAGGGAGGTGGGAGTGGGGTTCAGGATGGGGTACACATATACAACCATGGCTGACTCATGTCAATGTATGGCAAAAACCACTACAGTACTGTAAAGTAATTAGCCTCCAATTAGAATAAATAAATTAATAAAAAAATTTTCAAACTATTCACAAACACCTGGATGGCCCGATTTATACTATTTGTAAACATCTTATGTAACAGAGGAAAATCATGTATAGCTGAAATACTTGTTTTACATGTACAAATATCTCTTTAAATAAACTCAAAGAGTTTCAAGTTTAAGGTGTTTAATCATCCCACAGATAAAAATTATCTATAAAGATATTAATTTTTCCTAAATTAGTTAAGGTGGACGATTCATTAAATTCTCAAAGGAGATACAATTATAATTTTTAAAATAATATCCCAGTAGATGCCAAGATCTCTGAAATAAGAGAGAAAAAACTTGCCTTATTTTCACTGTAGTTAATGTGTACACATTTTCGTTAAGTGGTACTTTTTAAAAAGTTTTACACCTTTATCTAGCAAGGGTAATATAAAATTTCACAAAGAATACACTTCTTAATTTGTAGACTCCCTGAAGAGACTGTCAGTATAAGTGGTCTGGCTTGGTTTTTAAATAATAGGTGAAATCTGATCCCTCTTGTGACCAGTTCAAGTTTGTCTAGGAGCCCACTTCCACTTATCTGTTGATACTGGATACTGCTGGGTTATACCAAATTAAAACAAGGCTAATTTTTATAAATTATACATTCAGCTGGGATACACAGGATTTGAGGATGACAGAGACAAAAAATTTTCATAGATCTCAATTATATTTAATCTGTTCCTTGCAACTTGAATTCTTTTATATAAAAAAATACTGCAGCACTCAGAGTTGCTAGTCCAAGTTCCTCAGGCAACACTTCTACCATTAGATTTCTAATCAAATCAAATCAAATTTTAAACTCCATCCAGAATCTAAAAATACCAGTACCTGAAGGTGACATGCTTCCGATCTTTCATTAAAAATATTTCACAACTGACTACCTTCAAAAATCTCTTTCCAAACAGAACCAAAACTCCGAAAGTAAATATTTACACAAGGTATTCAAGAATTTAACAAATAAATGCTGACCTAAATTATTTTCAGAATTCTACATACAAAGTGAGAATTTTAATCTCTACTTTTAGTATATTTTTAATAAATATACACGGTTGCAAAGGATTCTATCTCCCACTTATTTTTTTTTCAATTAATATCAATATATAAAACTTAACTTTACAGACTTGTAAATCAGGAATAAAATCATATAAACAAAAGAACTACAGAAAAAGCTCCTTGGCTGTAAGGGTCGTGACCTACTCATATTTGTACCTGCAGCTGTTAGCATAATGCTGGCACACTAATCACTCAAAAAAAACCCAAGTAGCTGAATTAACTGTTTTTCCATTAGTTAAGAAACAGAAAACTTTGTAGGAATTTTAAATGCTTCTGATAAAAAAAAAAGCAGAAGGAAAGAAAAAAACATACAACCAAATATTATAACTGAACTGAGACATTTACAAAAGATCACTAAAATTTTAAGTTACGCTCAAAAATTTTACTGCTTTTCAGGGCACCAAAAGACACAAATTTGTTCTACCTGTCCCTTGACACAATGAAAGTTAACTTTTCTTAATTATCCCAAAAAAGACAGCCTAGGGATTCATCCGACTGCAATGTAATAAACTAAGACAGACAGCCTGGAAGCATTCTTAATGACACACACAGGTTTTGTCAAAAGTAATGAATGCAGTGATGACCTGGAACTTAATATGACTCTGAGTTTCTAATAACTAAAGCCAAAGCTATAACCACAAAACAGCAAACCTCTGAAGAAAAGTACAATGGGAGTAAAAGAAGACTTACAGATCCTCGGAGAAATAAAATTGGAATCCCAATGCCGAACCTTCCTCCTAAGATGGTCACAGCAGATAAGAGCTGGAATGCTTGTGGCCCGAAGTCCTGTGTATTATCTGAGTCTTCAAGGGAAAAGCAGTGATCCAATCTAAATAAAAACAGTACGTTAAGGAAGTTTAGTCAAGCTATGTACCTTTAGAAATTAAAAGAATTAGTTGTAATAATAAGTAAATTGTAAAAAAAAAAAAAAATTCCAGTAAAAAACATTTCAAATGTGCCAACTGCTTCAGAAACTACAAAGAAAATTCAACACAGCAAAGAGCATGTGAAGTATGTAGAACATGAAATATAAGCTGTAATACAGCATCACAGGCATGTCATGTTGATGTTTCTCAAACCCTAGTGCCCCAGAACCCAAGTTTCACAGGAGGTACTTCAGCCCAAAAACAGAAGAGAAAAAGGTTCAAGCAGGCAGAAATGTAGGGTTATCACTTGAAGCGCTTCACTTGATCGATTGTATAAAAATGCTGGAATTTTGCATTAAGTTTTGGTGGAAGAAAAAGGGTTATTGCCCTCACTCCCCAAAAAAGTTTTGAACTGAACAAAAAAATCTCCTGTGCAATCAATCATTAGTTTAAAATCTAATCACTGTAAAATATGACCAAAGATGATAAACTGTTCATTTAAGACCATTTAGAAGTTAAATTCCTAAGCCATCCTTCAAGCAGATTTGAAATTATCATTAATACAAATGAAAATTCTTTATAGCACGTTGAGAACAAAAGAACTTAAGAGAAAATCTACTAACATGGCTCAACTACCTAATTCAGTTGCTTTCTTTATAATAAATATCTTTGAAATAACAATAAGAATATAGTCAGTATTCTAGATATATTTGAGGGAAAAAGGCTACACTTAGGTTTATTCTCTACAGTAACTATTTTAGCAAGATACTTCGCTCATTAATTTTCTTTTCTACTATGAGTATTTAAAGGTATCAAATTCCCATAAAGTACCACCTATGCTGCAGCATACAAGTTGTAGTATACATTACTGTAATGATCCCTAAGCTCTAAAAATGTTTTAATTTCCAGTTTGAGTTTTCCCTTGATTGATGAGTTATTGTAAAACATTATTTTAAATTTCCAAATGAATGAGAATTTTTCTGCTTACCCTCAGTTTACTTCTAATTCAGTTGCATTCTGGCCAGAAAATGTAGTGTGTTTGATATCAAGACACCAAAAATTTGAAACAGTCTAACACAGAGGTCAGAAAACTTTTCCTATAAATGGTCAAACAGTAAATAGCTTAGGCTTTGTGAACCATATGATCTCTGTGACACAACTACTTAGCTCAATTTTGCAAAAGAGTCACAGGTAACACATAAAAGTACACGTCTGGGTTCTAAAAAAACTTTATTTACGAAAACTGGCTGCGAGTGAATTTGGTCCGGGGGCCACAGTTTGCCAACCACTGCTTATAAATATGCTACCTATGTTTGAGAAGTAGTCTCTAATTCAGTGCTCCCCAGCCATCATGTTGCAAATGGATTATAACTGTGCTGAAGACTAATCCCTTCAGACCGTAGGGTTCTGAACACAATCGAGATTCAAGCAGCCTCGTGTGCTATACAAGTATTATCATTAACTATGTGGGTCATGAAGTAAAAATGTCTGAGACACATTACTCAAACTGCTTGATACAGGCTTCTCTATATACCACAAATTGATAAATCAAACTTGTTACTGTATTGACCAGATTACCTCTTGCTTCCTACTTTTTTATTTCTTAGCCTACCAAAAACTAAAAATTACATCAACCTCTCCTACTTTGGTGCATAGACTTGGATTACTGTGATATTGAATAGTCTGCCTTGGAAAAGAACAGAGATCATTCTGTCGTTTTTGAGACTGCAAAGAAGTTCTGCATTTTGGACTCTTTCGTTGACTATGAGGGCTACTCCATTTCTTCTAAGGGATTCTTGCCCACGGTAGTAGACGTAATGGTCATCTGAATTAAATTTGCCCATTCTGGTCCATTTTAGTTCACTAATTTCTAAAATGTAGAAGTTCACTCTTGCCATCTCCTGTTTGACCACATCCAATTTACCTTGATTCATGGACCTAACATTACAGGTTCCTATGCAACAATGTTCTTTACAGCATTGGACTTTACTTCCATCACCAGTCACATCCACAACTGAGGGTTGTTTTTGCTTTGGCTCAGCCTCTTCAGTCTTTCTGGTGCTGTTTCTCCCCTCTTTTCCAGTAGCATATCAGGCACTATTGACCTGGGGAGTTCATCTTTCAGTGTCATTATCTTTTGGTCTTTTCATACTGCTCATGGGGCTCTCAAGGCAAGAATACCAAAGTGGTTTGCCATTCCCTTCTCCAGTGGACCACATTTTGTCAGAACTTACCACCATGACCCGTCCATCTTAGGTGGCCCAACATGGCATGGGTCATAGTTGTATTCAGTTAGAGAAGGCTGTGATCCATGTGATAAGTTTGGTTAGTTTTCTGTGTAATCCAAGTATATATCCCAACCACAAATGCTGAAGAAGGTGAAGTTGAATGGTTCTATGAAGACCTATAAGACCTTCTAGAACTAATACCAAAAAAAGATGTTCTTTTCATCACAGGGGCCTGGAATGCAAAAATAGGAAGTCAAGAGATACTTGGAGTAACAGGCAAGTTTGGCCTTGGAGTACAGAATGAAACAGGGCAAAGGCTAATAGAATTTTGCCAAGAGGATGCACTGGTCATAGCAAACACCCTCTTCCAACAACACAAGAGACAACTCTACACATGGACATAACCAGATGGTCAATACTGAAATCAGATTGATTATATTCTTCACAGTCAAAGACGGAGCTCTAGACAGTCAGCAAAAACAACACTGGGAGCTGACCATGGCTCCGATCATGAGCTCCTTAATGTAAAATTCAGACTTTAACTGAGGCAAGCACGGAAAACCATTCAGGTATGACCTAAATCAAATCCCTTATGATTATACAGTGGATGTGGCAAATAAATTCAAGGGATTAGATCTGACAGAGTGCCTGAAGAACTATGGACAGAGGTTTGTGATGCTGTACAGGAGGCCGTGATCAAGAACATCCCCAAGAAAAAGAAATGCAAAAGGCAAAATGGTTGTCTGAGGAGGCCTTACAAATAGCTGAGAAAAGAAGAGAAGCAAAAAGCAAAGGAGAAAAGGAAATATATATACATCTGAATGCAGAGTTCCAAAGAATAGCACAAAGAGATAAAAAAGCCTTCCAAAGTGATCACTGAAAAGAACTAGAGGAAAACAAGAGAATGGGAAAGACTAGAGATCTCTTCAAGAAAATCAGAGATATCACAGGAACATTTCAGCAAAGATGGGCACAATAAAGGACAGAAATGGCATGGACCTAAAAGAAGCTGAAGATATTAAGAAGAGATGGTAAGAATACACAGAAGAACTATACAAAAAAAGATGTTTATGACCCAGATAACCACGATGGTGTGATCACTCACCTAGAGCCAGACATGCTGAAGTGGTAAGTCAAGTGGGCCTTAGGAAACATCACTATGAACAAAGTTAGGGGAAGTGATGGAATTCCAGCTGAGCTATTTCAAATCCTAAAAGATAATGCTGTGAAAGTGCTGCAGTCAATATGCCAGCAAATTTGGAAAACTCAACAGTGGTCACAGGATGGGAAAAGGTAAGTTTTCATTCCAATCCCAAAGAAAGGAAATGCCAGAGAATGCTCAAACTACTGCACAACGGCACTTATCTCACATGCTAGCAAAGTAATGCTCAAAATTCTCCAAACTAGGCTTCAACAGTACATGAACCAAGAACTTCCAGATATTCAAGCTGGATTTAGAAAAAGCAGAGGAACCATAGATCAAACTGCCATCATCTGTTGGACTGTAGAAAAAACGAGAATTCCACCAAAACATCTACTTCTGCTTCATTGACTATGCGAAAGCCTTTGACTGTGTGCATCACAACAAACTGGAAAATTCTTAAAGAGCTGGGAATACCAGACCACCTTACCTGCCTCCTGAGAAATCTGTATGCTGGTCAAGCAGCAACAGTTAGAACCAGACATGGATCGATGGACTGGTTCAAAATTGGAAAAGGAGTACATCAAGGCTGTATATTGTCATTCTGTTTATTTAACTTATATGCAGAGTACATCATGTGAAATGCTGAGCTGGATGAAGCACAGCTGGAATGAAGATTGCTGGCAAAAATATAGATAACCTCAGATATGCAGATGACACCACCCTTATGGCAGAAAGTGAAGAGGAACTCAAGAACCACTTGATTAAAATGAAAGAGGACAGTGAAAAAGCTGGCTTAAAACTGAACATTCAAAACACTAAGACCATGGCATCTGGTTCCATCACTTCATGGCAATCAGATGGGGAAACAGTGGAAACAGTGACAGACTTTATTTTGGGGGGCTCCAAAATCACTGAAGATGGTGACTGCAGCCATGAAATTAAAAGATTCTTGCTTCTTGGAAGAAAAGTTATGACCAACCTAGTTCAGTTCAGTTCAGTCGCTCAGTCATGTCCGACTCTTTGCAACCCCATGAATCGCAGCACGACAGGCCTCCCTGTCCATCACCAACTCCTGGAGTTCACTCAGACTCACGTCCATCAAGTCAGTGATGCCATCCAGCCATCTCATCCTCTGTCATCCCCTTCTCCTCCTGCCCCCAATCCCTCCCAGCATCAGAGCCTTTTCCAATGAGTCGACTCTTCACATGAGGTGGCCAAAGTACTGGAGTTTCAGCTTTAGCATCATTCCCTCCAAAGAAATCCCAGGGCTGATCTCCAGAATGGACTGGTTGGATCTCCTTGCAGTCCAAGGGACTCTCAAGAGTCTTCTCCAACGCCATAGTTCAAAAGCATCAATTCTTCAGTGCTCAGCTTTCTTCACAGTGCAACTCTCACATCCATACATGACTACTGGAAAAACCATAGCCTTGACTAGACGGACCTTTGTTGGCAAAGTAATGTCTCCGCTTTTCAATATGCTATCTAGGTTGGTCAAGTGGGCCTTAGACAACATTACTATGAACAAAGCTAGTGGAGGTGATGGAATTCCAATTGAGCTATTTCAAATCCTGAAAGATGATGCTGTGAAAGTGCTGCACTCAATATGCCAGTAAATCTGGAAAACTCAGCAGTGGCCACAGGACTGGAAAAGGTCAGTTTTTATTCCAATCCCAAAGAAAGGCAATGCCAAGGAACGCTCAAACTACCACACAATTGCACTCAACTCACACGCTAGTAAATTAATGCTCAAAATTCTCCAAGCCAGGCTTCAGCAATACGTGAACCGTGAACTTCCAGATGTTCAAGCTGGTTTTAGAAAAGGCAGAGGAACCAAAGATCAAATCACCAACATCTGCTGGATCATCGAAAAAGCAAGAGAGTTCCAGAAAAACATCTATTTCTGTTTTATTGACTATGCCAAAGCCTTTGACTGTGTGGATCACAATAAACTGTGGAAAATTCTGAAAGAGATGGGAATACCAGACCACATGACCTGCCTCTTGAGAAATTTGTATGCAGGTCAGGAAGCAACACTTAGAACTGGACATGGAACAACAGACTGGTTCCAAATAGGAAAAGGAGTACGTTGAGGCTGTATATTGTCACCCTGCTTATTTAACTTCTGTGCAGAGTACATCATGAGAAACGCTGGGCTGGAGGAAGCACAGGCTGGAATCAAGATTGCTGGGAGAAATATCAATAACCTCAGATATGCAGATGACACCACCCTTATGGCAGAAAGTGAAGAGGAACTAAAAAGCCTCTTGATGAAGGTGAAAGAAGAGAGTGAAAAAGTTGGCTTAAAGCTCAACAATCAGGGGGGAGGAGCCAAGATGGCGGAGGAGTAGGACGGGGAGAACACTTTCTCCCCCACAAATTCATCAAAAGAGCATTTAAACATCGAGTAAATTCCACAAAACAACTTCCGAATGCCGGCAGAGGACATCAGGCACCCAGAAAAGCAGCCCAACTCTTCGAAAGGAGGTAGGGAAAAAATATAAAAGACAAAAAAAGAGACAAAAGAGGGAGGGACGGAGTTCCGTCCCGGGAAGGGAGTCTTAAAAAGAGAGAAGTTTCCAAACACCAGGAAACCCTCTCACTGCCGAATCTGTGCCGAGCTTTGGAAGCACAGAGGGCAACATAAAAGGGAGGGGAAAAAAAAAATAAACAATTAAAAATCGCGGATTGTGAGCCCTACGGGAACTCCCCTAGCGGAGAAGCAGCGCAGATGCCTGCACACGGCATTAGCAAGCGGGGGCTGGGCAGGGAAGTGCGGCACGGGCTGTGTCCCTTAGAGTAAGAATCGGGCCGAATGTCCTGAGCGCTATCTGAGCGAAATAATTTGGGCTAGCAAACCAGACTGTGGGATATCTACCACGCGAAAAGCCAGCCCTAACCTAAGACACCGCCAGGCCCGCGCACAGAACAAAGGACTGAACAGAGATAGCCGGCTGCAGACCTCCCCCTCCGGTGACAGGCAACCAGAGCCGGAAGGGGGCAATCGCAGCCCCAGAGAGACACTATCTATAAAACTGTAAGCAGGCTTCTTTGCTAACTAAAACTTCTTGGGGGTCTGGACGGTCAACATCTGCCTGAGAAGGTGCGCGGGTTTTACACCCAGATAACCGAGGGGCGGGGAGGCGATAAGTCGCAGCATTGGCGCCCGCCAAGCACCTCATCGCCTGAGCTGCTCGACCTGGGAAGAACACAAAACGCAGGCCCAACCGAGTCTGCGCCTCTGAGGACTACCCGAGTGCCTGAACCTGAGCGGCTTGGACCTGGGAGCTCAGTCCAGGGCCGGCCTCTGATTGTTCCCGGCGGAACAACCTAGAGCCCAAGCAGTGTGGGCAGGGAGGTTACACGCGCCGTGAGCGGGGGCAGACCCAGTGTGGCCGAGGCACTTCGAGCGCACGCCAGTGTTATCTGTTTGCAGCATCCCTCCCTCCCTCCCCACAGCGCGGCTGAACAAGTGAGCCTAAATTAAAAAAAAAAAAAAAAAAAAAAAAAAAATAGGGTCCTCCACCGTCCCCTTTGTGTCAGGGCGGGAACCAGACACTGAAGAGACCAGCAAACAGAAGAAGCTCTAACAGAGGGAAACGCCTTGGAAGCTACAGGCCATAGATTAAAACCCTGTGGTTACTACGGATTACATAGGAAGGGGCCTATAGATCTTGAGAAATATAAGTCGGACTAAGGAACTGCCAAAAATGAACTGAACCCACAATACTCACAACAAAACCAGAGAAAGACCTAGATATATTTTTACTATTTTTACGATCAATCTTTCTTTCTTTCTTTTTTATTTTTTAATTAAAAAAAAAATTTTTTTAAGTCCTCTATTGTCCTTTAATTTTCACTTTTATAACTATTACTTTGCAAAAAAAAAAAAAAAGACCCTATTTTTTTTTTTTTTTTTCTTCTTCAGCAAACTTCATATATATATTTTATAATTTTTTGACTGTGGTTTTTTTTTTTTTTTTTTTTTTTTTTTTTTTTCTTTTTTCTTTTTCTTCTTTTCTTTAACATTGCATTTTTGAAATTCCAAACTCTACTCTAGATTTTTAATTTTAGCCTTTTGATATATGTTATCAATTTTGTACCTATAGTTTTTTTCATAATTGCTGTGACTTTTTTTTTTCCTCTGTTTCTTTCTCTTCTTCTTTTATATAACATCGTATATCTGCAATTCCAAACTCTACCCAAGATTTTTAATTTATGCTTTTTGGTATTTGATATCAATTTTGTACCTGTATTTTCTTTATAATTTTTGCGACATTGTTTTTGTTGGTTTGTTTGTTTTCTCTCTTTATTTTTCTTCTTCTTCTTCTTTTTTTTTTTTTTTTTTTTTTAACGTTGTATTTTTGAAATTCCAAACTCTACTCTGGATTTTTAATTTTTGCTGTCTGGTATTAGTTATCAATTTTGTACCTGTAGTTTCTTTATTACTTTCACGACCTTGTTTGTTTTTCTTTGTTCGTTTTTTCTCTCTTTCTTTTCCTTCTCCTTTTCATTAACATCGCATTTTTGGAATTCCAAACTCTACTCTAATTTCTAATTTTTGTTTTTATGTATTTGTCACCAATTTTGTACCTTTAAGAACCCAATCTTCAGGACCCATTTTTCACTAGTGTACGAGATTACTGGCTTGACTGCTCTCTCTCCCTTTGGACTCTCCATTTTCTCCACCAGGTCACCTGTATCTCCTCCCTAACCCCTCTCTACTCTACCCAACTCTGTGAATTTCTGTGTGTTCCAGACGGTGGAGAACACTTAAGGAACTGATTACTGGCGGGATCTGTCTCCCGCCTTTTCATTTCCCCCTTTTATCCTTCTGGCCACCTCTGTCTCCTGCCTCCTTCTTCTCTTCCCTGTATAACTCCGTGAACATCTCTGAGTGGTCCAGTTGTGGAGTGCACATAAGGAAGTGACTACTGGCTAGCCCACTCTCTCCACTATTGATTCCACCTCATCTCATTTGGGTCACCTCTAACTCCCTCCTCCCTCTTCTCTTCTCCATGTAACGCTGTGAACCTCTCTGAGTGACCCTCACAGTAGAGAAACTTTTCATCTTTAACGTAGATGTTTTATCAGTGGTGCTGTATAGAAGGAGAAGTTTTGAAACTACTGTAAAATTAAGACCGATAACTGGAAGTAGGAGGCTTAAGTCCAATCCCTGACTCCAGGGAACTCCTGACTCCAAGGAACATTAATTGACAGGAGCTCATCAAACGCCTCCATACCGACACTGAAACCAAGCACCACACAAGGGCCAACAAGTTCCAGGGAAAGACATAACAAGCAAATTCTCCAGCAACAAAGGAACACAGCCCTGAGCTTCAAGATACAGGCTGCCCAAAGTCACCCCAAAACCATAGACATCTCATAACTCATTACTGGACATTTCATTACACTCCAGAGAGAAGAAATACAGCTCCATCCACCAGAACATCGACACAAGCTTCCCTAACCAGGAAACCTTGACAAGCCACCTGTACAAACCCACACACAGCGAGGAAACGCCACAATAAAGAGAACTCCACAAACTGCCAGAATACAGAAAGGACACCCCAAACTCAGCAATTTAAACAAGATGAAGAGACAGAGGAATAGCCAGCAGATAAAGGAACAGGATAAATGCCCACCAAACCAAACCAAAGAGGAAGAGATAGGGAATCTACCTGATAAAGAATTCCGAATAATGATAGTGAAATTGATCCAAAATCTTGAAATTAAAATGGAATCACAGATAAATAGCCTGGAGGCAAGGATTGAGAAGATGCAAGAAAGGTTTAACAAGGACTTAGAAGAAATAAAAAAGAGTCAATATATAATGAATAATGCAATAAGTGAAATTAAAAACACTCTGGAGGCAACAAATAGTAGAATAACAGAGGCAGAAGACAGGATTAGTGAATTAGAAGATAGAATGGTAGAAATAAATGAATCAGAGAGGATAAAAGAAAAACGAATTAAAAGAAATGAGGACAATCTCAGAGACCTCCAGGACAATATTAAACGCTACAACATTCGAATCATAGGGGTCCCAGAAGAAGAAGACAAAAAGAAAGACCATGAGAAAATACTTGAGGAGATAATAGTTGAAAACTTCCCTAAAATGGGGAAGGAAATAATCACCCAAGTCCAAGAAACCCAGAGAGTCCCAAATAGGATAAACCCAAGGCGAAACACCCCAAGACACATAGTAATCAAATTAACAAAGATCAAACACAAAGAACAAATATTAAAAGCAGCAAGGGAAAAACAACAAATAACACACAAGGGAATTCCCATAAGGATAACAGCTGATCTTTCAACAGAAACTCTTCAAGCCAGGAGGGAATGGCAAGACATACTTAAAATGATGAAAGAAAATAATCTACAGCCCAGATTATTGTACCCAGCAAGGATCTCATTCAAGTATGAAGGAGAAATCAAAAGCTTTTCAGACAAGCAAAAGCTGAGAGAATTCTGCACCACCAAACCAGCTCTCCAACAAATACTAAAGGATATTCTCTAGACAGGAAACACAAAAATTGTGTATAAATTCGAACCCAAAACAATAAAGTAAATGGCAACGGGGTCATACTTATCAGTAATTACCTTAAACGTAAATGGGTTGAATGCCCCAACCAAAAGACAAAGACTGGCTGAATGGATACAAAAACAAGACCCCTGCATATGTTGTCTACAAGAGACCCACCTCAAAACAGGGGACACATACAGACTGAAAGTGAAGGGCTGGAAAAAGATTTTCCATGCGAATAGGGACCAAAAGAAAGCAGGAGTAGCAATACTCATATCAGATAAAGTAGACTTTAAAACAAAGACTGTGAAAAGAGACAAAGATGGTCACTACATAATGATCAAAGGATCAATCCAAGAAGAAGATATAACAATTATAAATATATATGCACCCAACACGGGAGCACCGCAGTATGTAAGACAAATGCTAACAAGTATGAAAGAAGAAATTAACAATAACACAATAATAGTGGGAGACTTTAATACCCCACTCACACCTATGGATAGATCAACTAAACAGAAAATTAACAAGGAAACACAAACTTTAAACGATACAATAGACCAGTTAGACCTAATTGATATCTATAGGACATTTCATCCCAAAACAATGAATTTCACCTTCTTCTCAAGCGCACATGGAACCTTCTCCAGGATAGATCACATCCTGGGCCATAAAGCTAGCCTTGGTAAATTCAAAAAAATAGAAATCATTCCAAGCATCTTTTCTGACCACAATGCAGTAAGATTAGATCTCAATTACAGGAGAAAAACTATTAAAAAATCCAACATATGGAGGCTGAACAACACGCTGCTGAATAACCAACAAATCACAGAAGAAATCAAAAAAGAAATCAAAATTTGCATAGAAACGAATGAAAATGAAAACACAACAACCCAAAACCTGTGGGACACGGTAAAAGCAGTCCTAAGGGGAAAGTTCATAGCAATACAGGCACACCTCAAGAAACAAGAAAAAAGTCAAATAAATAACCTAACTCTACACCTAAAGCAACTAGAAAAGGAAGAAATGAAGAACCCCAGGGTTAGTAGAAGGAAAGAAATCTTAAAAATTAGAGCAGAAATAAATGCAAAAGAAACAAAAGAGACCATAGCAAAAATCAACAAAACCAAAAGCTGGTTCTTTGAAAGGATAAATAAAATTGACAAACCATTAGCCAGACTCATCAAGAAACAAAGGGAGAAAAATCAAATCAATAAAATTAGAAATGAAAATGGAGAGATCACAACAGACAACACAGAAATACAAAGGATCATAAGAGACTACTATCAACAATTATATGCCAATAAAATGGACAACGTGGAAGAAATGGACAAATTCTTAGAAAAGTACAACTTTCCAAAACTCGATCAGGAAGAAATAGAAAATCTTAACAGACCCATCACAAGCACGGAAATTGAAACTGTAATCAAAAATCTTCCAGCAAACAAAAGCCCAGGTCCAGACGGCTTCACAGCTGAATTCTACCAAAAATTTAGAGAAGAGCTAACACCTATCCTGCTCAAACTCTTCCAGAAAATTGCAGAGGATGGTAAACTTCCAAACTCATTCTATGAGGCCACCATCACCCTAATACCAAAACCTGACAAAGATCCCACAAAAAAAGAAAACTACAGGCCAATATCACTGATGAACATAGATGCAAAAATCCTTAACAAAATTCTAGCAATCAGAATCCAACAACACATTAAAAAGATCATACACCATGACCAAGTGGGCTTTATCCCAGGGATGCAAGGATTCTTCAATATCCGCAAATCAATCAATGTAATACACCACATTAACAAATTGAAAAATAAAAACCATATGATTATCTCAATAGATGCAGAGAAAGCCTTTGACAAAATTCAACATCCATTTATGATCAAAACTCTCCAGAAAGCAGGAATAGAAGGAACCTACCTCAACATAATCAAAGCTATATATGACAAACCCACAGCAAACATTATCCTCAATGGTGAAAAATTGAAAGCATTTCCTCTAAAGTCAGGAACAAGACAAGGGTGCCCACTTTCACCATTACTATTCAACATAGTTTTGGAAGTTTTGGCCACAGCAATCAGAGCAGAAAAAGAAATAAAAGGAATCCAAATTGGAAAAGAAGAAGTAAAGCTCTCACTGTTTGCAGATGACATGATCCTCTACATAGAAAACCCTAAAGACTCCACCAGAAAATTACTAGAACTAATCAATGACTATAGTAAAGTTGCAGGATATAAAATCAACACACAGAAATCCCTTGCATTCCTATACACTAATAATGAGAAAACAGAAAGAGAAATTAAGGAAACAATTCCATTCACCATTGCAACGGAAAGAATAAAATACTTAGGAATATATCTACCTAAAGAATCTAAAGACCTATATATAGAAAACTATAAAACACTGGTGAAAGAAATCAAAGAGGACACTAACAGATGGAGAAATATACCATGTTCATGGATTGGAAGAATCAATGTAGTGAAAATGAGTATACTACCCAAAGCAATCTATAGATTCAATGCAATCCCTATCAAGCTACCAACAGCATTCTTCAGAGAGCTAGAACAAATAATTTCACAATTTGTATGGAAAAACAAAAAACCTCGAATAGCCAAAGCGATCTTGAGAAAGAAGAATGGAACTGGAGGAATCAACCTACCTGACTTCAGGCTCTACTACAAAGCCACAGTTATCAAGACAGTATGGTACTGGCACAAAGACAGAAATATAGATCAATGGAACAAAATAGAAAGCCCAGAGATAAATCCACGCACATATGGACACCTTATCTTCGACAAAGGAGGCAAGAATATACAATGGATTAAAGACAATCTCTTTAACAAGTGGTGCTGGGAACTCTGGTCAACCACTTGTAAAAGAATGAAACTAGAACACTTTCTAACACCATACACAAAAATAAACTCAAAATGGATTAAAGATCTAAACGTAAGACCAGAAACTATAAAACTCCTAGAGGAGAACATAGGCAAAACACTCTCTGACATACATCACAGCAGGATCCTCTATGACCCACCTCCCAGAATATTGGAAATAAAAGCAAAAATAAACAAATGGGACCTAATTAACCTTAAAAGCTTCTGCACATCAAAGGAAACTATTAGCAAGGTGAAAAGACAGCCTTCAGAATGGGAGAAGATAATAGCAAATGAAGCAACTGACAAACAACTAATCTCGAGAATATACAAGCAACTCCTACAGCTCAACTCCAGAAAAATAAATGACCCAATCAAAAAATGGGCCAAAGAACTAAATAGACATTTCTCCAAAGAAGACATAAAGATGGCTAACAAACACATGAAAAGATGCTCAACATCACTCATTATCAGAGAAATGCAAATCAAAACCACTATGAGGTACCATTTCACACCAGTCAGAATGGCTGCAATCCAAAAGTCTACAAGTAATAAATGCTGGAGAGGGTGTGGAGAAAAGGGAACCCTCTTACACTGTTGGTGGGAATGCAAACTAGTACAGCCACTATGGAGAACAGTGTGGAGATTCCTTAAAAAACTGGAAATAGACATGCCTTATGATCCAGCAATCCCACTGCTGGGCATACACACTGAGAAAACCAGAAGGGAAAGAGACACGAGTACCCCAATGTTCATCGCAGCACTGTTTATAATAGCCAGGACATGGAAGCAACCTAGATGTCCATCAGCAGATGAATGGATAAGAAAGCTGTGGTACATATACACAATGGAGTATTATTCAGCCATTAAAAAGAATACATTTGAATCAGTTCTAATGAGGTGGATGAAACTGGAGCCTATTATACAGAGTGAAGTAAGCCAGAAAGAAAAACACCAATACAGTATACTAACGCATATATATGGAATTTAGAAAGATGGTAACAATAACCCTGTGTACGAGACAGCAAAAGAGACACTGATGTATAGAACAGTCTTATGGACTCTGTGGGAGAGGGAGAGGGTGGGAAGATTTGGGAGAATGGCATTGAAACATGTAAATATCATGTATGAAATGAGTTGCCAGTCCAGGTTCGATGCACGATACTGGATGCTTGGGGCTGGTGCACTGGGACGACCCAGAGGGATGGAATGGGGAGGGAGGAGGGAGGAGGGTTCAGGATGGGGAACACATGTATACCTGTGGCGGATTCATTTTGATATTTGGCAAATCTAATACAGTTATGTAAAGTTTAAAAATAAAATAAAATTAAAAAAAAAAAAAAAAAAAAAAAAGCTCAACAATCAGAAAACAAAGATCATGGCATCTGGTCCCATTGCTTTATGGGAAATAGATGGGGAAACAGTGGAAACAGTGTCAGACTTTATATTTTTGGGCTCCAAAATCACTGCAGATGGTGACTGCAGCCATGCAATTAAAAGACGCTTACTCCTTGGAAGGAAAGTTATGACCAACCTAGATAGCGTATTAAAAAGCAGAGACATTACTTTGCCGATAAATGTTCATCTAGTCAAAGCTACAATTTTTCCAGTAGTTATATATGGATGTGAGAGTTGGACCATAAAGAAAGCTAAGCACTGAAGAATTGATGGTTTTGAACTGTGGTGCTGGAAAAGACTCTTGAGAGTCCCTTGGGCTGTAAGGAGATCAAATACTAAAGGAAATCAGTCCTGAATATTCATTGGAAGGCCTGATGCTGAAGTTGAAGCTCCAATACTGTAGCCAGATGATGCGAAGAACTCACTGGAAAAGACCCTGATGCTGGGAAAGACTGAAGGCAGGAGGAGAAGGGGACAAGAGAGGATGAGATGGTTGGATGGCATCACCGACTCAATGGACATAATTCTGAGCAAGCGCCGGGAGTTGGTGATGGACAGGGAAGCCTGGCGTGCTGCAGTCCGTGGGGTCGCAAAGAGTCGCACATGACTGAGTGACTGAACTGACCTGAACTAAACTACTTTGATGGTAAATGTGTTGACTTTTTTCCAGCTATTATGTCAGTTGGGTGCTTTACATATTTGTAGGGGTTTTCTTGTTTAAAGTGCCAATAAGAATTTTCAACGAACTGGTCCATTTCATCTAAATTACTGAATGTATGTGCACTGAATTATTCATAGTGTCTTCTCGTTATCCTTTTAATGTCTGTGAAATTCCTCTTTCATTCTAGATATTGGTAATCTGTCTCTTCTTTTTCTTTTTTTTTTCCCTTTTTAGGAGTCTCTATCAATTTTATTGACCTTTTCAAAGAATAAGCTTTTGAGTTCAGTGTTTTTCTCAATTGTTTTCCTGTTTTCTATTTCACTGATTTAGTCCCTTATCTTTACTCTTTCCTTTTTCTTTTTTGCTTCCTTTAAGCTTACTTTACCCCTATTTGCTAGTTTCTTAAGGTAGAAGTTTAATAACTAATTTGAAATCTTTCTTCTATTGTAAGTATTTAATGCTCTAATTTTCCATTTCAGTATCACTTTAGTTTTATCCCATACAATTTGCATTTTCATTTCATTCAGTTCAAAATATTTTCTGACTGAACTTGTGACTTTCTCTTTGACTAATGGATTATTTAGTAGTGTGTTGCTTAATTTCCAAGCATTTGGAGACTTGCCTCTTATCTTTCTATTGATTTGTAGTTTCATTCCATTTTAGTTAGAAAATATATTCTGTATAAATACAAATCTTTTAAATGTGTTAATACTGGTTTTATGACCCAAAATACAGTCTGTTTTCATGAACACTTGCACCTGAAAAGAATGTGTAGTTCCTGTTGACAAATGGTCTATAAAAGTCAATTAGATCAGATTTCAGACCTGTTAATCCTTACAAACAGCATGAGCCAATTCCTTAAAATCAACCTCTCTCTCCCCTTTATTCTCATTCTCTGTGTATATGTGTGAGTATGTGTGCATACACAAAGGTGATATGTTTCTCTAGAGAACCCTGACGGACACATTCGTAAACTGACCGTTTTATCATCATGTAATATCCTTCTGTAACCCTGGTAATATTTTTTCTCCAAAATCTTCATTATCTGACATTAAAAATACTCCAGCTTTCTTTTGATTAATGTCTTCATGGTATACAGTTTTTTATCTTTTTTTTTTTCAATTCTTATTTATTTTTTAATTGGAGTTTAACTGCTTTACAATGTATGTATCCTTTTATTTTTAATTAACTTATATAATTATACCTGTAGTGAATATTTTGTGGACTGCATATGGTTAGGTCATATTTTTAAACCAATTCTAACAATTTCTTTAAATGGAGTTTTTAGACAATTTACATTTAATATAACTATTGATATGTTTAGATTTAGGTCTACCATCTTATTGGTTTACCTCTTTATAAAAGTAAAATGTTGTAATACTGCTTGCTTTGTCCTCTTTTTAAATAAATAAATTCATTATTTAGTTTTTTTTAAAAAACTGCAATACATATCATTCAATAAAAAAACAATTTAAAAGCATTTGAAAAGGAAAAGAAAGAAACAAAGGAAGATTTTTAGAATGTCCATTTAGAAGAAAAAGGTACCTGGACTTGCAATTATCACAGCAGTTTTCAGTTCCCATAATTCCTATGGAGGCCTTTCGTAGTTGTTTGTCTTCAAAATGAGACAAGATGATTCTACCCACAAGAAAATTTAAAATGAAATAAAAGAACAAAAACATATATGTTAAATTCATTGTTGAAAATAGTGAGAAATCAACATTAACTGACTCAGCTGGGATCTCATTATTTGGCTTCACTTTATTGAGGCACAAAGAAAGTTGACTTAAAAATTCAGCACATATGTAACACCAGCAAATATTTTCTAAGTATTTCTAATTATTCTGTGAAACATTTTTCTTAAGAGTATCATCTATATATCCTTGTTATTGAGTGATATAAAATAAACAATACTTACTGTCGCCTACACTTGCTGGAATAAAGATATTTTTCCATCTTTCCCATCATCTTTAATTTGTATGATCGAAACTTTTCATTGCGTATCTCACTAAGGAGGCACCTGTCAATTAAAAATATCACAGTAATATTAAAATTGTATTAGCACTTTATTTCATTTATTTATTACTGCTTATTTTTTGTAACCTAAAACATCCACACCACTAACAAGATAAAGAATATTTCTATCATCTCAAAGTTATTGGATCCCTTTCCAGTCAATGCCCCCACAAAAGCTAGGCATTTTTCTGATTTTTTATGAAAATTGCCTTTGAAAGAATGTCACCTATGTCCAAATATCAACTGTTTCATTGCCTATTAAAAACTGGTTAACACTCTAAAGGTTTTCACTTTGGCTTATATGCTACTTCCTTTTTTGGCAATCGTTCTACTGTTCACGAATTTTTACATTTTTCCAGTAAAAGATTATTCTTAAAGTTATTTTACATGAGAAACTAAGGCATCTAATCTATATAAGGAATACTGAAAACACTCATGATCCAAATATGAGCCTTTACCACTTCAGCTCTTCAGAAAACCTCTCAGCCTTCTAAAAACTACCTTTTTGTATTATGGGGTTTTACCGGACATCACTGCACATGGAACAACTGACTGGTTTCAAATTGGGAAAGGAGTTCGTCAAGGCTGTATATTGTCACCCTGCTTATTTAACTTAAATGCAGAGTACATCATGCGAAATGCTAGGCTGGATGAAGCATAACTGGAATCAAGATTGCCAGGAGAAATATCAATAACCTTATATGCAGATGACTACCCTTATGGCAGAAAGCAAAGAAGAACTAAAAAGCCTCTTGATGAAAGTGAAACAGGAGAGTGAAAAATTTGACTTAAAACTCAACATTCAAAAAACTAAGATCATGGCATCCGGTCCCATCACTTCATGGCAGATTGATAGGTAACAATGGAAACAGTGAGAGATTTTATTTTTTGGGGCTCTGAAATCACTATAGATGGTAACTGCAGCTATGAAATTAAAAGACACTTGCTCCTTGGAAGAAAAGCTATGACCAACCTAGACAGCATATTAAAAAGCAGAGACATTCATTTCTTTGCCAACAAAGGTCCGTCTAGTCAAAGCTATGGTTTTTCCAGTAGTCATGTATGGATGTGAGAGTTGGACCATAAAGAGAGCTGAGTGCCAAAGAACTGATGCTTTTGAACAGCGGTGTTGGAGAAGACTCTTGAGGGTCCTATGGATAGCAAGGAGATCCAACTAGTCAATCCTAAAGGAAATCAATCCTGAATACTCACTGGAAGGACTGACGCTGAAGCTGAAACTCCAATATTTTGGCCACCTGATGAGAACTGACTCACTGGAAAAGACCCTGATGCTGGGAAAGATTGAAGATGGAAGGAGAAGGGGACGACAGAAAATGAGATGGCTGGATGGCATCACCGACTCAATGGACATGAGTTTGAGTAGGCTCCAGGAGTTGGTGATGGACAGGGAAGCCTGGCGTGCTGAAGTCCATGGGGTCACAAAGAGTCGGACACGACTGAGCCACTGAACTGATTGACCAGACATCAGAAAATTATCAAAATAAAGTTCCTTCCTCAAACTTGTTTTCCCATAATGCTGAATTTATATAAACTTTTAAAATAACACGAAAGACTTTTTTTTTAAGTACTGCTGCTATACCTTATGCTGACTCTCTTAATTTTACTCTTATATGAAGAAATTCCATGACTATCACATATTAGATGATGAGAATCTCCCAAATAGTTTTTGCATATCTTTCCAGGAATATATATATAAGTCTGAGTTGAACAGGTTACAAATACTTCAAAAGAAAACAACACAACCTACAAGATCTAGGTGATAATACTTCTCCTCATCAAAAGGGAACTGACTCACTCATATTTTGACTATACCACCTTCAGACTGATAAAAATACTGATAGAAGTACAATTCTTAAGGATGATACCAAAAGGGAATCCAGTTAAGAGAATTCTGGCAAGTCTGAACACACAAATGACCTCTGATTCAAAAACTTTCTTATCCTTTGACACTACCAACCACCGTGCCCATCCATGTAATTTCTCTAAAAAGTCTCTTCCCACAACTGACTCTAGTTCCTAGTTCAGCCATCCAATCTCATTCCTAGCTCCTGGGCTAAAAATTCAGGCCCTATTTTGCAATGATTTGTTTAAGTCACCTCCTTTTCCTCAGAAAGAACAAAGGAAGCAAATGCCCACACTCTGAGAACAAGATCCCTCATTTTTGGTTCCAATGACCAATCTTTAACACATCAGTTTTGCTAACAAATTGAAGGAAATAAAATAACAAGTTTCTAACAACAAATCAAATGAATATTTGTTCTTCTTCTGGGACCATCAAAATAGTTAAAGTATAATATTCCACAGAATACAAAGAAGTTGAAAAAGAATAAATATTCTGAAAGCAATACCCTAACTAGAAATCAGTTGGAGCCAGTGGAAGATTTATTAAACTGAGATTAATTTGCAAATTATTCCCTTTAAACAAAGATTACAGTAACTATCTGGGTTTTGACTGTTTCAAATAATGACTAGCAACTGTAGACACTGAGACTTTGCCAACGGTATGGCTTCTACGATAAAAAAATTTTAGTTGCATATTTACACTGATGACCAGACAAGTTTCTTCTCTTAGTCACAGGATTCTAGCATAAGACAGGCTCTAAACATTTCATGAATTACAGTGATCTTTTCATTCGAAAATCAGCTATTCCATTTATTCTAAAACTCTCTTTTCTCTAATAGAAGAGGTTTGTCATAGGATAGCACAGATTTGGGCCTCGACCCTTGCTGAAATATTTTTTTATGCTGATTAACCCTATAGTTTTATTTCCTTTAGTATGGACACAAAGAACAACCTGTCTGTATTAAAGATTCAAGTATGGGTTTTCTGGCAACACTATTTGATTACTACTCACTGTTAACCTCTGTTAAATCTTAATGAGATAACCATTTAATATATCTTTGAGACTCAGATAAACAGAAACTGTATCCACTGATGAACCGGCCAAGCCACAATACAGAACTTAAGTTGTTAAGTCTTCAGCATCTTTAACACAAAGCACAAATAAAATCAGAACTGGTAGGAATCAACTTATGTTTGATACAATCCCAAATGTTTTTAACAACCCCAAATTTAATAGTGGTATGCGAAGCTGTGTTCTATCCCAATTACTTTAAATTAGTTTATAAAAAGCTTTACAAAGACACTAATGTCAAAAGCACAACCATAAGAAACAAAAGCTACTGACTACTCCTAAAAGGAGAGGCTTAAAATTTATAGCCAACATTCCTACCTAATTAATCCCTACTCTTCTCTCATACCTCAAGTTAACTCATTAGTTCCTCACGGAAGCCTTACCTGATCTTTATAAGTGGGTAAACACACGCCCAATATTACACTGGCTGCTCAAGGCAATTTCCTTCATAGCACGTAGTAGCTACACCGTTACACGTATTTGCTCGATCCTCTCCAAAAGAACTTTTGGTTATTGAAATTTTCAAACACAAACAGAGCAGTAAAATGAACCCTATGTACCCACAGTTGTATGATTCTGTGATTAAGATCTGTCATTCCCATTATATAGTAAACTCTATAAAAACAGGTACTATTTATCTGCTGCTACTCTGCTAAGTCGCTTCAGTCGTGTCCGACCCTGTGCAACCCCATAGACGGCAGCCCACCAGGCTCCCCCGTCCCTGGGATTCTCCAGGCAAGAACACTGGAGTGGGTTGCCATTTCCTTCTCCGATGCATGAAAGTGAAAAGTGAAAGTGAAGTCGCTCAGTCATGTCTGACTCTAGCGACCCCATGGACTGCAGCCTACCAGGCTTCTCCGTCCATGGGATTTTCCAGGCAAAAGTACTGGAGTGGGTTGCCATTGCCTTCTCCGGTACTATTTATATCTGCTTTTATTTACCATTGGATACTCAGCACAGAGCATAATGCTTGGGACATAGTGTTAAAAAAAAATTGCTGAGCACTAAATAAAAATAAAAACTGTATTAGATAAGCACTCTCACCATTTTAATAAAATGGGCTAATAAGTCCACCACATACATGTTTCTTAACTTTTTTTCCCTATGGGTAAAGGAATAAATTGGTAAATCCTGCCACTAAAATTCTGCAAGATAAAGTTTTCCTTTCAACATCAATCTCACAGAACATAAGTGCCAACAAAATACCTGTTTAGTATTTAAGTAGTAAGGCTTTCCTGCCTCTAAACACTAAGCACAATATTTTTCCATGGCAGTCAGTCAGTACAGAGCAACATGATCACTCAGACGGGCAAGGAGAGCGGACATGCTCTCACAGAACAAACAAAAGAAACAAAAATGGTAATTAGAGCCAAACTGGAATTGACAGAAGTCATTTGGAATAAGCACCATGGCAGCATGAGAAAACAAAAACAAAATAAATGGTATCTAAAGTAAATATGGCTGAAGACATATCAAAACTTGAGAGAACTGAAGAGAAAACCAAATCATCAACGAACAATATTTTGAAAGTGTTCCACAAGATCTACGTTACATTCCCAGTATAGTGCTGGTTTTAGCTAACTAAATCTTTACACTAAAAGATGTATAGATGAAATTAGTTCATCTCGGCAACTCACCACAAATCTTCTTAAACATCTTGGGTTTTCTTTTGGTTTTAAATGCACTTACACATATTAGTTTAAATTTTGAATGTTGCCTCAAATACTTTAAGAAATCTGCAAGGGTGAAAGTCATGAATGTTTTTACCTATTTAGGTTCATGTCTGCTGGAGCCCAAAGAACGTGACAAGAGCTTTGAAGTCCATCTCGGCCAGCTCTACCAATCTCCTGGTAATAGGATTCCATTTCCTTAGGAGCACCATAATGAATGACTTGGCGAATGTCAGCTTTATTGATGCCCATTCCAAAAGCTACGGTAGCTATGACACACTGAGAATACATAACAACATAGTTAAACATTTAGCAGAATTAAAACATGTTTCCCTTTGGTAAGTACAATTAGTTCATTCATTACAGTCCCTGGCATGCTACTGAATTTAATATGAAAGTGAATTTAGAAAGATGGTAATGATAACCCTGTATGCAAGACAGCAAAAGAGACACAGATTTATAGAACAGTCTTTTGGACTCTGTGGGAGAGGGCGAGGGTGGGATGATATGCGAGAATGGCATTGAAACATGTAAATTATCATATGTGAAACGAATCGCCAGTCCAGGTTCAATGCATGAGACACGGTGCTCGGGGCTGGTGCACTGGGATGACCCAGAGGGATGCGATGGGGAGGGAGGTGGGTTCAGGATGCGGAACACATGTATACCTGTGGCGGATTCATGTCAATATATGGCAAAAACCACTACAATATTGTAAAGAAAATAAATAAATAAAACTGAAAAAAAAAAGAAAGTGAAAGTGAAGTCACTCAGTTGTTTCCGACTCTACAACCCCATGGACTGTAGCCCGCCAGGCTCCTCCATCCATGGGATTTTCTAGGCAAGAATACTGGAGTGGGTTGCCATTTCCTTCTCCAGAGGTTCTTCCTGACCCAGGGATCAAACCTGGGTCTCCAGCATTGCAGGCAGACTCTTTACCGTCTGAGCCACCAGGGAATTTAATATAATTTTGACAAATCACTTACAGCTTAAGAGATTATCTGCCCAATTTACAGATTTAGGACTGGTGACCATCAAATAGGATTTGTTCCCTCTCTACAAAAAGGAGCAAATATCATGGTTCTTCTGAATGCATATAAATATAGGACACAAAAGAGACTCTTAAAATATATATTAAATGAGCCTTTGGGTTATTCTGAAGTTTCAAGACTGCATCTCAATTTTTCTAGCAGTATTCTAAGGTAGAAAGACAGGTGTGGGGCATGCTCAGTTGTGTCCGATTCTCTGTGACCCCATGACTGTAGCCCACCAGGCTTCTCTGTCCATAGGATTCTTCAGGCAATAATTCTGGAGTGGGTAACCATTCCTTCCTCCAGAGGAGCTTCCCAACCCAGAGGTCGAACCCTGGGTCTCCTGCATTACAGGAGGATTCTTTACCATCTGAGCCACCAGGGAAGCCTAAAGGTAAGAGGAAGCTGCTCATTAAAGAGATAGAATGAAATATGCATTTCTCTCTGCAAATTTAAAAGGATAAAACTGGTATAACAGGAATGAATATACAGAGGTGAGATTTACATGACTAGGGGAAATTTTAGGCCAAAATTAGTGATAATTGTCAAAAAAAAAAACCTAAATACATTTCTTGAAAGGTATTAATTAGAATACAAAAAAATGTACAAGTAACTCTAAATATACTACATGCCTTACATATAAAAAGCATTTATAAACAATACATAAACATAATATTTGGGTATACTGATCTAATCAAAATTATGATATAAATATATTGGGAAAAGAGGGGGTAGGGTAGAAACTTGTAGACGCGATGAGAAGGGCAGGAAGGGATGTCAAAGAGCTATGCGTTCACCTTTCATAGTGGGGAATTGAGAGATAATGCCTAAATCTAACAGGCAAATAATAAGTACACTAAGTAGGAGCAGTACAAGCAAATTATTGCAAGATACAGTGGCAAACACCAAAGGAATAAGCTAAAAAAGCTGAGAGCAGGAGAAAGAAGCTGGAAGGAATGATGACTTGTGCTTTTCATTTTAAACACCAGAGAACTATTTAGTTTGTTAAACTATGTGTGTGTATAAGTGGTAAATATTAAAGTGCCATTTGAAACAAAAACGTGTTAAGATGTACCAAGAGTAGAAAAAAAAGAAGGAAGGAAGGACAAATAAAGGGAAGTATGAGAAATATGAGAGAAAAATAAACATAGGAATGGAAATAATATTAAGAAAAAGCTTTGTTCGAATACAACGAGTCAGTTTTGCTATATTTGAGTAAAAAAGCAATCTAATAATAATTCCAATATTTATTTTTGAAATGTTATTTCTTATTCAATTTTTCCAACTTTATTGATATAACTGAATTATAACATTGTGTAAGTTTACCATATATAACATGATTTGATATACATATATATTGTGACGTGATCGATAACCTCAGTAAGGTTAATACCTCCATCACCTCACATGATTACTGTGTGTATATGTATGTGTGTCTGTGTGTTTGTATGATGAAAATTTTTAAGATCTAATTTTTTTCATGATATTGTCTTTAAAAGAGATCAACCTATTCTACAGATATGATTTTCAAAATATCGTTATAACCTCTCAGGTGTAAATGAAAATACTTAATCAGATAATTTACTCATAATCTCATCCCAAAAAGGAAAGGAATTCAAGCCATCTTGAAAAGGCAAATAAAATACAAAGGACATAAAATTAAAAGTCAGGATTAAAAGACTGATCACAGACTCAAAACACAAATCTACATCCAAATGTGAGATTTCATCATGAAAAATAGGAAAGAAAAAAATCTTAGTCTTCCTTATGTCTCTGGGAGAGGTTTCAATCTAAATAAATAATTAGTAATAATACGACAAGACAGAAAAACCACTGGTCAATTATTGACTCAAAGATCAACTGTTAAGATTTAGTAAGCAGCAGCTAATGAACTTTATCTGATAATTTTCAAGCTTCAGAGATAATAGAATAAACATACAAGCATTTAAGAATTTGGATAAAACCTCTATTCCAGGCAGCTGTGATAGCTGTTCTTGCCTTTGGAAAGAAGAGGAAGAAAGAGAACAGATGCCTTCAGGCAGATATGCACTGCAGCGTGACAAGGTACAGTGAGCTGAATATGCAGAGTTTTAGATTCATAGGAAATGGATGATCTATTGGGCAGAAAATGCAAAACGGAAGTTAAGTTCCTCTCAATTTGAGATGAGGACTATTCCAGGAGTATATTGACAGGGGGTGGATATGTTGATAGTGTTGATTTAAACCTACTTACATGTTTGAATTGAAATCCTCCAAAATAATCCATGTGACACCCGCTGAACCAGGATTCTAACCATAAGAATCTCAGCTGCAGCCCTTCTTGTAAACTTCATCAATACCTTTCTTCTCTCCTTCAGACCAATCCTACTTAGTGCTCCCAGTCTAGTGTTTCTATAATACTATTATCTTGCTCAAAAACAGAGCAGTCTGTCACAGTGGTTTTCAAGTTTTGTTTTGCAGAATTCTGAAGATTCTAAGACAACCCCCAAGACACTGACATGGAGACAGGGACGTTCCTGGACTCGGTTCTCCGTCACATCAACTTCAACAAGGCCATTCTACTTTAATCTGCTTTACCTGTCAGATGGAATGTCATTTAAATAAAAAGTCCTACAGCTTGTCTGGAAAAAATAAGGGAACTTCATACCAACTCCAGCTTGCCTCTCGGCAAGTTTTAAGATCCTCTATAACCTGGCCAAACAACCAATTCAACTCTCTTCCTGAGTCTCCACCAGTTCCTGCCATTTTACCTATACTTTGTGTCCCTCCTACTCCATACTTCCCTTTTCTCCAACCATTGCAAACGACTCACAATTCCTTGAACCCAGTATGCTCTCGTATACCAAAGTGCCTTGCACACATCAGTCCTTCTTTCAGGAGTTCTATAATCAATTCCTTATCCTTCATCACCCCCTAGCCATGCATACCTGATGAACTTCTATTCACTTGTTCAGATTCTACTCAAACTGCTTATTCCTGGGTGTACAACTCCATTTGACAATCTACCTTAACAGCTAGTGTTCCCTCCTCTGTGAACCTAAACACCATTCTATGTATAGGCTGCCATTTATACTTGCAACAGTTTTCTTACCTATCTATCTCCCATATTCTACACCAATTCTATCAGAGTGACTGCTTTATGCTCATCAAAACGGTACTCAAATCTATATGCATGAATGAATCACATGGATGTACACCTAAAATTTTTTAATACACATTGCTGTTTTTCCATTTTTGTGCTCATGCTCAGTCATGTCGAACTCGACCCCATGGCTCCTCTGTCCATGGAATCTTCCAGGCAACAATACTGGAGTGGGTTGCCATTTCCTACTCCAGGGGATCTTCCCAACCCAGGGATCGAACCCACATCTCTTATGTCTCCTGCACTGGCAGGGGGATTCTTTACCACTGCAATTTTAAACAAATAATATTTCAGGATTAAATTATGAAGTTCAATTCCAACTTTAAAGAAATTTTTGTTTAATTTTTAATATAGTTGACTTACAATGTTTTTTTTTAATAATGTATTAGTTTCTGCTGTACAGTAAAGTGAATCAGGTATACATATATCCACTCTTTTTTAGATTCCATTCCCATATAGGTCATTACAGAGTACTGAGTAGTTACTTGTGCTGTACCATAGGTTCCTATTAGTTCCTATTTTATATATAGCATGTATACCTGAAATTAACAATACATTGTAAATCAACTATAAGATACACTTTAAAAAAATTAATTAGAAAACAAAAAACATTATCCCTCCATGGGGGGGCAGGGGCAAGGAAGTTGGGGAACACAACAAAGATATTCAATAAAGACTTCATAAATAGCTATTATAGAAATATCTGTTTCCAGTATGGGGAAAAGATAGTCATGATGATCCATCTTCACACCTGAATTTCATCTCTCATGAACCTATGATGAACTTGCTTCCTTAAGTTAATACTCAGTCCTGCATGGTATGTTCCACAGGCTAACTTCAGTTTTTTAAGCTCAGCTGTAACTTGCTCTGTCATTTTTCTGGAAGGACAATAGATGATAGTTGGACCTTCAAATTCCCAAGCAGAACTAAAGAAAAAGAAGAGCAAAAGGACAAATATATATATATATATGTTTGAGTTTTACATGATTTAATTTCCCCTTATTTTTAAATTTTTAATTTAATTTCATTTTTAAATTTTAATTTACGTTTTCCTTTTAGTAAAAAACTGAAAGGAGAAAGCATATAAAAAACAATGATATATTTAACAAAAATCTAAAACATTTTGGACACTCAGATGTGGAAATAAATTATGTTAGACACAAACACCACTGACTTCAGTTTTTTGTTCAAATTAAAACCAGAGACAGGTTTATTTATTGAAGCACAAGCCTTGCTAAAAACCGACAAACTAATGGAAATACAGTTACCATCCTTTTGGAAATGCAGAACTCTAGTTTAACAATTACTCTTCATTTACACAGGAAATGTAATATTTACATAGGAGAATAAAATTTTTACATTATCCTTATCTCTCTTATGATTGTAAAATTCAATTTCTACATGTTTACCAAAAAAGCAAGAACTTTCATATAATAATAAAAGATCATTTATATAGTTCAAAGAAGCATTTATTGGTAATCTTAAGGCTATGTTATAGAAAATAACATGTTAGAAAGCCTATTTTAGAAACCTGCACTTATTAAAAGTTTAAATGATGATTTCGTAGAATATTTAATTCCTCAATATATTCATTTACATAAATACATTCATTTATGCTGACCTAACGAATATAAAAAGAACATACCCCTTAGATTTAGAAAGTTATTTTATTTAATTTTTAATGCACATAACCTGTGATACAATTTTAATTTTAGGAATCTATTTTACAAATATACTTAAAGATCAGCCAAAAGATACATACAAATATTCATGGCAAAACTATGATAATGATAAATTATCTAAATGTTCATGATCATACACATTCATACTATGAAAGTGAATCAAATATTTAAAAAGTAAATGTATAAAAACCTTTAAGAAGGACTATGGTAAAAATCATTGAAAACTTAGAAAAATAATGCAGCAATTTTACTCTAAGAGTCTTAACTAAATAATCTACCCAAAGTAATTTTTGAGAGTGACCAAATGGGCTTCATTGTCAAAATTTCACTCCATGGAGTGAAAAAAAAAAATGCAAATTATCTTTTTAATGTACAAGAATCTCATTAAAAAAATATTTTTCAAAGAAGGAAGAACTGTGCACCAAAACATGAATACTGTAACATCTTAAAACATTAAGGCCTAATTTAAGAAAACACAATATACAGAAAGATAACAGAGGTACAAAAAGGAGGAAAATTGCAGACAAAATGGACATACTACAACACCATTTCTGTGGCAAGCTAACAACAACAAAAACAATTGAGAGCACATATTTGCATAGTCTAAGACAAAGAACAGAAGCCTATAAAGCTAAATGCAAAAATATCAACAGTGAAAACTGAGGAATGGGATTGGAGAAATCTAAGTACTCTTCAGTTTACATGCATCTGTACTGTTCAAAATGATACTAACAATATGGATCACTTTTTACATTAAAAAAAAAAGTAGAAAATATAAAAATTTGAATTTATAGAACCGAAAAATCAAAGCAGTGAACATTCCTATTGACTACATCAGTGAAATGACTGGAAGAAGGGCCTTGGTCTTTGTCTTCTCTGCCAAAAGAATTCATAAGAGACCAGCATTTATTGGAGGCAAAGCATGTGTGGAAGAAAACAAAGGCAAACTCGTAGAGTGAGCTGCATCCAATGGGGTGGCTTAGATTGCTAATATGAGGGCACTCTTCAGGTTATGTCTGGCCAGTCATCTTGCTTGTTCCCATATTTGGCCTGTCTCAGGGTTCTTCCTTGGTCAGCTCGAAGGTTTTGGGGAGGTTGGCAGGACATATTATGGGCTGGCATCTCTTCCTTCCTTTTCCCCTCCCCTAGAGTTGCATTATCCAGAATTCCTTAGAGGACAACGAGGACATTCTCTGCACACGTCAGGATGAGAAACCCTCTTGACCACAGCAAGAGGAAATTGTGGTCTCAGGGCCCAGTGCTCCTGATGGCATCTTCTCTCAAAGTGTAAACTGGAGACTGTTTGCAGCAGCTCAGCCTGGGGCCCGCCTATTGCCTACCTCACATCCCCTCTGAGATTCCTGGACCCCAGGGAATTTTTATTGGGAGGATGCAGGGCAAAGGTCCACCTTCTGTAGCTTCTTCAGGCTGGCATTGGGCTCATGGGCCACGGAACTCTCATCCTGCCTTGCCACGGAGCCCCAGGGAGACCTCTGCTGTTCCAAAAGAATCTGTCTCAGGGAGTGGCTAGAACCCCTGAATAACCATCATCTTGACATGGAACTGCTGCCACCTCGAAGAAATAAACTTAACATACCAGATGCATGGCTTTTGTCAACTGGGAAGACTCAGAGCAGGAGCTCTGATGGATCTTCCCAGCCCAGGAATTGAGCCTGCATCTCTTATGTCTCCTACATTGGCAGTGGGTTCTTTACTTCTAGCGCCACCTGGGAAGCCCAAGGTATAGAGATGTATTTTTGTCTTTGGAATATCTAGGCCTGCTGCTGCTGCTGCTGCTGTTAAGTCACTTCAGTCGTGTCCGACTCTGTGCGACCCCATAGACAGCAGCCCACCAGGCTCCCCCATCCCTGGGATTCTCCAGGCAAGAACACTGGAGTGGGATGCCATTTCCTTTTCCAATGCATGAAAGTGAAAAGTGAAAGTGAAGTTGCTCAGTCGTGTCCGACCCTCAGTGACCCCATGGACTGCAGCCTTCCTAATACAGATTATTTTCTATGGATCCCATGTATTTAACTTGCTGCTTTGAGATCTGCGTCTTTTTCTGGGAGACCCTATAATCTCGAGTCCCAAGGAAATTAAGAATTTCAATGGTGTTCTGATCTAAGGCCTCCATGGAGGGGCTACATATCAATATATCTACATACTGTAGAACAGGCCCTTCTTTTAGGCATATTTCCCCTAGTTTCTTTCCTAGGGCCTGGGCAAGCAAGTGTGGGCTGTCTCAAAACCCCTAAAGCAACACTGTCGAGGTATATTGTTGCATCTGACCCAAGTGGGAGTTGGTCCACTCAAAGGCAAACTGATACTGTGAAGATGAACAGATACTGTGAAGATGAGAGATGAACTGGGATGCAAAAGAAGGCATCCTTGAGGCTGAGCACAGTAAAACATTTAGCATCCTGAGGGAGCTGGACTAAGATGCTATAAGGATTAATCATAAGGGGATGTATAGGAAACACTCTATCATTTACTGCTCAGAGGCCATCTACCATGCTATATTCCTCATTTGTATTTAACAAAAAAAAAAGGTAGAGGGGGCACTGCTCGGGACCTCCTAACCATAATACGGTCAGGGAACTAAGGTTTCTCCCCATTAGTGGGGTAGGACACTCAGTGACAACCAAAAAGGCATGTGAGCCCACTTCAGTTCAGTTCAGTTGCTCAGTCGTGTCCAACTCTTTGCGACCTCATGACTGCAGCACGCCAGGCTTCCCTGTCCATCACCAACTCCTGGAGTTTGCTCAAGCTATTGTCCATCAAGTCGGTGATGCCATCCAACCACCTGATCCTCTGTTGTCCCCTTCTTCTGCCTTCAATCTTTCCCAGCATCAGGGTCTTTTCTAATGAGTTAGCTCCGCATCAGGTGGCCAAAGTATTGGCGCTTCAGCTTCAGCATCAGTCCTTCCAATGAATATTCAGGACTGATTTCCTTTAGGATTGACTGATTGGATCTCCTTGATCAGTCCAAGGGACTCTCAAGAGTCTTCTCCAACACCACAGTTCAAAAGCATCAATTCTTTGACGCTCAGCCTTCTTTATGGTCCAACTCTCATATCCATACATGACTACTGGAAAAACCACAGCTTTGACTATACAGACCTTTGATAGCAAAGTAATGTCTCTGCTTTTTAATATGCTGTCTAGGTTAGTCATAGCTTTTCTTCCAAGAAGCAAGTGACTTTTGATTTCATGACTTCAGTCACCATCTGCAGTGATTTTGCAGCCCAAGAAAATAAAGTCTCTCACTGTTTCCATTGTTTCCCCATCTATTTGCCATGAAGTGATGGGACCAGATGCCACGATCTTAGTTTTTTGAATGTTGAGTTTTAAGCCACCTTTTTCACTCTCCTCTTTCACTTTCAAGAGGCTCTTTAGTTCCTCTTCACTTTCTGCCATAAGGGTTGTGTCATCTGCATATCTGAGGTTATTGATATTTCTCCCAGAAATCTTGATTCCAGCTTGTGCTTCATCCAGTCTGGCATTTCACATGATGTACTCTGCATATAAGTTAAATAAGCAGGGTGACAATATATAGCCTTGATGTACTCCTTTCCCAATTTGGAACCACTCCATTGTTTCATGTCCAGTTCTAACTGTTGCATCTTGATCTGAATACAGATTTCTCAGGAGGCAGGTCATGTGGTCTGGTATTCCCATCTCTTGAAGAATTTTCCACAGTTTGTTGTGATCCACGCAGTCAAAGGCTTTGGCATAGTCTTTAAAGCAGAAGTACATGTTTTGCTGGAACTCTCCTGCTTTTTCTATGGTCCAACAGATGTTGGCAATTTGATCTCTGGTTTCTCTGCCTTTTCTCAATCCAGTTTGAACATCTAGAAGTTCTCTGTTCACGTTTAACTGAAGCCTCGCTTGGAGAATTTTGAGCATTACTTTGCTACCATGTGAGATGATGAGACGAAATACTGTTCAAACTGGCAAATGTGATTCCAGTGAAGTAACAGGTGTGAGGCTTTTCACTGACACCTGTCACTGTGCAGCTTTTAGAGAAAAAAGATCCAGAGTAAGAAGTCAGGCGAGTCAGCGGCTTCTGTATGAATTAAAAAATCGATCTTCTTTCCGCCACATCAGAGATGACCCAGGCTCCTTGATGGAGATAGACATCTCAGGGCAGGTGTGGGGGAAGCTGCCGGGACACCTCAGGAGCCCAGCATGGTCATCTCAGAAGCAGGAGTCCCTCTTCCTCTTCAGGATCAAGCCTGTCTACAGACTGGGCATGGCCTAGGAGGCTCCTTCTGGCATCCACAGGCCCAGTGGTCAGTTGACTTGCCTTTGAAGCATTCCCCCTTGTTGGTCTAACCTCTGGACTGATGGTTGACACCTGCTGTCCCCTCTCAGTGGCCCTGAAGTTGCAAAGTGTGTCCGACAGCAACCGTTATCAGCTGAGCTTTGGCTCTGGCCTGCCTCAATTCACACTGAGTTCTTTTCTTCTCCTCAGCTTGATTTTTTACCCCAAAAGCCACCTCTAGCAGGTGGGGCATCAGGGTTTGTGGCCCTGATTGTAACATTTGAAGTTTTCGCCTATTGTCATAGGGGCGAACTGAATGATAAAAGGTAGTCCCAGTAGGGACTGACCCTCAGGAGTGGAGGTATCTATGTTAGTAAACGTTCTAAAAACCTCCACAAGTTGTCCCCAAAAGAGGGCTGGATTTTCTTCTTTCTCTTGGGTCACTTCTTTGACCCTTTCATAGCTGACTGGTTTTCTAATGCATTCCTCATTCCTTCTAATAGGCACTGAATAATGTGCTTCCTGGCCCTCATGCCCACCAGGAAATCATCATCCCAAGAGGGACTCTGCATCCCCAGCGTATCATAAACGCTGGGTTGGGCCCTGGCAAGCTGCTCAGTGTGCCCCGAGGCTGCCGTCCAAACCTCTGCTTCTCCTCACAGGTACAGCAGGTAGTGAGGATTAGTTGGATGTCCCTCCAGGCTAAACCAAATGCCAGGGTTAGGGCCTGAAATCCTTCAGTAAACCTACTAGGGTTTTCAGAAAATTGGTCCAGTCTTCGTTTGCACTCTGCTGAATCAGTTAAAGAGAAGGGCAGGCACACTCAGACTGTGCTTTCGCCATTTGCCGCTTCCCTGGGAGGACACATTCTCCCTGATCCTGGGTGACTGGAAGGCCCACCTATGAGATACCTCAGTGGTGGGATTAGCTTTTTCATCCTGGGGTCACTTCAGTTCAGTTGCTTAGTCGTGTCTGACTCTGTGACCCCATGTACCGCAGCATTCCAGGCCTCCCTGTCCATCACCAAATCCTGGAGTTCACCCAAACTCATGTCCATTGAGTCAGTGATGCCATCCAACCATCTCATCCTCTGTCATCCCCTTCTCCTCCTGCCCTCAATCTTTCCCAGCATCAGAGTCTTTTCAAATGAGTCAGTTCTTTCCATCAGGCGGCCAAAGTATTGGAGTTTCAGCTTCAATATCACTCCTTCCGATGAACACTCAGGATTGATCTCCTTTAGGATGGACTGGTTGGATCTTGCAGTCCAAGGGACTCTCAAGAGTTTTCTCCAATACCACAGTTCAAAAGCATCAATTTTTCAGCACTCAGCTTTTTTATAGTCCAACTCTCACATCCATACCTGACTACTGGAAAAACCATAGCTGTGCTAGACAGACCTTTGTTGGCAAAGTGTGGTACCAGTGTGTTTAGAGGTGAAAAGGGAAGCGAGGTTTGGGATTTGCCAGGGGGATCTGGAGAATCAGGGGTACTTGTAGGAATCAGAGAAGGCAATGGCAACCCACTCCAGAACTCTTGCCTGGAAAATCCCATGGATGGAGAAGCCTGGTGGGCTGCAGTCCATGGGGTCACTAAGAGTCAGACACGACTGAGTGACTTCACTTTCACTTTTCACTTTCATGCATTGGTGAAGGAAATGGCAACCCACTCCAGTGTTCTCGCCTGGAGAATCCCAGGGATGGGGGAGCCTGGTGGGCTGCCGTCTATGGGGTCACACAGAGCTGGACACAACTGAAGCGACTTAGCAGCAGCAGTAGAATAGGAGAAGCTCGGTTTCCCCATTGAGAGTTGGGGGAAGTTAAATGAGGACCGTCTAGAATGCTGGGAGAATTCTCTGGTTCCCCAGGCCTCTGAGCTGCACAGAGCGAGACTCCGGTAAAGGGACATGAAGGCCTGGACGCAGGGAACCTCAGTCCATTGTTCCAACCTGCAGCAAGAACGATCCAGTTGCAAGATGGTATGATAATTTACAGACCCATTTTGGGGCCATCTTTCTCCATCACCCAAATTATATAAAAGCCAGGAAGTATTACAGAAAAACTTAAGTTTTTCTTTTTTTAGCCCATCTAATTTAAATAGCTTCCAGTTCTTAATTAAGGAAACAGCCCAGAGGTGTTCCCTCTGACTTAGGAGGGGGTCCCCTCATGTTGAACAACCTGCAACCAAGAACAAAGAGGCTAACCTAGAAATGTAATCCGGCATCCTGGAAACATTTACCAGAAGGCTTTAATCTAGACAGGCTTCCCTGGTGGCTCAGATGGTAAAGCTTCTGCCTGCAATGTGGGAGACCTGGCTTCAATCTCTGGGTCAGGAATATCCCGTGGAGAAGGAAATGGCAACCCACTCCAGTACTCCTGCCTGAAAATCCCATGGACTGAGGAGCCTGGTGGCTATAGCCCTTGGGTTGCAAAGAGTCAGACATGACTGAACAACTTCACTTTCTTTCTTTTAATCCAGGGCGTCCCTGAGATCCCCAGCAACCCTGAATCAGATGTGTTTGGCTGAACTTAGTTCCCTGAATAGAGAAAAATGTTGCAGTTGCCAGGGACTCCCTGGGGAGGTTATTTTGATTGTACAGTCTTATGATTATTTTTCCAATACTGGGATGTATCCTCCAGGACCAGGCATCTCAAAGATTCAGGTGTGGCAGCATGGAATCAACCAGCCCAAAAAGGCTGTTGTTATTAACAGAAGCAAAGCTCGTGTGGAAGAGCACACGGGTGAACTCACAGAGTGAGCTGCACCCAACAGGGGTGGCATGGATCGCTCATATGGGGCAGTCTTCCAGGTTGTCTCTGGCCAATCATCTTGCTTGTGCCCATATTTGGCCTGACTCAGGGTCCTTCCCGGTGGGTGTGCACGATCCTCAGCAAAGATGGATTCCAGTGCAAAGGTTTCAGGGAGGTTTGCAGGACGTGTTACGGGCTGTCTCCTCCTCCATCCTTCGACCCCTCCCCTAGAGCTGTGTCATATGGAATTCCTTAGGGGACAGCTGAGGACTTTCTCTGCACATTGTGTCAGGCTGAGAAATCCCCTTAACCATAAGAATGAGGAAACTGTGGTCACTGTCTTAGGGCCCAGTGCTCCTTCTGGCATCTTATCTCAAAGTGTCAGTGGGAGACTGGCTGCAGCTGCTCAGCCTGGGGTCTACCTGTCTCCTACCTCACTATTACAAGAGGATTCATTATTTTGCCAAGAGGTTTACTAAAGACTGTTATTTCCTCATAACAACTTTCTGAGAGGGGGAAAAAAAAATCTATCCTCATGTAATCAAGTTAGATAGGTGAGACAGGCTTATTTAAATTAAACGCATCATGCATATAGAAAACAAATAAGGTAAGACTTTAAGAAACATGATGGCTCAATGAAGAGAAAAAATGTGAATACAGATAAACAAATAGTAGAATTAAATGAAAGGAAGAAAATGAAGATAACAGGTAACACCCTGAAGTCTTAACTTACTCTCCATCGCAGAGCTCATTAAGAGGAAAATTTTTTTCTTTTTTTCTTTGTTTCTGGCCAAGTCACATGGCATGTGGGGTCTTAGTTACCCGACCAGGGATCAAACTCATGCTGCCTGCAGCAGAAGCATGGAGCCCTAACCACTGGACTGCCAGGGAATTTCCAAGAGGTAAACTTCTATTTGCCCAAGTTCTACAGAGAACATTCTGACTCTTAAAGGTTCCCTGCTACCACAACTCTTCTTGGAAGATGCAAAACAGGTGCAAAATCATTTCAGATTTGCTTTTAGAAAAACCAGTCACAGTCAGTATCAAAATCTTTGGATGGTCTTAGGAAAGAGGGAGCCACGAAAAAAGGAACACCAAGACTCAGGGGATATGCTCTCAGGTGATACATCTGAAAACTGTATACAGATGCACCAGGGAGTCCTGAGGAGCAAGGAGGTCTGTTAAGAGAGGCTATACTAGTCTGAGCTAAAAAGTAATACAAACCTCAATTAGTAGAATTAGTATGAACGACAGTGAGAAGAAATCATTTATGTAAGATATGATAAGAAGACAATACAATCGCAGTGTCGCAGTGTCACGGTGTTGGGGGTGAAAAAAGACAAGCACAGTTTCAAAAAGGATAGGGTTATTAGGAAGAAACACCATAGAGCTTGAGAATACCATGGACTGAAAAGGATCAAGTATTAGGAAAGTAAATAAGGATCTGATTGTGGAGATGCTAACGTAAAATAAATAGCCTTCTCCAAGAGAACATTTTACCTTTAGGACAGAAAGGAAGTGTAGTACAATGGATATTCACTTCGGAGAGATTCCCTAGAGCAGCCAGAACACTCAAAATACATTCATTACATGCGTGCTTTAACCTGAACACAGGACAGTCAAGCCAACAGTGAATTCTGTATTTAAATTCACCCTAAAAGACCTTAAGAGTTACTTTAGGGTTTCCTAACCTAGGATCAATCTTCTTTTTATTCCTTTCTGAGAAGGAAAATACTAACAATGTTCTTTAAATTCTATTTTCCTAGATTTGCTTTGAATTTGTATGGATAGAACAATTATTTCCATTTACTCTAACTTCACATTTCATAATGCGAAAATTATAAGTTTTTCACTGAGAAAACAGATCAGAGAAGCCTTCTTAGCATACACATAAAATGTCCAAAAACAACATAAATAGGAAGAAGTGCTAGTGACAGTTTCTACATCAGTAAAATGAAAATAATATGTAGCTTACAGAACAGTTATAAAATCAAACTAGATCATTTACATGAAGCACCTAGAATACTACTTGATACATGATATGGGCTCAAAAAGTATTTAAATTCCTTAAAACTCAAGTTAGTCATGTAACTAGTGAACCAGGCAGAATTCAGATAAAAGACGCGTTTGCTTTTTTGGAGATTTGTCACTTATTAAGAGTGTAGTGAAAGTCACTGAGTTGTGTCCGACTCTTTGCAACCCTGTGGACTATAGAGTCCATGGAATTCTCCAGACCAGAATACTGGAGTGGATAGCCTTTCCCTTCTCCAGGAGATCTTCCCAACCCAGGGATCAAACCCAGGTCTCCAACCCAGGTCTCCCGCATTGCAGGCGGATTCTATACCAGCTGAGCTACCAGGGAAGCCCATTAAGAGTGTATGTTCTCTTCAAATAACAGTACGGAGTATAAAAACATAAGAAAAATTAGTTTCTCCCTTCCTCAGTCACTGATTATATAACATCACACTTGAACTGAAGCTAAGCAGAATTTCAAATATGTTAAATATACATTCCAAAGAGATACGTTTTAAAAATAAAATACATTTTTTATAAAGAACAAAATAGTTACCAAAATTTATCAACCATGAAACACTCACCTTGACTTATAGACAAGAAACTGCTTCAGATCCTCGAGGATGTCTCCTGTTTTTCGTCCAACTTCTAAATACAAGTTTGGTCGATCAAAACCAGTACAGGTTATCTGAGGATCCTTCAGGTTTAAGCAACATACAATGTCTTCTCGGACTGAAGAACCTGCCGTAGCAGTCAGTGCAACAATTGGAACCTGAAATAAGGAAAAGCGATTTTTAACAAAGGAGCGAGGTTGTTAATTCCCAACATTTCTACTGCCTTCTTAGAAAGACACTGGAAGACAATTACAGGAAGAATAGAGAACAGTGATAAAAATGAAACTTTAAAATTATTCTTTCAAAGAAGAAGAAAAACACTTTCTTCTTGTTTCTCAGCCTTCTAAGAAATCATTCAAACACTAAACTCGTAAGATTTCTAAATGCAATTTCTATCTAAAGTTAAATCCACTTATTAGCTATCTACCTCTCCATTTATTATTTATACATTTATAACAGTGCTGGGACAAATGAGGGGTAAGTTACGTCTTATCTTTGATAATCTATAATTCATAAATTATAAACCCTGCACTCACTGAAAATTTAGCCATACATAGCCCAACTAAGGCTCTTGTTTTACTCCTATACTAAATACACTGGTATATGGCTTTTCAGATCTAAAATAATAGCTCTCAATTACCTGGATAATCTCTCAACAGTTTTAAATGGTTAATAGGGGCATACAATATAAAAGGAAAATGCAGAAAATAAGACATCTAGTATTAACTGATTCCTTGAGCAACCAAGTCATGTTCTATTTTCAGTACAGTAGACTTCTAGATTTAATTTTTTCATCACTATTATCACTGGGAGTATTAATCAACTATGCAATCATCTCATAATCAGAAAAACTGTTCCTATATAATTAGCTGCTTGATATCCAAGATTACAACTTTCTGAATACTTTTTGGCTTATTATAAAATATGGTAAATAATATGCTCATAACACAGCTCTTCAGATGCAATACATTTACCCTGCAAATCAGTTGAAACAATTACTGTACATAAGTGAAAATTTAAGTGCAATTTGTAAAAATGCAATTACAGAATTTGAAAAAAGATACAATTTATTAAAAACTGTAAACTACTTATATAATCAATATAGCTTTATTAAACTGAAAACTATCTCAAAGTTCATGCAAGGAAAAATCAATTAAGTCTGGGAGCAGTTTTTAAATGGAAAAAAAGATAACCAAAATCAATGTGACCAGTTAACTGACATTTTGATATTTTCTAGCCTTAAATTCTGTGAAATTATTAAAAAACACCCCAAATCAACTTAATTGATTTTTGGTTTACAATCAGACTATTCTCTGAACTTAGAGAGCATCTGCCTAATAACATATAGGAACAGGCCAATTTATAAAGAAACCAGTTTCTCTAATCAAGGCTTAATATATATGGCTTAATATATATGTATATACCTGCTATATATCTTTATAGCAAATAAACATATCTGTATCAAAAATATGGCTGAGAATAAGGGAAGTTCAAACACTGAATTTTCCAGGACACGAACATTCTCACCTTACCACAATGAAGCATTTCCATCAATTTAACTGTTACTCAAACAATTTATAAATGAACTAAAAAAATGCTTGATATTTAACTGCATATACAGATAAAGACAGACGTTTTCAGGATAGAGAAGAAAAGAGGGCCTGGTTCGTTTCTATGCAGTATCATGAAAGAGCAGACAAGCAATGCTTTTGTGAAAAAAAAAAAGGAAATAAACATGAACCTGACACATTTTGAAGAAGTTAGTAGAAAAATCAGGCAAAATAGCAGCACAGTAGTATAAGAATCTGGCTCAGAAATAGCTGCCTCAGTTCAAAGCCAGCTTTTGCCACTAACGAGATGTGAGATTTTGAGCTGCTTATTTTAGACACATTGGCTGCACTGTACAACAATTGAACCCATGCCCCCTGAAGTGGAAGTGCTGAATCGCCAGGGAATTCCCATGAGCTATTTACTTCATATTCTAAACGCTGGTTTCCTCATCTCTAAGATGGCTACAACAACAGCAACAACCTCAGAAAGTCACTGTGAAGAGCAAATGGGATAAAAGGTCTAATTGCAGAATATAACGGCATAGTACACAGAAAGCAAGTGACAAGTGTCAGCTATTACTGATATTATTATGGAACATCTGAAAAGAATTCTACACAAGAACTCCAGAGACACGGCCACTACTCTCAGATTTGCCACTCCCTTTGGCAAGAGCTAACTTCTCTCGGCCTCGGTTTTTTCATCAAAATATGAGATGGAGAGGGCTACTGGATGTTAACCTCTCTTCTAACTTAAAAATTCCCACTTTGCCACGAGAAACTCCTTATTCTAGTGACCAGCTAACAGAGAAAATCACCATAAATAATTCATTCCTTTGCCGACATCCTAGAAAGGCACAGTTAAGAATGTTGCTTCCGTAACTTAAAAAACACAGTAAAGTAATGGAATGCACTAAATTTAAAGGAACAGTATTTACTTTCACTTCAGAAGTGAACAGAATGTTTTTGCTTAGAAACTCTGGTGCTTTATGATATTTAAAACAAGTAAACTAGGGTAAAGCTTGAAAATAACACTCAGGTTGGCTAGGAGAAAGGTGTATCCATACATCCTGGTTTGCTGGGAAGCTCTCAGTTTATCTAGTCATCACAGCATAGTTCTTCTAATTGGAGGCTAATTACTTTACAATACTGTAGTGGTTTTTGCCATACATTGACATGAATCAGCCATGGGTGTACATGTCTCCCCATCCTGAACCCCCTTCACACCTCCCTCCCCATCCCATCCCTCAGGGTTGTCCCAGTGCACCAGCTTTGAGTGCCCTGTTTCAAGCATCGACCTTGGACTGGTCATCTATTTCACATATGGTAATATACATGTTTCAATGCTATTCTCTCAAATCATCCCACCCTCGCCTTCTTCCATAGAGTCCAAAGTCTGTTCTTTATATTACAGCATAGTTCTTAATAGCTTCAACTTTTTAATTTTTAAAAGCAAACTGGTATGGTTGATAAATTACCTTGTCACTCAGTTTTATCAAGTTCACAACTCACAAGACTTGTTCTTTAAATTGGCAAATCTTGGTTTCTTTGGTAAGAAGTACAAAGTTTTGGTGAAAAAAGCAATAAAATGTAAATTAATCTTGTGACTATAAATCTAGGAATGCCTGAAGACATATACTTCAATGGTGCTACCACTACAAATTCCAAGAACTGTTACCATTCCATTTGCCTCTGAATTTGGGTGGTGGTGCTGCTGCCGCTGCTAAGTCGCTTCAGTCGTGTCCGACTCTATGTGACCCCATAGAAGGCAGCCCACCAGGCTCCCCCGTCCCTGGGATTCTCCAGGCAAGAACACTGGAGTGGGTTGCCATTTCCTTCTCCAATGCATGAAAGTGAAAAGTGAAAGTCAAGTCGCTCAGTCGTGTCCACCTCTTCGTGACCCCAGGGACTGCAGCCCACCAGGCTTCTCTTTCCATGGGATTTTCCAGGCAAGAGTACTGGAGTGGGGTGCCATTGCTTTCTCCACTGGGTGGTGCAGTTAATCTATATACTCCATAGTATGCTTCATTCATTCATTCACTCACTTATTCCAAATAGTTACTGTCTACAATGTGCTGATCTTTGTAAAAGGGCTGGGAGGAATGTCATGGAAAGATCCAAAATGTCTCATTTCTTACAGTTCTTCTTACTTGAATTTTATAGAACTTTAAGGTTGATGTAAAGCTTTCCAGGGCTTCCCTGGTGGGTCAACAGTAAAGAATCCAACTGCAATGCAGGAGACGCAGGTTTGATCCTTGTGTAGGGAAGATCCCCTGGAGAAGGAAATGGCTACCCACTCCAGTATTCTTGCCTGGAAAATTCCATGGACAGAGGAGCCTGGTGGGCTACAGTCCATGGGGTCGCAGAGAGTCACACACAGCTGAGCAAATCAACAACAACAACAAAGCTTTCAACAACAAAGTTGTTCTTTGGAGACTCATTTTGTCAGATTCTCTCCAAATGGGAATAAGTTAGTGATTTTTTTTTGTTATTTTTGAACTTATTGAAATAGTTCAGTGTCACACTGGTGACAGTCAGCTGTAACTGCGATGAGAAGAAAAAAAAGCACGGAGAACAGCGAGGAAAATGAGAGCCCTACAGCCACCAGGGGGCACTTCTCACCACTCAGCTAACAGAGAGATTTCATGAAAACACCAGGGAAAAAGGTTTCTCAGCTGCTGCCTGACGACCATCCTGGGCTCAGTGAATCATCCCAAGAAATGAAAAGAATCCAATGGCGTCCACAGCCTGACAGAATAAAAGACTAGTTCAATATCGAGAAGCATTTCTAAACTGCATAAAACACTTAAAACTCCTCTAACACAATCCTTCTAGAATCAAAGGCCCAGGAAAGGATTACAGACAGCAATCTTCCTAATTTCCAAAAGCTTACTTTAAACCGTTCTACATCAATGAAAAGCAGTCCTCAAGGAATCTGAGCCTGCTGGCTTTCACCATATCATCTTCTTTTTCTATTAATACTACGGGTACTATTAACACTACTAATCTTTCTATATTATTCATACTGTTCCATGCACTTCATTTGGTACTACTGCTTCCACTTTTATGGGCAATTCTGAATCTAAACTCCTTTACTGGCCTCTGTGCTAATTCAGAGCAGAAACTGTTTTAAACTTCTTTGACGTCATTAGTTCTGGAAGCCCATCTAGTATCCCACTGTGTAGCACTGCCCAGCTCTACCACTCACTGCCTGCGTGGTAAAGTTACTTCTCAGGGACTCAGCTTTCTCATCAGAATTCACTTATTCATTTACCAATTATTTGTGGAATACTCACCATGTGACAGGCACTGTTGTAGATTTTACCAACTAAACCAGCAGAAATCCCTCACCACAAAGAATATTCTGGTAGGGACCCACAGGCCATAGACAAAATATATTAAAGTACGTTAACACTGCTAAGTGTTATTTAAAAGACAGCAAAGGAATATGAGGAATGCTGAGAGTTGTGGGAAGAGGGTTAATTTGAAAATCTGACCACAGTGGACAGGAGGACTAAATGAAAAAGTACTCTTTTCAGCAAAGACTTGAGAGAAGTAAAAGATATACCATGTTGTAAAAAAATCTTTCCCCTGCTTAAAAAGCAACCATTTGCCCTTTCATAAAATCATTTTCAGGTTTTTGGCCATTCCCCAATCCTGGATCCTCCCTTGCTAAGCAAGTCATTTCAAGACATTGTACTTGGCAAAGCTTACCTTCGGGAATTCTGCCTTTAGGCAACCCAAATCCCTGAATGAATTTCTAAAATCATGTCCCCATTCAGAAATACAGTGAGCCTCATCCACAGCAATAAGTGTGATACCTATCAAAAAAGAAAAATATGTAAATGGAGAAGATAAAGTTCAAAAAAGTAATAAACTCATCTAAAGTTTTACCACCAATTTCACTTTGAATATGTAAATATAACAGAAAGGAGAAAAATAATTCAAAGTATTGACTCATATAAAAATATAAGCATAAATCATAGCAGATAACACCAAAAATTGGGCTTCCCAGGTGGTGCCAGTGGTAAAGAACAAATAGACCAATGCAAGAGACCTAGGAAACAGAGGTTTGATCCCTGGGTCAGGAAGATCCCCTTCAGGAGGAAATGGCAACCCTCCAGTATTCCTGTCTGGAGAATCCCATGGTCATAGGGGCCTTGAGGGCTACAGTCCATGGGGTCACGAAGAGTCAGACACGACTGAAGTGACTTAGCACGTACACCAAAAATCATTACTGAGAATAAGCAGAGGGAGATATATGGATAAAAGGCAGATGGATAAAAGAAAGAAATATTAATATCTATTTTTCAAGTAACATATTTATTCAATTTTGGTTTTCATCATTATTTCTCAGAGAAATTAATTACTACTACTCTGTCCTCAAAGCTATCACTCATCTGCAATGATAATACCTTAAAAAGAAGAGCTGTTCTAATTCTCATTCATAATACTTTTATCTCATGGATTAGCTATCCAAAGAGAAAAAGTCAGCATATTTCTACTGAGATTACATTCATCACTGTCTGTGAATGATCACTACAGAATTCCTCTGAAATGCCAGTTCTGAAAGACAGGATGACATCCACAGTTTCTAATATAAAACGGGAAGGGAAGAACTATATCTCATTTTGTACAAAGTAGGTAAGAAGGAAGGCAAATTGTTCCTTCTTCACCTAGCAACCCCTTTGCTCGGCCCCCACCCCCACCTCCACATTGACTCAGAATCAATAACGTACAGTAATGCCTCTCAGAAAAGGGCTTTACTATATAACTTCCCTGGTGGCTCAGACGGTAAAGCGTCTGCCCACAATGTGGGAGTCCCGGGTTCGATCCCTGGGTTGGGAAGATCCCCTGGTGCTGGGAGCCGGTGAGAGACATTCCACTCGTGACAAAGGTCATGAGGAAGGAGGCTCGGCATACGCAAAGGCGGGATCGAGCCTCGGGAGTCCCCCCAGATATTCTCGAGCATCTACCCCCAAAAACCAGAGTCTGCCTACTTTATTGCTTTGTGCTCTCACCTCTGACTTTCCTGGGGGCTGTCCCCCACCACCATCTTGCTCTGTCTGTCAAAGAGTTAACTTACAGCTCCAATTAATAAAGTTCCTGGGCAATTAGGAGTGTTTAAATCCAAACCCTCAGATGGCTCTCTAACTCGCCTGACAAGTTTACCCGGACACCTACAGCTATGCATACGATTGTTTACAGTCTCCCAGCCTCGAGAGGCACGGGAAGCTTAAGATATTCAAATAGCTTAGAGCCTCTCAGAGAGTTAGAAACTGTCAAAATAAAACTAGTAAAAGATTTCATTGATGAGCCAATGCTTGTTGCCAAGTTTCCACATCCCCTGTATTGTATCCTTGAATGTGTATTAATTAATATAGTTGCTATGTAGAAAAAATTAGTGGTGGCCTTGGTGTTAGTAACTTTAGACCCTTAAGGTAATAAATTCTTTCCTTTGTAAACCCTTTACACATTCACCCTATAGGAATGTAATTTTATCTTCGGAAGATGGCGCCAAACCTTAAAATAATTACTCTTAGAGAAAGTAAGTCTTTGTTGATAAGTCCTTGTCAAGAGTCATAAAATGTTAATAGGCCTTCTGGCCAGAAGATGATGTAAATCACCTAAACCATTTGTATACGATAAATTTGCAGGAAAGAAACCCTGGTTTTTGATAAGCATCAAAGACTGCTGACTTTGCATCCCCTATTATCCTCTATGTGTAACTTAGGGTATATAAGCCCCAGTTAAAAATGAAGCTACGGGCCTTGCTCACCAACGCTTGGTCTCCCCATGTCATTCTTCCCTTTAACTTCCAGCTGAGTCTCCATCTGGAGCGCGGAACCCACCATGCTTACTAATTATGCCTGGGCTTCTAAGATCCGACCAGGGAGGCCTCAGTGTCTCCTCTCCTTCGGGAGAACGGAAGGACGCCTGCGGCCTACGTAAGTGGTGCAAACTTCTTGTCTTGAAGTTTTATTGGTCTCCCGCGTAAACCAAGCTACTCAGCTTCTTTTCTCCACTGAATTTTCCTACTGAGCTATCCTCATTCTATTATTCTTTATATCTCTGAATAAATAAATAAATAAATAGGTCGCCTACTTCGTCTCCCCTTCGAATACCCTGGATCAGCTGGGGCTGGACCTCGGCACCCTGGAGAAGGAAATAGCAACCCACTCTAGTACTCTTGCCTGGAAAATCCCATGGACGGAGGAGCTTGGTAGGCTACCGTCCACAGGGTCGCTAAGAGTCGGACACGACTGAGCGACTTCACTTTCACTTTCACATAACCATCCATGAAAATGTCTTCAGATATTTCAAAGTAATGACAGTAGCGCTTTTGCCCTTGATTACCAAATTAATACTTAAGAAATAAAAAATTTTTCCCTTCAACGGGGATGATCACAACTTAATGTGTATCTGCATATTAATGTTTTGCCACCGTGTGTTAGCTGCTCAGTTGTGTCCGACTCTGTGCAACCCCATGAACTGTAGCTCACCAGGTTCCTCTGTCCATGGAATTCTCCAGGCAAGAATACTAGATTGAATTGTGATTCCCTCTTCCAGGGGATCTTCCTGGTCCAGGGGAAGTTTTGCCACTGGGGTTAATTAAAAACATAAGTCAGACTACCTAGATGCATAACTTGGCTTACCATTTATATTACTTTAAGCATCTTACTTAAGCTTTCAAGTGTCGGTTTCCCAAAAGTATAAGGTAGATAATAAAAGTAGCTAACATTTTTTTTAGTTACTCTGAAGATTAAGATCATTCACATAAAATGCTAAGATAGGGGCTGGCATAAAAGACTGCTCAATTTAAAAATATATATATTATTATTATAGTTATTGTGCTAGTCACTCAGTCATGTCCAACTCTCTGCAACCCCATGGACTAGCCCACCAGGTTTCTCTGTCCATGGGGTTCTTCAGACAAGAACACTGGAGTGGGTTATCATTTCCTTCTCCAGGGGATCTTCCCAACCCAGGAATCGAACCTGTGTCTCTTCTGTCTCCTGCATTGGAAGGCAAGTTCTTTACCACTAGCACCACCTGGGGAAATGCATACTATGCTCCAAACACTTCCCTAGGAATAAAATAATAGTAAAATGCAATTCATGATCTTGAGGAGCTCACATTTCTAAAGGAAGAGACAGAGAAACATGCATATAACTACAATTCATTGAGATTACCAATTACAACAGGGTCGGAGAAGAAAAAGAAGGAAAGAAAAAAAGAAAACCCTGCTAAATCTGAGAAAATCCAGGTTGATTCACATCAAAATTCTATTAACTGATGAGTGGGAAACATTCAATATTACCACTATACTTATTTGGCTTTAGAAACTATATGACCCAGATTTTAAGTTAAATAGGTTAAAACAAAGAATGACAGCTCCTTCATTTTAAAACCCTCCTTAAAATCACAGGTTTGATTAACTAGCTTTTGCACTTCCTCGGTGGCTCAGTGGTAAAGAATCCACCTGCAGTGGAGGAGATGTGGGAGATGCGGGTTCGCTGCCTGGGTCAGGAAGATCCCCAGGAGGAGGAAATGGCAACCCACTCCAGTATTCTTGCCTGGGAAATCCCATGGACAGAGGAGCCTGGTAGGCAGGGATAGGAAAAGACTCAGACAGAACGGAGCAACTAAAACAACAACAACTACTATTTTTTAATGGAGTTAAACTTTGTGCCTCACAACCAGCTGCTGCAAGCTTCTGCCAACTTTCCCATTAAATGTGCAAGTCCAAGTGTCTGCCCAGGTCCAGGACATATTTCATTTTGGCACATCAGTCATTAAAGCCTTACTCCCAAATTTACAAGACAATTACAGGTACGTTTGCTTTTAAGGTGTCTCTATATAAAATTCTGCTTGCTGCTTCTGTTATAAACCCACACTACTTAAATAACAGCATTTCATAAAAATCATAAATCAGAATAGCTAAATGCCAAAACTACTGTACAAATGAAATTCTGAGTATATTCACTGCTGCAAGCATTGTAAAATGAAAGTTAAATAAAACTACTTGAGAGAATTTATCCTATTTTGTTCAACACTGACAGCCACCCAAAAAGAGCATTTTCATCCATCTTATGCAGATACTCAGCTCTAATAATTGCAGTGTTCATAATTTATTCCTTTACAAAAAATTAAAATAGAGAATTAGAACAACCTGTCAAGAGGCTCTAAGTAAATATTGGATTAAATCCATCACAGAAACAAAGCAAATGTTAAAATGGAACAAAACATATCCAGACCACTAGGTACATAGACCCTAACTTTTACAATAAAATCATGGAGTTTATATATCTAGAGTTGTTGATTTTAATCTGAATTTAAAAATTCATAAGAACTTTATACAACCTAATAAGATACACACCAAATTTGTTTTAAATTAAAAGCAAAAACATAACATGCCAATAAGGGAGTTTAACAGCTGATGGTTGCCCTTTTTGATAATATATTTAATCAAATGCTAATTTCTGCCCTCATTCTTTTGTTGATACTTAACACATATTAAAAGATAAATACTTGTTTTCATTATATTATGAGGATAACTGTTAAATGCTTTCCCAGAGTTATCTGCAAGTAACCATTAAATGAGAAACCACAATGTTTAAAAAAACTTTAAGTGCTAGGAATTATTTTAACACATAAAGTGAGATCATATTAAATTAGAAAGCAAAGATTGTCTGGTTTAACTTAATGTTTGAAACATGAACAATTGCAATAGAATCTGTGATTGTAGCTCTTAGATAGCTGAGCCTGACCATCAAGAAGGGAAAAAACAAGACAAAAATGTTTTTAGCACACACATCAAAGACGATACCAGCTTTTGACTAATTTTTTATTTACATTTTCTAGGAAATAGGCTATGACATATTATGTAATTTTTAAAATTAATCGTACTCACTGACAACAAATAGTCAAAGGTACTGTGGTCTCCAACCTGAAAATCACACATCAGAATCACCAGTGAAAGACTACAGCTGCCACAACCTCATAGCAGGTGCATTAAATCACAATTTTCAAGGTTGGAGGATCTGAAATTTTCTAAAGTTTGAAAGGTGATTCTCATGAACAATAAGAGTAGAGAATCACTACATTAAGATTCAGAATACCAAAAAAAGGAAATTATAATATCATAGAATCCAAGATTCAACATTTATTCAATAATATATTTAAATGCTTACTATGTACCAGTAACATACTGCTACTGCTAAGTCACTTCAGTCGTGTCCAACTCTGTGCGACCCCATAGAAGGCAGCCCACCAGGCTCCCCCGTCCCTGGGATTCTCCAGGCAAGAACACTGGAGTGGGTTGCCATTTCCTTCTCCAATGCATGAGAGTGAAAAGTGAAAGTGAAGTCGCTCCGTCGTGTCCGACTCTTCACGACCCCATGGACTGCAGCTGACCAGGCTCCTCCATCCATGGGATTTTCCAGGCAAGAGTACTGGAGTGGGGTGCCATTGAAGGAAATATAAATAAATAAGAAGAGCATTTTCCCCTAAAAAGTTTATAGTCCAGTAGAAGAAAACAGGTATACAAATAGACAATTATAATCCAGGAGCTTAATTTCTAGGGCAAAAGGAATTGTGGGACAGGACAGGAGAGACAGAGATTTGCTGGATCCATCCACAAGTTTAAAGAATATCTCACTTTAACAAGTACTTATAAAGATTCTATCATCCCACTTACCAATATCAGCCTCAAGTTGCCGAAGCAGCTCCAAGTTACCTGAACAGAATTCTGGAGTTAGGTATACAATCCGGTATTTGCCTCTATAAAAACAAACAAAGAAATAGGAAATGTAAAAACAATCACCCAATGAATATAACTGAAAACCATAACACAGTATAATTTTTTTTAAATAATGCATTACACCACTTAATAAAAACAAAATGCATATTATATGTGTGGACATATACACATATATTTGTTCTCTGATTTCATTTCAATTCATCAAAACAAACATGGCAACACCAGTCAGAAAGTACTCAGTATAAGATGCCATTAGAAGCCAGATTCTGATTTCCAGCAGTCTAGCCCCAAAATCGCAGTGCTTGAGTTAACTGATCAAGCCTACAATAAACCTTCTATACGTTAGCAATCCACCTACACGCCACCTTCCTTGGAGGATGACAACCCCATCACCCTACACAATTGATCCCATCTCCACAATTATACCCGCAGCACCCACGTTTCTCCTGTATATTCTGCTCTATTGCCCACATCTTCTTGGGCCAGTGATGAAACCATACTAAGGTCAAGTTAGTCTCCGTCCTAGAATTCGGGGGTCTAACCAAGTAACAACCAGTCAGTCTCCAAGCAGCAAGATCTGTAACATGTAAATGAAAAATACCTGCAATCTATTTTGTGACTAGAAAAACAGAGAACGCTTACCTTCTGAGAGAAAGCAAGAGGAAGACAGAGAATTTAGGTTAAAAAAAAAAAGGCCCTATTGTATTTTCAATACTGATTCCAGTCTCTTCCTGAGGGCTGGCTAATTTCTTTTCATAGGGATCCACAAGCCATTCCTGTATCCTTACTATAAAAGTTGATGTTCGTTTAAACTAGTTTGATTGATTTCTATTCTGTGCAGACAGAATCCTAATTAAGACAATGTTTGCAATGAAGGTTAGGGCTAGGGCAAAATAGGTACAGAGTCTCTTTTCCATTCTATCAAATGATGACATAGATCAAATTAAATAAAATAAAATAATGTTCTTTATGAAACCACTTAAAAATATTTAATCCACTGTGTGCTAGGCATGGTGCTTTCACTAGGAATGGGTAGAAAACAACTAAGAAAAAAGTTATGCTTTTCATATCATGAAATTGACTCAGTAGTCTAATGAACACATTAGACTCAGTAGTCTAATTAGTTCTGATGCCAGGCTATCTAGGTTTGAATCTCAGTTCTATTTCTGACAAGCTAAGTAATCTTAGGCAAGTATTTAACTTCAGTGTGCATCAGTTCTTCAGGGTAAAACAGAGTGATAAGAACTATAAAGACAGCTAATTCTTTAGATATCTACCTTCAAAGTAAACCCAATCAAATCCCAATTGGCAATTTAGTTGAAAAGGTGATATCGAAATACAAAGAACCTAGAATAGACCCAAAAAAACTGAAGAAAAAAAAAAACCCCTACTTTGAAAGAACAAGAAAAACAAAAGTGGATGACCTGCACTACCTGATTTCAAGACTTATTAGAAAGCTGTAGTAATCAAGACACCAATCAAGGCAGACAGTGACAAAACAGAAAATAAACACTGCAGCAATAAACCCATGTATATTTACTCAATTTAGTTTTTACAAAGGTACAAAAGCAATACGGTGGAAAAAAGATAATCTTTCCAACAAATGGAGCTGGAAGAAATGGATGTGCCTAGGTCAAAAAAAAAAAAAAAAAAAGAACTGCAGTCAATACCTGATATAATATACAAGATTTACACAAAATGGATCATAGATCTACATGTAAAACATAAAACTATAACATTTTTTGAAGAAAATATAAAGGAAAATCTCTGTGACCTTGAGTGAGGCACCAAAAAGCAACAGCAAAAGCAAAATCCATAAAAAAACACACTGACAAACTGGACGTTATAAAAATGAAAACCTGATACTTTTC